>NC_134469.1:1909332-2165081 GCF_964194025.1 Convolutriloba macropyga
TTCAGATTTAGGTCGAGTAAGAGTTAAGCTTAATATCTATTTAGATAAACTAAACAGCATAGGATGGAGATGTCACATTGTAATTTTTCGCATTTTGCTTCTGCGTGCTCGACAACGGTGCTAAAAAATCAGGAAATTTACACTCCAATTTTGGAGAAGTACAATATGAATATGGTATATGATCAGTATTTAACATTGATCTTCGTCTTTTGTATATAAACGATATATCTGATTGACGATGAGTTTTTATAGTCATCGCTCTATGGGCAAAATGTCTTTCAAAGCAGACTTCCTTTTTTTGATCAAGATAAAGATTGAAAATTTCGCAATTTAGTTGTGCCTATAATCTCGTGTACCCTTTTTGCTATCGCAGAGACTGATTGACCCTACTAAAACTGGAGAGAAGCCAAAGTGCTTCAGACGTCTACTATCAACTAAAAGCGCTATTTTTTGAGGGTCTTTCAAACGTTGATACGAAAGCCAAAGAAATGGATTGAAATCCAAGTTTGCTTTACCTCGGATTGATGTGTTCATACTTCTTGTGTTCAGCAGCTGAAGGATGAAATAACACCTCTCTGGAGCGTTCGCGAGAAAACTTGCTTGCAAGGACGCGGTGACTGTCACATTCAATGGAACTGGGTGACCCACATTCCAGACAGGTAAAAAAAATCTGTCTATCCGGCAGTTGTTGTCCGGTAGTGTAATCTTATCCTCACAGATGGGTGTTTTTTAAACTACTGTAAAAAGTTAATTTTACCTGCTTTGTATACGGTTATGGCAAGCTGTCAGATCACCCTATCCATGGCATGACTCAATAGGGTTTCTTTTTATATCTAGAATCCCAGATCTACAAAATGAATACTCTTTCGCTTGTTCTCGTACAATTTGACATCCAGTTAATTGTTAAGAGCAGCAAAAACAACATTCCGTAGTATCTATAACCCTATATAAACACTAATTTCTTTGCCTAACAATTCGTCATTAGTGGAGTAATCGAGCTGTTTCTCACACTTTCTTTGAGAGCGCTGCATTCTCGCGATTTTCTCAATTTGGACTTGTGTAACTGATGTTCCAAGGTTGCTGCTTTGTAAAGATTATCAATGTTATTTGGATGAATGAATTAGGTTCCAACTGGTTTTTGAAATCAAGTTTTGTGTCCTAGATAATTGTCAGATTACTCATCTCTTCTTTTAAACCTATTGGGGAGTCGGACAAGACCCTCCCCTTTTGAGCTTCTAGTAATTTGCTTCTAGTAATTTGTTCTAGTAATTTGCTAGGGATGAGTTGCAATGGTTATAGCCAGATTTTCTTCAAACTAAACCAGTTGATTCGATTATTCGTTAGCTCTCACAATATTTTTCGGGGCCAAATCGGAAAAATTTCAACGAGCAAACCACTCCTTGTATCGAGAATTTCGAATATCTCTGAGAGGAGATTGTATATGGGTGGGATGACAAATTATGATCGAACGCTTTTGCCCAGTTTTAGCTGCCAAATCCCGATAATCTGCCTTCACACATCGATGTCACAATTAACGTCGTAGAATACGAAGTAATAGGGTCTTTAAAATACTTTCAATTGGTGCAGTATTTAGCTTTTAATCTTTGTTAATTTTCAAAATTGTAATTTCGGACAGACGCCAATGTAATTTGAAGCACGTGATTCAAAACAAATTTTAAAATTTCAGTCTTTTAATTTGAAATTTGCTCAAATTTAATTTTTAAAAATGTTTCAAAGAAAAACTTGGGAACTAATTTGGATCTGTCTCTAACTTTTTCTCGAACCAAAAGTCCAAAAGAAGTTAATAGTTTTTAGACTTTTGTTTTTAATTTTTGCTCACACACAGTCATTTTGATGAGCAAACAGACTTTAAAACAGAAAAAGTTGTAAAATCTGTTGATAATATTTCTGCTCTCAAAAATAATGGAACCGCAGAAAATTCAACTATATTCTTTTTGTGCCCGCTGTGCAGTTTTTTTTGTTAATGTCTGACTCTTTTGTTCTCACTATTTTCTAGATTCCTACAAATCTTCAAAAGAATAAGGACAAATTGTATATAACTTAGGATCACATCAAATTGTTAAAAAGTAAGCCTTAGAGAAGCAGTTTTTTCAATTCTGTCAATTCGTTCAACCATCAAACATTTCACCTGCTTCCAAAGTCAATAATATAATGGTGTGGAGGCCATACTACATCTTTCCGTTTAAAAAACATTTTATTTTCTGGTTTTCAAAATGATTGCAGAATGCCATGATCAATTAATATATAATGACTTTCAGCTGCACTCATTGCTATTAAAGACTTTGGAAACAGCTTTATAAAAAAATTAATTAAGTTGCGCCCTCATATTTTGCTGTTAACAATGCTCTGCTGGCATATGCTTCTTCAAAAAAGTGGTACACGTCCCATTTAAAAAACAATTGTTATTAATTGTTTATTGTAGCAAGAATTTAATGGTTTTAAAAAAATTTCAATCCAGGTAGTTTTTTTTAGTGTTGCCCAAATACATTTACTCTCTGTTTGGCTGTTCCCATTCAAGATATGGTGTTACAGATTGTTTGTGTTACAATATAAATTTTCGAAGTCATCATCTGCCCGCATTACGTCACTAATCCTGTAAATTCAGCCGAATAAATTGTGGACAACAGTGACATAAAAAATTGCGGACAACCCTTACGATATTTCGTTACTGATCTCATAAAATTCACGTTTTTCTGTCATAATTGTCCGCTAATTGTGAGCAGAGTTATGCCATCACTGATCTTTAACCTTTTATTGTTAATCAAAACATTAACAGATTAATATTATATTTAGCCTATTTTCCTTTTGATAAGAATTAATAATTATATCCCATTTTTTCTCCTTTAATCTGTTTAAGAAGCTTTGAGGGAATAAACGGACCATTGAACCTCAATTTGAGTTCAACCCACTTTAAATTAAGTTTTGAACCCATAAGTTATTTTCAAAATTTTGTTGGACTGCAATTATATTTGCACCTTACTAGATTTTGAGAGCAAGAACCAAATATATCCATCTCTGTCTCTTTTAATCAGTTTTAGAAGCCTTGCGCGGAAAGTAGTTACTTTAGCGCGGGTATTAGTGACGCAAACATTTGGACAATTTTGACAAAAATCTATCCGCTTTTCTTGCGTGTCATCAAAATCCGCAATCTCGGATATTAGTGGCGAATATCCCCAATTTTGAGTAATCCCTTGATGTTTTTTGAAGGTTTTCGTGCTCGCAAAACATTTGTGCCGTTGAACAGTAGCAGAAAAATTATATTTTTTACTAAATATCTTTAAAATTTCTAATTATTTGATTAAGAATCTTTAATTATAGGCAACATTTTTGAGATGCTAATGCAAAGTCAGCTCAATTCATTTTGTTAATTTTTTGTTCAAAAATTTCAAAGTGCAGTACTTTTTTAATTCTGTTTATGATGGCGTTTATATCGCTTTTAAATTAAAACACACACACTTTCTTTCTCTGAAGTGGAGCGATTTTTTTTATTTCGCAAAATTTCTTTTCCTTTCTGTTTGCTGAGAGCTGGCTTCATGTTCTACATGTTATCAAACAAATCAGTGCTCACCAGAAACGCAGTGAATTGTATTTTACAATGATGATCACGTGTGGAATTTCTCGACCTTTCACATTTTGTAAATGAAAAGATCAGATTCCAGCAGACACAGAATATGATTTCTTATAACAAATAAAATTAGCGTCTTTTGTTTATGGTTATTTCATAATATACAAGAAATTGTGTATGATTTTTTTCAAATTTTATTAATTATGTTTGAATCAACTGCAAACCGTCTAATAAAATAAAAAATTAGCGAAATACCGATATCAGACTATGGAGCAATGGACCTATCAAAGCAAGGAAGCAATGAGATGATAAAAATCATAAAAAGGAACTTTTTCATCCCATATTTTTCAACCTCTATATCATATAACCCGGGAGCAATCGAAATCATACATTGTTTCATCCAAATTTTTAGCGTGCTCAGATAAAGTACATTTCTGTCTAAATCGAATCTAATTCGCGTCATTAAAGGAAATTAAATCGAATTGAAATGATTCAGTTAAGAATCTAAATTTTTCAAACATCTATCATTTCACCCTCGATTTTAAACTAATGTCTCATAATTTTCCGAAATACAAGTCTAAAGCCTCAATCATTAAGAAAAAATAGAAGAGAATTAGTTATAGCATCTAGTCCCTAAGAGGGCAATTAAATACAGTAGAAAAAAGATTGTATTCTTGAACATTTGTTTTTTCTTAAATTTAAAAATCAGCATGATAACTAGCGACTTTGTGTTTTTCCAAATACAAAACAAAATTGGATTAAGAATGTCCGGAGTTTTATGTTAAACGAAAGAAAAAGTTAAAAAATCTTATGAAAGCTACAAGTGCTACTTTCAGCATTTAGAATAGGAGGCCGAATTATTCGCGTAAACGGTGAACACACTCATTATTCTTCTACTGGAAAGCCGGCCGCTTAAAAAAGATGAAAAGAGATTAATGATGTGGGAAAAAACTAACGCCCCTAATAGCCCTGGCATCTTCATTTTACCGTAACTCCCGACACAGTATGAGCTGCCGTGGAACCCAATTTAAAACAATGATCGGAACGTATAAGAACGGAAGTAGTATAGTAATTTGCCTAGTGCTTGTAGGGGGGTGTTCGGACACCCCCCCTCCTACAAGAAATTTTACCTCTGAAAAAGTGATTTTCTCTAAGTCAAATCAAGTTTTTTGGCTAACTTTCGCCAGCCTGGGTGCATTCTCACCCACGCTGGCAAAACTTAACCAAAAAAACTTGATTTGACTTAGAGAAAATCACTTTATTCAGAGGTATAATTTCTTGTAGGGGTGGTGTTCGAACCCACCACCCTACAATCACTGGGCAAATTACGGCTGTTCCAATATTCACTAGAGAATAACTGGATAGATCCTAAACTCATAGAATATCATAATATGATTTTTTAAAAACTCGAAAAACCCTATATGAGACACCTGATGCCTACAACTTGGAAAAAATTTCAAAAATTTTAAATTTTTTCGAAAAATTTTCAGTTTTTCAAAGTCCTAAAATTGTCTGAAATGGACTTTGCGCTATGAAAGAGCACTCAAAGATGATTGTTTGTTGATTTCACTTTTTTCATCTATGCAGTATGGGGGTCATAACATTGAAAATTTTGAAATTTTTTCGAAAATTTTTCCAAGTAAAATTCGATCCTAAAATGGTATGAAATGGATTTCGCGCTATGAAAGAGCACTCAACAAACAACTTTTTGTTGACTTTTATTTTCTCTGAAATAGTCTACATAAAAATAGAAGTCAAAAACTTTCTCAAAAAAAAAGAATTTTTTTAAATTGATTTTTTTTCTTATATGAAAAAGCAACGAACTTAAGTTCATTTTTTCGTTTTATCAATTGTAAATCAGCATGACAACCATTGCAACGGTAGATTTGAAAAATATTCCTCAAATTTATTATCAAATAAAACTAGACTATCCGGAATACAGTGAGCGGTTTGTATATTTTTTGGCAGCATGTCTTTATTTGGACCCAGACAGTAACCTTGAAATTGTTCTCAAGTTGAGACCATATGGTGGTCTTATAGGCATAGACAACTCTTCACTAGACAAATACCTTAAGTCATATAAACTCCTTCGATTACTTGCAATATTTCATGACGCCTCGGGTTTTATTGCAGAACACAGTCAAAGAGGTCCTGGTTATTCATACGTTTGACCGTGTCTAATCACAAACGCCTACATTGGTCACATGACTGGATTAATGTTTTGCCTCTTCGTGAAAACATTTAGACGAAACCTATTTAGTTTGCTGGAATGTTAAAGCCAGAAGTTGTTGTCTTAGATTTTGAAGGTTTTCGTCATAAGAAGTCGGGTTTTATAGTTAAGGAGGTATCGATTTGCTCAAACAACTACACAGACACAATCTTGTTCCTTCCACCAGTTTCTTACAACTCACTATCCACTAGTGAGAGAAAATCTCATCAGTGGGTTAGTAGGTTCTTACACGGTTTGTCGTGGAATAGTGGCAATTATCCTTACTCGTTTATATCTCAAATTTTTTTTGCAATTAAACTACGATTTCCTTCAGGAAAGTTTTATGCTAAAGGGAAAGAGAAAACTGAATCACTGCAAACACTTTTACAGGTAGAAGCGATAGATTTGGATACACTCTCATGCCCTAAAGTTGAGGGAATTGTTACCCCAATTAAACATTTTACTTGTGCTCTACACTCTCTTTACTTGCCTGAGAAACAAAAGAATAGACATTGCGCTAAAAGGAAAGCACAGTTGTATTTCTATTGGCTAACATTGCCCGCCAATGAGCCGTCGAGTGGAAAAGGTAGCTCCTTAAGTTCTTCAAGTGAATTTACCTCCAAGTTTGACAGTATGCAGTTGCATAACAAATGATAATCAAATAAATCTATCTTTGGTCAGAGAAGATGAAGTAGAATCACGTGGGCAATCCATTCTGAGGAAACAACACATTAATTGCAACTTATCAGAGATTGAGACACTGAAGAAATATATTTCACTGCTTGAATACTTTCGAATGTACCATGTCTTTACAAGAGAAAATGAAAAAACTGAAACTAACCCCTTTACCTATGCACAAGTCGCCAACCCCAGTTCAAATGAGCCTGGACGAAGAAAGTCTCCCTGATGAAGTCAAGCAGGTAGTCAGCAAAAGGGGACGTGGAGTCAATTGTCTACTACGCAAAGGATTATGGCATGCAATCGAACTACAAAGTAACTTACAAGAAGGAAGACAAAGACTCTAGATATACTACATATGAATTTTTTATGGTTGGGAGGGTTACTAACAAAATAATGAGCTAACACAAAAAACTGACGTTTTAATTCCTTTTTGATCAAAACTTCTTTTCAAATGAGTGATAAAGAAGACCAGATAGATTCTCCTGCTGGATTAGGTTTGAATGATTTAACTTTCAATGAAGAAAATCAAGAGAGACGCTCTTGGAAATTTTGTAACTCCAGACTACCACAATCAGAAGTAGTGTATTTTACTCAAATTGTAATAATACTGTTTTTTATTGGTGTGTCGTTGATCAAACTTGTGTTTTTTCATCTTGATTGTGAAGAGTCAACATTTTGGTCTTCATTGCTGTCATGCACAGTTGGCTACGCGCTTCCTAATCCGAAGCTATGAACAATATAATTTCAACAAGCGATAGATTATTCATGGCTGTTTGTGGGCCGTAATGCTGTGGTAAAACTGAGCTCATATTTCAAATGTTACTGAGAAACACTTTTTGTCCAAAATTTAAATCTATTTACTACTTCTATCAACATGAGCAACCAAAGTTCAGCTCTATAGAGCGTAACTTGAACATTTTTTTCTCAATGTTTTCTGGATTTGATTTCATTTCACAGCTGGAAAACTGTCTGCTTGTTTTTGACGATTCTTGCGAGGAAATTTTCAATGACAAAGAGTTTTCTAAACTCGCAACTGCTGGACGTCATAGAAAAATTAGCGTCATTTACGTTTGGCATAACTTATTCCAACAGTAAATGGTCGAGAACAAATTGATCTCAATACAACCCACATCATTTTGTTCAAATCACTTAGAGACATACAGCAGATCACCTATATTGGCAAATAGTTAAACAACACAAGTTTTTTAAAAGAAAGCTACGAGTTAGCAACAAAATTACCCTTTGTACACTTACTCATCGACTTGGATCCAAAAACTTCAGACCCCTTGCGTTATTGTTCAAATATTGTACAACCCGGTCCAACAATTTTTTATCTACCTTCCTCCAAAGCGGTCATAACTAAAAATCCAACCAAGGAAGAAATTATTGATAATCTAATATATCAACAAAAAGCCACTCAATTATCGCTCCTACAAAGATCTAATCCAAATTTTGAGCAGAGCAGTGGAAAAAAAGATGCTGACACAAGCATTGATAGACGTATCACGAGTATCGGTGATGGAACAAGTGATCAGATGATGTAAAATCAGAATCATTTGTTAGTGATGACAGTGAAATCGAACCTGTAGGGAAAAAACGGAAAGATTCAGCCTTTGACTCAATAATGCTGGAACTAAAACTAATGGATGAAAATAAAACAAAAAGAGCTGCAATAATCCTGAAATAAATTTTTGATTCCGATACTGTTTCTATTAGTGAAGAGAATAATGTTCTACATATTGAAGATGAACCTCAAGGAGTAAAGGTGACAAATTTCTCGTACAATTTACAACAACCTACCAAAAAAATTGACGTGCAAAAGTATTCCAAAATATTGAGTGAACTTGATATAGCAGCCCACTTGGTTTACAATACTCATGCAAAAAAGGTTCTCGATGAATTTTACAGCGAAGAAGAGGAAGAGCAACCGACTCGAAAACAAGAGAAACAGCAACAAAAACAACCAAGAGGAAGATCTGAGACAAAAGAAAAAAGTGCAAAGCCAAAAGTCGATGAGAGCAAAAAGAAGACAAACAAAGACACGAGTAGAAAAAACTGGGCTTTATATAGTTGATGTGAAGAAACTTGATAACCTCTATTTAAAAGGACCCGCGTCATTTGGAAACGCAAAGAGACTTCAAAATTTGAGTAAATTATCAATGAAAAAAGTGAAAATGTATCTGGAAACGAAACCATCCTTCACCAAATATCGTTCACGTCGCCTCAGATTTCCAAGGCTTAAAGTAATTATTAACGACCTAAATGAGATCTGGTTCATAGATCTAGCATTCGTTGATAAACTTGCAAAGTACAACTGTGGTGTAAAATACCTTCTTGTTGCAGTTGACTGTCTGTCAAGATATCTCAGAGTTGAACCCTTAAAAACAAAATATGCTACAGAAACTGCAGAGGCTTTCAAACATAAGCAACCTAAAAAAGTTTGGGTCGATGATGGTACAGAGTTCCTCGGTGCTTTCAAAGCACTCCGCAATAAACGCGGAATTCATTTATACAGTACGTTCAGTGAGAAAAAGTCTGCTTTTGCTGAAAGAAATATACGTTCCCTCAAAAATATAATATACAGATACTTAGAAGAAAAGTGGACCTATTCATATCTAGATAAACTGGATTCATTTGTGAAGACTATCAATTCTAGAGTTAATCGGACAGTCAATCTTGCTCCAAACAAAGTCGCGAAAAAAGACGTTCCGCGACTGGTATCGTTGATTGCGGATACAACATATTCTCAAAAACCAAAATTTTTTGTCGGTGATCTTGTACGAATACTGAAAAAAGAGGAGACGTTTGGAAAGGGCTACAAACACTCATTTACAGACGAGGTTTTTGAAATTTCGTCTATCCAAACATTGAACCCTCAAACGTATTATCTTATCGATACCGATAAGCAAATTATTCAGGGTAAATTCTATCAACCCGAACTCCAATTACTTTGAGAATCGCCTGTGCAGAATGGCAAGTAAACGTTTTGAAGATGAGTTTACGGTACATGTAATCTCCTCCGCTTCGATGGAGATCTTCGATCAAAACACATGGGCTTCATTCAGGAATTTTTTCATTGATGAAATACAACTGTCGGGAGACTGGAGAGTAGCTTTGAGTAAAATTATTTTTCCAACAAAAATGGAACAAATCACGAACGGGATTCTAACTTCTTACAGTTTAAGGGGTCTAAAAGATCACCAACGGAATAGCTCTGGAGCCAATGTTATCACGTCCATACAACGGTGAGCGATTAGCTTTCATGCCAGGAACTTTTGATACTGTCCCACAGTTGTTAGCTACCAATAAAAGAACTGTTGGTTTACCAAATTTTTCATTCAGAGAAATTAAAAGTTCCGGTAAATTTGAAATTTTCTTTGGAAAATACGAGGTAATTACGTTTCCAAGCGATGAAATTCCTAGCATTATTGGTTTCAAGGGTGTCCCTGATGGACGAGGAACACACATTGGTTATAAAATGGACACAATTGCAAACAAACTGATGAAAAAAGATGATACCAAGGCTTTTATGGGTGACTTTCCAGCTGATCTGTGCGCCGGGAAACATTTGATATTCATTTATACAAACATTATTGAGTATCAATACGTGGGCGATGCGAAAGCACCTTTATTACGAGTCATGGATTCAAAACAACGGTTGAAAAATGGTAGCGTCTGCGAGCTTGAACCAACACACAGAATAGTTTTTTCGAATTTGGACTACAAAAAACTTCTTTCAAATACGATTCAGTCAATTTCTATAGAACTACGCACCGAAACAGTTCAGTTAGTCCCTTTTTCAGGGACCGGAAAAGTCATTTTGACGTTACAGTTTAAAAAATTTGGTGAGTAAAAGCATTGGATTCATACTACACCAATCAAGCATCTGCATTGCCTTATTTTTCTGGGCACTATAGGCAAAGAGGTAGCGGCTTCGGAGCTTTAGCAAGTGGTATCGGAAGAATCGCTCAACCTATTGCATGAAAATTTATTTTACCAGCAGCAAAACGAGTTGGAAAAGAACTTCTGTTACAGAGCGTACCAGAGTTAGTGGACGTTGTCAGTAAAAAAAAATCTCCAAAGCAAGCGCTGAAAAACACGATGTCAAATACAGTCAAAAAGCAAACAGGAGGCTCATTGGCACTGCGAATGAGACAAAGGCGAATTAATCGTAGACGATCTAAACGTTCAGGTTCAAAAGCGAGAAAAGGTAGCAAAAAAAGAATGGTGATCATTTCAAAATACAAACAGCCAAAGAGAAGTCGGTCAGATTTCTTTGCCAAAGTTAAAGATGATCGGTAATATGTTACCAACAGAGGCAACACATAGTTCCTTGGATTTATTCGAAAAACCAGCGCCTCTTGTAACTTTTGATGGGAGCTTTTGTCAAACAGTAGGACCAGTTTACAGTCCTAACGGACCCATGCTTGAGTTTGAGGTTGCTGGAGACAGAAGTAATTTTATTGATCTGCAAAAAATTTTCCTGGAAATCAAATGCAAGATAGTTCAGCCTTCTGAAGCTGATTTAAAATATGATGCTGGAGCTGCAGCAGATGTGACCAAAACAGACGCTCCTTACTTTTTTAATAATGTTTTACATTCACTCTTTTCTGTCTGTACAGTATCTGCCAACGGACTGAAAATTTCAAATGCAAATGGAAATTACGCTCACAAAAGTTTCATTGAAACCGAATTTTCTCACAACAAAGACGCAAAGGCTACTTGGTTGGCTGGCCAAGTTTATTCGTACGAGGATAATCCTGGAGCGAAAGCAACAGCTGAAGTAAACAGACGAAAAGCTTTGGTTAGACAATCTGCTGAATGTACTTTTTACGGAAAAGTGGCAGTAGATTTTTTTTACATGTGATCAACATCTTTTGAGTGGAGTCACATTGCAAATTTCTTTTTGAAGATCAATAGATGATTTTTTATAATATCTGACGATGCTGGAAAATCATACAAAGTGAAAATTATAGAAGCAAATTTGTATGTGAGAAAAATGACATCGAACGACGACGTCGTTTCTGCCATTGAAAAAACTTTACTAACAAGCCCAGCGTCCTATCCTTACTTGGAAACTATAACAAAAACATTTCTGGCTTCTACTGGTTTGCAAAGTTGGAAACAGGAAGATGTTTTTAGCAGGAAGCCTATTCGACGTCTTGCCATTTGTCTTAACACAAATGAAGCTTTCTTAGGAAGCAAACAACTCAATCTGTTTCACTTTCGTAAATTTAATCTGGAGCAGATATGTATTTATCGAAATGGACTCCCAGTTGCAGACAGCCCCATAAATACTGCTGACGTAAAACGCTTGTACTTCAACACAATGTCAGATTTAGCCTATATTGACAATGGACATGGAATAGGTTTGTCTGAATACCCTAAACATTTTATTATGGTGTTTCATCTCACCAGCACTCAGCAGGCGTCACATGATTTTATTCACCCTCAACTTACCAATTGTTCAATTTCAATTGAACTTAAGTTTTCAGGCGCGTTGCCCAGTAATATTGAAATTTTCATAATTGGTGAAAAGCGATTACAATTTTTATCGACTCTGCACGAAGAGTTTCGAAAAATCATATTCTTACAAATTGATGGATGAAGATGAAATAAACAACCTCGTTCAAGGATCTAAACGTTTGAAGTACAAATTTGTTGGTGTGTTTGTAGCTGACAATTTTCTGCTGCATTTATCTCAGAACAGTTTCATTATTGTGAATGTATCAAATTCTCAATCAATTGGAACACATTGGATACTTATTTGTCGAAGGAACGGAGATTATATTTTTGCGGATCCCTTGGGACAAAATCTAACTTCATATAAACATTTGCATAATAGACTTGTTTCCTCTGCTGGTAATATACAAACTGTATATGAATTGCTAAGAAACCAGCCAATTCAAAAACCAAACTCAATATTGTGTGGCATATTTTGTATTCATATTGCTCATTATCTTTTTGGTGGAAAAAAAATTGTAAAAATGAGTGATGTCGAATTGATACGTTTTGCGCTTCATATGATGCTCTAACACTACTAACATGATTTGATTAAATAATTTTTTTCTCAAAACTTTATTTTTTCTTCAAAAACTAAGCGTACACACAAAACATCATTGTCAATATCTAACTTTCCATAGCCACTCACAAAAATATCCATTATTTGACAAAAAGCACCAGAATGAGGACCATACAAAATGTTTCTAAATCTCTTTAGAGTTTCAGTTGATATCCGGTCGGTTTGTAATTGCTGATTCAATGTTTTTTCAGCATTATCCAGAGTTTTGTAACCAACTATTCCCTTTGGGCGGCAATTTTTGCTCAAGTCACTGCTCAAATTTGGTGAGCGCTTCTGAATGCTGGTTGCTTCTCCTTTTGTCGGCGGCGCTGAACCATTGTATTCCACAGCTAGTTTTAGTTTTTCGAAAATCTCTCCAGTTGTCTCCACTGTGGCTCCGTTTGAAGAAAAAAGTTTTGAAGGTTGTGTACAAGCAAGGAACTGCATAAAGTTTATTTCGTTTTAATATTTCCGTAGAAACGTCAGACACATCAAACAACACATGATAATGGTTAGAGGGTAACAATTCACAATAGCCGTTTTTAAAATGCATGCAAACAGCGTAATTCCGGGCAAACATTGATGATAGTTTTTCTTCTGCAACAAAACACCTGAAGTTTTTTTGAAATTGTTTATAGTAACCAGGTGAGCGCTCATACATAGCTTCCACCATTTTCTTTACAATTTACTCTTGATCAGATAATTCGTGTTCGTCGTCTTTTTGCTTTAACTTTGGTCGTTTTGCCAGGGTTGGTTTAGTTGTTGAATCAATGTAATTTGAATTTTGAGCAGCCGCTCGAATTTTTGGAGTTTTCTTTGACAACTTTTCAAACTCTTCGAAAGTCAGGGTTATTCTTTGTTGAAGTTCATAGTCATGTTCACCCTTTTTGAATAACTTTAGAAAGATATAATTTCCTGTTCCTTCATATGTTTTGAGCGTGACTCGGATCAAGCGTTTTTCATTCTAAGAAACGTCAAAATGAGCGTCTCCAAACTCGGCGTCTTTTTCAGCTGTAAATGGCATTCGCATTTTGTTGAAATTTGAAATTTGTTCAACTGTTCTTCTTCAAGAAATAGTGTATAATGTCTCCCCTGATGAAATTAAAACTCAACAATTTTTACATAGTGCTAAAATTAGAATGGTTCAACTGATAAGAGTTTTGTAAAGGGCGATTATTAAGGAGAATAATTGTTTCATGGTACTGATTAGCGTTTTAGAACCACATGTGCTCTTTCACAAACATTGTACCTAGAGCAGTCCGCTTAAGGTCATAAAACAGGTTCAGACGGATTACATGTATGTTCATTTCACCATTCAGCGCCAATGTTTAATGAAAGACACTTGTAACCATGGGTTTTGAACAGTAAACCATGGAGCAAAACTCTTATTTAATAGCTCTAACTAAAATATTTTCATGCGTTTACTTTATTATCAGTCCTAAAACCTATGCCGAGACCACCACGACTAAGACAAATAAAACTTCTGTAGTTTTATGCTTTTCCAGTTGACCTACTAAGTTAATCACCTGAGTACAAACTTCCAACTCTTTAAGTTGTGAACCGAATTCTGGTGACCCATTCATTCACTTTTTTACTTGCGATTGAATAACAGCAAACCAACTGCTCCATTTTTTTTCTTGAATTCTTTGAACTGTTCGTTTCAATTTCTGATTTTTCCAAAAATACAAAATTGAAATATCTAGAAATGTCTTATTATATTCTGTGTGAAAGCGAAGGCTCCTGGGAACGGAAAATTGCGTATCAAACTTTTTACGAAAATTTTATTGTCCTCATACAGCAGAAGAAATTCAATGAGAAGGATGTTTGGAATACCCAACAACATTCCATGATTCCAAAAATCTTTCTAAACTTTCTATCTCAACTTCCTGATAAACCGTCATCAGATTCATCAGGTGTTATTTTTCCTCCCTCGAAACTGAAGGATCCTCTTGTGGCTTACGATATAGGTAATTTACCTGCTCCGGTCAAGAAAATTTTGTACAAATACTACTGTGATACAGTTCCATTCTTTGAGAACCAACTAGGTGTTACCCAAGCTTGCGATGATCTTTCTGACTTATGGAGGCTACCTCGATCACCTGAGTCGCCCTCAGCACCAACACCGGCAGTAACTCCAGCGATTGATCCGAGTCCCGCTGTATCCCCGGCAACCAGCCCATCTCTCTTTGAAAATATGAAAAGTTGCATTAGCAGCTCTCAAGAAAATTTCAGTGGTCTCTGGAGCAACCTGTCAGGTATTAACTTTGAAACTCCAATAAAAACTCAACATTAACAAGAAAATCAGGATACAGCCAGCACTATTGAAATTTTACCGGTGAACACAGAGAAACCGGAGACCATCAATGCTCCAAAGAAAAGAAAATCATCGACCCGTGTGACAGAGCTGTTTGAAAACTCAGACTAAAAACTCTCTTAAAACTGGAACAATTTCAGTTAACACAGTTTTCTCCTACTCTTTGGCAAAAACATTAGAAAGTTATGTACAACAATGTATGCACAACCGGATTTTGTGGGTAAAAAAAATTGATTTTTATACAAAGTGAAAAGCAATAATTCCACATGAGAGCGGGAAATTGTCAATATATTGAAACTAAAAGGTTCAGTAGTTTCCAAATCTAATGTGTGTTGTGTTGAAGTTTCCCAAAAACTGATTTACTTGATCTCAGATAAATTTAAATTTCTTGTTTTTGGTTTTATAACAACAGAGTTATAACCGAATTTGGCTGAATGCAAGAAATCCTTAAATATTCAAAACAGGAAACTTAAACGTACAGATTATGGAATAAAGTAGAATTGTTTATAACTAGAGTCAGTCGGCTCACTGTGAGCGAGGTTCAAACAAACCATTTTAATAGAAAAAATTTTGAGGAAAGAAGAATGAACAACAATAAATTTTCATTATTTTGGAAAAGAAATATCAAAAACCACAGAAAATATGTAAGTTATTCCTTTTTTGAAATACAATTAATCCTCGCTTAAAGCCTTCTATTAAAACATTTTGATTTCAATCAAATGAGTCCCTACAGACCAACTAATATTTTTATCATTTTTGGGGGAATTTTAGTATTTTCGAACATTTTTTTTGTAAAAAAAGTCAATTTTTGCATTTTTATGATAAAATCTCAAAAACTTGAATACGGATTTTGGAAATTTTCTCTGAGCGCTCATGACATTGTGTTGAAAGTCGATTGGAAGCAATTACTTGTTCCTAAGAAGAAGATTTTTCATAACAGACCATCAGTTGATTGCAGATTTTTTATGAAAAAATCAATTTTTTTGGCAAACTTTAGGAAAAATCTCAAGAACTTGATTAACGATTTTGGAAATTTTCTCTGAGCGCTCATGACAGTGTGTTGGAAGTCGATTGGAGGCAATTATTTGTTCCTAAGAAAAAATTTTTCATAACAGACCATCAGCTGATTGTAGATTTTTTATGAAAAAATCAATTTTTTTGGCAAATTTTTGGTAAAATCTCAAAAACTTGATTAACGATTTTGGAAATTTTCTCTGAGCGCTCATGACATTGTGTTGGAAGTCGATTTGAAGCAATTACTTATTCCTAAGAAAAATTTTTTTCATAACAGACCATCAGCTGATTGTAGATTTTTTATGAAAAAATCAATTTTTTTGGCAAACTTTTGGTAAAATCTCAAAAACTTGATTAACGGTTTTGGAAATTTTCTCTGAGCGCTCATGACATTGTGTTGGAAGTCGATTGGAAGCAATTACTTGTTCCTAAGAAAAAATTTTTTTATAACAGATCATCAGCTGAAAATTGTATTAACTTATTTCGTTGTATACAATTCATTGAAGACAATTCAACTTATTTGGAAACTTTGTTGACCATTTCGGTTCCCCCTAATAAGACACGGTTAATATTTTAATCTTGATCACACCTTCTTTAATACTTGGGCAAATTTTGATAATCTTGTCAAGTAGCGCAGAGTTTTATTCAATATTTGCGATATAAAACATTATCAAATCTGGGAAATAAACAAATTGTTCATTGCAAAGTGGGCGCTGGAGAGGTCAGGCACAATTTCAATTGTATACTTGATCAATAGGAGCGTTCGAAATGTTTGGGAATTATACATAGTTTTAATATTCAATAAAACATGCAGAAATTCAACTTTGGTTAAATGCTTAGGGAAACTAAACTATAAAATTGCTCAAGTTTAACATGTTTTGCTCCAACCCATACTTATAACTGAACCAGATAAGATATATAAGAATCTGATTTCAATGTTTGATACCGAAATGCAATAAAACGAAATTCACTGGTACAATTTTGAGCTAATGTATTAGTAATTTCACTATAATTGACCTTTCAACCGAAGATAATGTTTGACATTTGATCTGTTTAGGCGTTACTGGGAGCAGCGTGTAAATTTGTATTTCTCTAACTTTCATTTTGCTCCGTTGAATGTCTCTAAACGTGTGTTCGAACACTTTCTCAAAATACTTATCAAATTCTTGCAAAATAAAACTCAAACTACGAGTCTTGAATACATTGGATCTTTGACTATTCCTATTGCTTCTGAAACAACCTTTCTCTAAACATTCTCTCTATCAAATTCAAACCAACTTTTATAAAACAATTTTCTATCATTATTTCAGCTTTTTTAAAGCAGTTTCTAGTTTAATTACCATTTCTTACAATCTTGGTCAATTAGCTTTAAAAAACATCATAATCCCAAAATACAATCAATTCTGTCAGAATGCCTCTGCAATGCACAAACTGTCCGGCTCAGTTGTCTGATAGACGAGCACTGAACAGGCATTTGCAAAGGAAGCATGACATTCATCCAAACGTGCCCACGTTCAGCTGTTTCAGTTGTTCAGAACAAGTGAAAAGTTTGCCCTCCCTACGCAAACATTCACAGGTTTCCCATCACCAACCTATTCTGAAAGTGTGTTATGCATGTCGTATGGGCTTTCAGTCAAAGTTTGACTTTGCCCGTCACATAAACAACGAACACGGTATTCCAGTCTACGAAATGGATCCAGTTGAATCGAGTCCCTCAACGCCAGTTGTGAGCTCAATCAAGGGGGGCATCAACTACTATAAACTTCATCCTACCAGTAACGATCTAGACATCATGGAATATTTGTTCAGAAAACGAAACGAGATTGAAGAAATTATCAGAAAACACACCAATCAGTACCCTCAAAAAATGCAACTGATGGTTGGGATGACCCTTCAAAAACCTGGAGAAGAAAAACCAGAAAAAGGCAGCGTCTACTTCAACACGAATACAACAACGGTATACTACACAGGTATAACTGATACCGTTTTTGAGGAACTAGTGGACAACATAGTTTCGAAGCTGGTTTCTTTTTCAAGCTATGGAAGCAGATGGCAGCTGCAGAGAATTGACGAAATCACGATCAATATGCGTTATATTCCAGTGAGGGGAGCAGCTTCATACCATTTCCGGATAGCCATCCATTGAGGAGAGCCTCCAATCTCCCTGAACGTACACAACGCAAATGATGACAAGTGCTTTCTGTGCTGATTCAATGCTGGGTATCATCTTGTCTACTTGAAAGAGAAGTTGGAACCGCCTAGACCCTGCTTCAGACCCAGAACAATTATTTTGACATATAGCAGCGAGAAACTTTCAGCAAAGCAACCGATTGGTGAATTTGATATGCCGATGAGCCTGTTGGACATTTCGAAGTTCGAGGATTTAAACGAAGTTCAGGTCAACGTTTTCAGGTAACCCCACTTCTTTGCAATAATTATCCAAAAATTCACACAAAAAACTTTCTTAAAAAAAGAACCAGCTAATGAAATTAATTGATGTAAAAAAATAAAAAAAGCCGTGTTCATTAACTAAAGCTCTCCAAAACAATTGTTTTTAGGTATGAGTCAAAACAGCTGCTGCCTTTGAGACTCTCCGCTGGAAAAAATTATCCGTTTCTTCTTGACTTACTTCTACTCAGCAATGGAGAAACCTACCATTATGTTTTGATAGTAAACTTGCACAAACTCATCTCAAAAATTAGTGGAAAAGAATATCGTGAACGAAGTTATCAGTGTCGAAACTGTTTCCACATTTGTTCTTCCATTGAATACTTCAACACACATCAGCAAAAATGTCTCGAACAAGATTCGCTACAAATAACTATGCCTAGTTTAACGAAAAACAAAGTGACATTCAAAAATTTTGCTGCGAGGTTGTTTTCACCCTTTGTGATTTACTTGGACCTTGAATCACTAATAGTTCCAGTAGCAACAGTGAAAAATCATCCAAATGTCTCCAGTACTCATGCTTTAGAAAAACATCTACCATGCAGTTATTACTTAATGGTCATAGAGCGAGGAAACCCTGAACCCATACACTTTGACATCTATACAGGTCCTGACTGCATGGAGGGATTTTTGTCCAAGATCGAGAAGCTAGCAAAAATCATTTATCATTAAAAGAGGAAGTATCCGATCTTCATTGGAACACCACCTTCAAAAACATTTCATACATGTTGTTGGATTTGCGATGTTCCCTTTGAAACTGATGATGAAAAAGTTCTGGATCATTGCCACATTCGGGGACAATTTCTGGGTTATGCTCACAATGAGTGTAACTTGAAGGGCAGAACACTTGATTATACGCCAGTTATTGCTTATAATATGATGAACTATGATCTTCATCACATTGTTAAAACCCTTCATTCCTCAACAGCAAATATAAAGATTGAAGTGATACCCACGAACGATTCAAAGTTCATTGCTTTGAACTATGGTGTATGAATTGAGTCTAGAAGGCGAAAACGAGACGAGGTTGCTATCTATGAGTATTTACGATTCATTGACAGTTTCAAATTCATGCCCAGCAGCCTGAGTAAATTAGTACAGACTCTGCCACATGACAAATTCACAATCTTGGATAACTTTTATCGTGGATATAGTCATGAACAACGTGAGCTGCTAAAACACAAAGGAAACTTTCCCTACTCTTATATAGATGGTTTTGACAAATTAAACGACCTCGAACTTCCTGGTATACGACACTGGAAAAACAGCCTGAAGGATAACAGCATCGACATAACATATGCGGACCTTGATCAGCTGAAAAAAGTTTTCAGAGAATTCAATTGTGAGAACCTAATGCAATTTCTAGAGCTGTACCTCACTGGAGACGTTCTGCAACTGGCATGTTGCTTTGAAGTGTTGAGGTCTGTATGCTATAAAACATACTCGCTTGACTGTGCGCATTTTTACACCGCCTCAAATCTCTCAGGCAGCGCATGTCTAAAAGTTTGCCAACCACAACTTGAACTTTGACTGACCGCGAGCTGCTTGATATGACTGAAAAAATGATCTGTGGTGGGGTAGCATCAGTATTCAGCTCAAGGCTAGAGAGTGCTAACAGTCCTTCACTGCCCAACTATGATGTGTCAAAAGAACTGGCATCGATCATTTATATCGATGCAAATAATCTTTATGGCGGGGTTATGTTCAATTATCCACTACTGATTATCCACGCTGAGAAAGCGTTCGAGTTGGTAACCGAACTAACTCTTGACGAAATTCTCCAAACGGACGATAATGGAGAGATTGGGTTTGTTGTTGAAGTGGACCTGGAATATCCGGATGCGATTGATGAGAAGCATTCGGATTTCCCAATCATTTCTGACAAACAACCAATTGACCCGTTGGAGCTCAGTGAGTACCAGACCCAAATGAAAAACGCACTGAAGGTTTCAGCAACAAAAACAAATAAACTCAGACAAACATTTCATCCTAAGTCTCATTACGTTACCCATTTCAGAAACCTGAAATTCTTTGTTGAACAAGGAATCATAGTAACAAAGATTCATAAAGCTATCAAGTTCCAACAATCAAAGTGGTTATCAAGTTATGTTGAATTAAATACCCAAAGGCGACAAGAAGCAACATCAAAACTTGACCAGGATTTCTTCAAGCTAATGACGAATTCGACATTTGGTAAACTTTGTGAAAGTTTAAGGAATCGAGTTACTGTAACTTTTGTCCGCTCTGAAGACGAACTTTCAAAAGCTACATCTGAAGGTGTCATTAGCACTATAAAAGTTATTGACGAAAATCTGTCGCTCATTACCAAAAAGAAACAGAACATAATGTGGAACAAGCCTACCATAGTGGGCGCATGTATTTTGGAACTGTTCAAACTTTTCATGATGGACTTTCATTTTAATGTGATGAAAAAAGAAACATCATGCCATCTTTTATACTCTGACATGGACAGTTTTATCTACAAAGTACAACCGGTTAACTTTTACGATGATCTATCAAAAAACCCAAACCTAATTGCACACATTGATCTCTCTAATCTCGCAAAAAACCACCCCCTATATGATCAATCTAATGAAAAAGTGGTGCTAAAGTTTAAGGATGAATTAGCTGGGGCACCAATTGAAGAGTTCTGCGCAATCAAACCCAAACTTTATTCTTTAATTGCTGGCGGTTTCGAAAAAATGTCTGCTAAGGGCACCAAGAAATTTGCCCAGTCAAAAGTCCACCATGAGCTGTTCAAAAAAACCCTCGAAACCGGTGAACTTGTCAGACTAGAAAATGTAAAGATTGCTTCGACAAAACATCAACTAGAAACTGTATGTGTGAACAAAATTGCCTTAAGTGCGTACGACGATAAGAGATACATAAATGCTGACCGGAAAACAACATTGCATTTTGGATAGTACATTTCAAAGAAAATATGTGATGAGCCCGATTGGGGAATCGAATCAGATGAGGATATTAACGTCTTCAATTTATACGACGATGGGGAAGCGTCTGGATGGGGAACCCCTGATCCCGGTTTCAACCAGCGCACCTATTCAAACGAGGAATTTGAAGACGTTGTTGAAATAACTAACCTCACTGAAGTGAGCGATGAGTCTGACCATGAGACTCCCAATAACCCCTTTATTTTGACAGAAGCTGAAGAAGGCGAGAGAGCTGACACTGGTCCCTCTACCAGCGACGATTACACGCCTTTGTTAGTAATCAAACAGAGAAAAAAGAAAATCAAAAGAAGAGAGGAGAGCAAAAAAATTTACCCAGCACTAGTCGACCATAAATAATTGAGGAGGAAGAAGTTCAAAGTAATAGAGACTCCCCAGTTATTTCTACTAAACGCCAACGTTTTGTTATTTATGATTCTGACTCCGTTTAAATAATACTGCTGCTTTGTATAGTTTAATTAGTACATCTTCAAAAGAAAAGAAAGTTCAAAATATGCAAAGTAAAGTGTTGGGAAACTGTTTTCTTCAATTCAAAAGTTAAAAAAGGAAACGTACTTTAGAATCTCTGTACCGTTTTCCTCCTGAAGAGGCTTCCCACCTTGTCACCCAAGCACTTGTTTTTTAAATGAAGCTTTTCCAATTTAAGTTTATAATAAAAGACCTCCTTACAAAAAGGACAAGTTTGATCGGGAACTTTACCAGTTGCAAGAGAACGATAGTCGTATAAAGGGTTGGGCTGGAGGTTTGAATTGTGTTTTGAATGGGTTTTCAGTTCTGTGAGGAAAAAAAGATTTGCAACATAAAGTACAAAATTTTAGGTATATATCAGGGTGATGATGGGAAAAACGGGCGGTTTTTTCTTGATTTTTGTCAAAATAAATGTCACAAATTTTGCAAATATGCATTTCACTGAAGCATTGAGCAAATTGTATAGATTGAGCTCTTAGCGTTTTAAGTAGAGACTTTAAAATGGAGATTGAATATTTATAACTTCCAAACTTCAAGTTTCAAACCCTCAATTCTTTACTGTAGGCAAATAGGAATAGTTCCAGACATTCCATAACAAAATATTCCATACCACACTGACTCAGACAAGTTAATTCGGTCCCTAAATACCCCCTTGAAGTCTTCCATTCACCGACAAAATTTGTCTTTAATCGTAATTTGAACATTTTCCCTCACTACCGCAATATAATTTCAAAGCCCATAAGAGCATTCAGATTTGATTTTGTGTAACCATTAAATTAAATTTCCACAAATTTAATTCCCTTTGATTCCGTTCCTCGTAAATTCCAAACCGTAAGCAAATCCTTGACAAGTCCAAACATTTCCCCGCTCTCCAAACTAAATAAAATCCCAATTAAAAATAAATAAAATCCCCCTAAATAAAATCCCTCAATCGCGCACAAAACATGAATTCAAAACCACCAAAACCCAATTCCCAAGTTTCAATTTACATGAACCATCAAAATGAAATGGAAATAGCTGAAAAGTATAGTAATTTGCCTTACACTCCGAAAAAATTACAAAGATTTCACTTTTTCAGAGGTAAAATTTCTTGTAGGGGGGGTGTCCGAACACCCCCCCCCCTACAAGCACTAGGCAAATTAGTGTACTACTAACGGATATGATAACAGTGCCAATAAATGAACCGGTGGACCAGCTAATCAATATATCCGATATCATTAAAGTTTTTTTGATGTCTCACGGCGGACAAAAAGATCAGGAGCTTATTTCAGTTTCTGATGATCCGTACAATTTGCAGATTCTAAAATTCGTTCGCTGATGGAACTTTTGAGTTATCATCCGGCACAACCGACCTTCATGTACATACTCTTGGAAGTGCTCCGTATTGTTTGTATGCTATCCTGCTCAACAAAACTGTAAATTAATGACCAAACATACATCCCAATACTTGATGCTTTCTGAACGTATTGCTCCAGATTGTAAACTTAATAATGTTTTGCTAGAATTTAAACTTGCCCCAGTAACTGCTTTCCATGAACTCCATCAAGGTTCAATGTTTCAGGGTTGCTATTTCAATTTCACCCGAAAATGTGTTGGAAACTTTGGGAACTTGTATTAACAAAGTTGGTGTCAGAACACCTTTAAATGACCCTGGCTCCTAATTTGATCCCTGATTGCGTTTTTGAGAATAAAAAAAAGATATAGACAAATTCTTTGAACTTTTTATTGGAAATCTAACTGACGTGTCATTTCAACGGCATTTGCTAGTTTTGAAAATTGCGTTGTAAATATTTGAACAAAATGACGAGTTTTGTATATACTTTCAATCAAAAAGCATCAATCGTCCATTAAGCTCCCGTCAAAAACATGAATTAAATTACTGCAGCTACCGAGGGCAGTGCCAGAAGAAATAGTGCTGCTGAGGATTGTCATTTTGCAACAATAGCCTTGTTCAACGAATTTAATTCGAAATTTGGAAACATTTGTGTAAAATGCAACAGAAGGTTGCAGTGCAAAATGTATAATTTCTGATTTTTTTTCAGCTGGAGAAAAGAATCCTAGGGAAAAGACTCCTAGGGGTAAGGTAAATGCAAAACATAGGTTCATTTGTACCACCCTGGGGAGCGACCAAGACTTGGCATTATACAGATTAGGACAAGCGACTACAAAAAGAACGCAGATACCGAAAAAAACTCGATCAATTCTTGTGAAATGTGAAATGTGGCCTCTTTTAAATGAGAATAGGTAACAAACGAACAAAAAAATATAAAAAGGGCACAGTAAAAAAAATACAATAATAATTTTGGAAACAATTATTTTAGAAGACATCAACAACCTTTTTAACCACTTAAATTGTTAACTAATTCTTGCTAACATCCAGAAAAACTGTTTGAAATTATTAATTATCCAGAATATACCATGAGTTTACAAAAAAAGAACAATAACTAAAGAAAAAACCTACTAACATTTTGTTAGAAAACATTGCCGAAGTCATTAAAATCTTAATATATTCACTAATGTCTCTTAAGATAATCAATTGCAGTTTACAGCAACACAGAAGATTTTAAAGATGACATTGTTCTAATGAAACTGGTTAATAAATGCACAAGAAAGAACGAAAAAAGCAAAAAATAGTCCGTTTCAAAACAATTAATTTCGGTCATGAAAAAAATTAGCTCAGCTGAAACCATTGAGAAGTTTTGAATAAATCTCCAACAATTTGTTCCCATTTAGAACTTTTATTATTCATAGTTTGTCATAAGGCTATAAAAGCACGACAAATAGAGAAAAATTCATTATTGCGAGAAAACGGTATCGAAGCCGTTGAAAAGCCTTATCTATTCACTAGTTACATTAAAACCGTTTAATTCAGCGTCCTTTCAAACCCATTTTTCTGATATATGACCCTTCATCAATCCAACCAGATAAAGAGTAGACAAAATAAAGCAAAATTTTCAAAGTAGTTAGAAAAAACAAAAAAAAATTCGAAAGCAATTTTGTTCGACGTTATCAAAACCAATAGTTTTCCAGTCAATTCAACAAAGATGTCCATTTCTGCCTTCAGCGGAAGTGACTGAAACTCATCATTACCAGAATATGCCATACGACTAAATAAAAATTATAAAAGGAAAAAATCAATTGCAATTTGCGAGAAAAGAGTGTTGAAGCCCTTTAAATCTTTCTCTTTTCAATCAAAACTTTCCAAAGTGATCTACAGAAGTAGCTTGAAATCATTGAAGTGACATTTGAACTGCCGTTAAAGACTACGTAAAAGAGGAAAAAAGATATTTTATTTTTGTGCTCGTGAATCGTTTGAAATCAGTTTACCTCAAAGCCAAGAAAACCAAGCTGTCAACTGAGATAGTTCAATAGTTTAAACTATGCCTCCATAGAAAGCCATCAAGAGTTCTCATTTACCAAATGAAAAGGAAATAAAGAAAAAAACTCAAAAATCAAATAAGTTTTGTGAGAAAAAAAACGTCAAAGCCATCAAAAACCAAAATCTTAAAATTTTGGATTATTGCAATTTTGCTTGCTTTCAACTTCAATAATGATATAAGACTTCTCACTAATGTGATAATGCGACAAGACACAAAAAAGAACTTTGAAAATAATCAAATGTCCAGAAATCAACGAAATTGTTCTTAAAACTCGTAGCATCAACTCAAAAAACTATGCAAAACTTTAAACTGCAATTATGGTTAAAACTTATTTCAACAGCAACAAACTCCTTGTCTTTGTTGAGAACAAGTTACATTTTGATTGATAAAATTAAGATTTGAAGATGGAAAAGCTAAAAAGTCTATTTTTTGGAAAACCAGCCAAATTTTGTTTTCAGAACTCTCACAGGACGCGTGCGTAAAAAACTTTTTATCCAGAGTTTCCATAAATTTACATATTGTGACTGAATTTTGTCTGCTTGTATGACTAATTTTTATAAAGTGGCTAAAGATGCATATTTGGGGACACTTCTGATGAAAAAACGATGAGTAAAAAGAAAAAAAAACGCCAAAGTTTTAGCCAAAAACTGGGACCAGACAATTCAGCAATACTTCTACATCTTAAAAACTAAAATCAATTGATTAAATAAATTTTACATTGTTCTAGTAAAATTGACCAACAGTTTTCACAAAAACAAGGAAAATGAGAGGAAAAACAGTCAATCATTCAAGAAAATCAGTCAAATCAGTCAAACAAGGAAAATGAGAGGAAAAACAGTCAATCATTCAAGAAAATCAGTCAAATCTTCACAAAACTTAAATAACTCCAAGTAAACAAAAAACAAAATTCAAAAAAATTTTGTTAAATTCTACACGCTGGAGGGGCTTCTAATGTTATCATTCACAACCCACTATGATGAATTTATCAAACGGCCAAAATTGAGTGACAGAAAAAACTGATTTGAGTATATAGTGAATCCCCCCCACTACATTGTGTCTAAACAATATTTGTGCTTTGAGCATTTTTTTCGTGGACAGTTTCGGTTAGAGTTCAAAAGGACATAATTTATTTAATTTGGAGATTTTAGTTTGCAACTTATCAGTGCTTCATAACCAAAATCAGTGCTTCATAGTTGAAGGAAAACAATAAGCGTAAAATTTTAAATCAAGATGAATCTGGCTACCAAATTACCAATTAATAAAATATTGCACTTTATTCAAAATATTCAAACATTTTTGCATTTTTTTATAGAATGTCCTTAACTGTTGACGACAAGCTGTACAAAATCAACAAGATTTTTTCATTCAAATTATTTCCATTTTTCTGAAATACTCGAAGAACTGATTTTTGTTACTGGCTAGAATTTTTTAATAAGTACAAACATTCCTTTGTGCAGAAGATAGAACAAAAACGAGAAAAAATTGTATCCGATTGTCGTTTTTTCAGCAACAAACGTTTGAAGGCATCGGATTTTTCTGCTGGGAGGAGCAAATTTTACACGTAGGAAATCTTTTAATAAACTTTTTTTGAAACTTTAGAACGCTTGGGTACGTTCCGATTGAAAAACTGAATAATTCGTTTATTTAGTTGGTTTGAAGGCTTTCCAGCTTTTGAAAGATTATGATAGCAATTATAATCTCTTAAACTTGTATCATAATTCCCTGGGAAGTTGCAATTTTACTGAAATTCGTTTCCTATTATCATGAAAATCTTAATGGAGAAATACGAAATTTTTGATCTAATTTCATTTTAAAACTGTAGCTGCCATTCTCTACATTGATAGAGAACAAAGCTTTTGAAAACAGTTTCTTGGGTATTTTTTTGAAAAAGGTACATAACAATAAACCTCCTTCTTTAAAAGCGTACATGACGACAATTTCCAATTTCCAATTTCCGATTTCCAATTATCACAGGTTGGCATAAAATAGTTAAATTATTCAAAAACAGTCTACTCTGTGAAGCATGTTGCAAAAGTTTTGCACCCTACTCTTGTCCAGGTCTATATCTCGACTTATGAGAAGGACTTAGTTTAAGATCAAGCAAAATTTTGTTCATTCATCATGAATGTGGTTTTTCATATGATTTATACTGGTTTAGCTTGATCTGTTCATACCAAATATTCGTCTTGTATGGTATTTTCATCAGGCCGAGGTCTAAATCGAGGCGAGTGAAATCATTTAAATTTCAGCATTCGGCTCAATTCGGAAACAAACCGAGGGCAAAATGTCACTTTTGAACAAATCGTGCAGGTCTCTCAACTCAGCTTGCGTAGTTCCAATCGGACGTTAGGAAATGATCTGAAGGAACTTCAGTCGGGATAATCATATCAACTACAAATTCATTCATACGTTGATTGTGGTCTGTTATCCATACGGATTTCATAATTGAGTCTGACAAACGGGCCCAAAATTTGCCATAATATTCCTTGTTATTGCACAGTAACTTCACAGTGTCATGCTTGCCGTCAAACTGGTCAAAAAGTTTGGCTGAAATGTTGGAACAATGGATTCAGACTTCAGAATACTTCAGTTTTTGTGGACCCATTTCAGCGTTCGCTGCCCTGTCCCGACACATCCTCGGACTCGGCCGAAAGATCTGATCAAACATAAGAGGTGCTCTTTCAGAACCAAAGAAATTGAGGGTTCTCCGAAATGGCAATCCATGGACAAGCTGAAAAAAGACTAACTGACATGCAAATGGCTCTTTGTCATCGTCATTATTATCAGCGAACAACAGCTGGTTTCGAAAGAAGCTTACTTGCAGATTATGGCTCGTGAATCTGAAAAGGCGAAGAAATTATGCAAAGAATTTGATCCAAATTTACTTCAAATTGTAATTTTGCTATATACTTTTTCAATAAAAAGCATCTATGTAATTAGCAGTGCATTAGAATGCGGCTCAAACACCCAAAACTTCATTGCGACGTTGAAAGAGCCCGGAAAATGCATTTATGGCTTTACTTCACCTTCAAAATTTTTCGGCTCGCTTAAATATTGCTTTGTTCCAGACATCAATATAACCGAAAATTAGTATACTAATATACACGTATTGTCACGGGAGGGCACGACTCGTGCATAAAGTTCACACGAAGGGCACGAAGTCCCCACCCGTGACGATTCGTGCATATCGTTTTGTCACAGGAGAGGACGTCCCACCCCGTTACGAATCGTGCGGTGCGTTTCGGCGGTAAGGAAAAAACTTACAAAATCTTTCAAAAATTTTGTGACTTTTTAAAAATTCTGAATACTTTTTCTGGTCTAATAAGACTAATGAGGGACTGACAATCAAAAGTGATTAATCTGATGGAATACTAAGGTAAAGGTTGAAACGATAGTTTAAATTTGATAAGCTTTCCTTCCAATGTAACAAATCTAATAGTTTTGCGAGTCTAAGAGCGCAAAATTGGTATTATTATAATGGGTTTTATTGCCCATATGTTCGGATTAACAAGTAGGTCCCAAGTATTCAAATTGAACGAAGGACGAATTTCAAACTTGGAGAGAAGTTTCAAGTAATGCTTCCAACTGAATAAAGCGCATGAGAATGAATGGAGGACAAAAAATCGTGAAAAGTGACTGAAAAAATGAAAAACTTGGGGTTTAAAATTTGTCTGAAAATTGGTTAAGAAAGCGTTAACTTAAGCGTTAAAAACTGTTTGAATAGAGTGCTTGAGTTGTTTTTGTTGTGTCAATTTGCGCAAAAACAGACCAAATGTGGGAAAAAATTGCAAAACTTTGTGGTTTTTGATGATAAAAATTTAAAAAGAATGTTCCAACGCCAATAAGAAGTTTAATAGATTTAAAAACATCTAATGATATGGTAGGTAGGTAGGTTAAATAATGTTGAGGAATCGGATGTATATTAAATGTTTTTACTAATTTTGCCTTCTTTTTTCGATTTAAAAAGGGCTAAAAGATGCAAAATTGATTATCTTCGAGGAAATAAAGTGGAATAAAACAATTTTTGCCAGTTAAAATGGAGTCGACTAGTAATTTTTTTTGTTTTTAGTTGAAATTTTGTTCAAACAAATAACAATGAGTAATTGGGTGTTATTTTCATGTTACTTTTTGTTAATTTTTGGTCAAATCTTTGCGTATTTTGATAAAAAGTGAAAAATTGTTGTTTCTCGGAGTAAGAATATGAATTAAAGTAATTTTTAGTAGTTGAAACACAGTTTTTAAGAAAGTATGTCATTTAACAGCTTGATGAAGCAAATAAAAGTGACTAACTGGGTGTTGAATGTACGTTATCTTTTGTTAATTTCTGTTTTAGTTAAAAAGTCAAAACTTTGGGGACCAAAAGTTTTAAAAAATAGTCTACTGAAATTGAAGCTTTCAAATCGAAAAATTTTTTGTGTAAAATTTCGTAATGATTTTTTGTGTTGAAATTGTGAATGAAAGGTATCAAGGAATAGGAACAAAAAAGCAAGTTTTTAGCAATTTTGCAGGCCGTTAACACAATTATTTTGCTGTAAACATTTCTTTGAAATGTTCATGTATGACGTCATTATATGGTTTAAAAAACCTCGGGTGGGGCCCCATAAATGTTGGTTAGGTTCGAGTTTGTGTTCCAGTTTTAGCATATCTGTGCAATCGAAAACATAAAACTGAGTTTTAGAAGTCCTCATAACTAATTTTATTGGTATTGCATTTTCTTTTCAATTCAAATCGAAGTTAGTGGCATTTTGTAAATTTTGCATACGGCTTATTGATACAACTTAAAGAGTGTTTTGCCCAATGGAAATTTGTGACTGAAACTTTTTTCCTTTTAAGATAATAGAGACTTCTAACACGAAAAAATTGAAGTTCTTTTTTCCTAGAGTTAAGTACTAGAAATAAACTAAGTTGTTTGGAAATTAAATTATGAAGTGGACTAAACTTTAAAGTCAACCTTACAGAAGAAAATCTCACACACAACAAACTCAATCAACAAAGGAAGAGGTTTGAGTTAGTTTTCCTTCTTGAGATCGGTTTTTCGTTTTTTCGGTGCAAAGCACGTGCTTACGGTTGGAGTCGCACGGCTCTCGCTACACGAAAAATCAACTGATTTGTTGTTAGGTGTACATGCGATTTTGTCAGTGCCCAAGGCAAGTGTTGGTGTTTCGCTAAACGTTTCTGGGCTATCAATATCTGATTTCATTTTCAAAATGCTTTTGAACACTTCAAGGTCTCTCCAGTGGCGTTCATGATTTTCGTACAGTGGGACTTCTTTTACATCATAATTGTAAAAAATTGTTGTAATTGGTTGTCTAATGTGTCCGGGTCAAATTCAAACTCTCTGGCATAAGACGTCACAAAATCCAGCAAGTATTGTGCCTGATTCATGAGGCCTTTCTCAAATCAAAAGAAATGAATGAATTCAAAAACCACAAAAGACGCAGCAATGTGATTTAGTGTGACCCGCTCATCTATCTGATACTCTTGCTGTACAATAACAACATTCTGTTTTTTGTACGTGTCATAGGCAATAGTTCTGCTGTCAGGGGTTGATTCAGCCTTTCGAATGATTGCTAGAGGAGACATTAGAAGTAATTTGTTTGGCTGTAGCAGAATTTTGGTAAAACAATATAAAAAAGAATCTGTAGCTAAACTCGTGTAACAGTTTTGGTAACCACTACATGGAGTGGCTCAAAAAAATTGCAGCCAAAATTAGGAAAATGAGAAATCAGTTATAGATTTTTTAAGTCGTGTTTATTCAATTCGATCCGTTTGTGTTGTAAAAAGGTCACCTAAATAACTGCTACAAAAAGTTTTATTACCCCCCTTTCCTTGTATTCTGAGTGATCTCAGAATAGTAATCTTTTCCAATTTTTTTGCTAGCTGCGTTGCGTGAGCACACGCAGTTTTATTACTTTCTTATCTAGAGTAATTAATCAATAAAGTATGATTTATAAATACCTAACAGCATTAATATGAAGAACTCTATGTAGGTCAAATTTTGTTTGAAGCTTTATGCCTTGTTTAAATCTTAGTTTGAACGTGTGTTCTCGCAATTAGTTCCATTTTCATGTCGGACCGATTTACATCAACAGTAATCTCACACAAAGTTTTATTACACTGGTGTTTATTAAGCTTTTGAACAAAATGTGAATTCAGTTCACATATGTCTGCTGTTCCGTCTGCATTCTACTAGAAAGCATTTAAAACTCTCCTATCATCAATAAGAAACAATCTAACGCATTTTTCGCTTTCTGTGTAGACGTATTTGAGTTTTGGTTGTGTGTATATGTGCAGATACTAGAGGGCTGGATAAGACTAGACTAGCCCTTGCTGGGAGCTTTTGTTTATGGCTTTTCTTATTATGAAAGGGTTTTAAAGGGTTTTAATCATGTATGAACAAAATTAAGTACATGCTTCTTAAATCAACTTTCATTTTTTCTGTTGCTAATGAACTGGTTAAACCGACAAAATTAAAAATAACCACCTTTCTGATATTTCCAATGATTTTATTATGCAGCCAAACTAGTGAAAGGAAGGTATCTGTCTCAGAAAACCGATTGTATGCAGAAACAATTTGCACAAAGTCCACACAATTAATTTGTCCGTTTCGCCAAAATACCCAAACAACATTGTAAGGTTAATTTATTTTCTGGCTAAGTGTAAATATTTTAGTGAAGTTGAACGGTTTGATTTTGAAATAAAGCTAAAAGTAAGGCCTATAGTGGTATTATTGGTATAGATAATTTTTCAGTAGATAAAAACTAAACGTTCTACGTTTGCACGCTTTTTTGTATGAGGAAGTTGGATTCATATAAGAAATATATAACCAGGAAGTTATTTGTTTATGCCTCCGTGGAAAAAGTAGCAACTGTTTTAGTGGGCATTTGTTGGCAATAACATTTTGCCTATATTTAAAAATTTTTCATCCATCTATTTGTCACCTATTAGAACGCTGAGCATTCAAACAGTTGTGTGAGACGGTGAAGGATTTCGTCACAGAAAAAAAATTATTGTAAAAAAGTTTGGTCCTTGTACTGAGGAAAACTTCTACTGTGTCATTTTTACAACCAACAAATTATAGCGAGTTAACAGCTCACCAAATGCAATATTTCTGTTGGTTGAGTAGACAGTTGCACGGTATTGATTAGGACAGAGGAATTTTTCCGTATATTTATCTGAAACAAATAATTCAAAGAGTTGGCTTGCGGAATCCGGGCACAGTATTCTACGCTAAGGGAGAGTTGATCTTTAATTTTTAGTCAGAGTTGCTTGAATGCTCTATCATTTATCTGAATTCACTTGAGTGTCCTTCGATATCTGTGAACTATTTTACACAAAAAATTGTCAGAATCAGTCAAAGGCTAATAACAATTTCAACAAACATTGTGCAAAAAAGCATTTTTACTATTTCAACTGGTTAACCAATGAGAGAGGATCTGACAAAAGTGGAGGCACCCATGTCCCCGAGTCCAGCATTTCGTACCTTGATTACGCATGAAGGCAATCTGAGTCTTTCAATATCCAAAGACGAAACCAAATAATCAGGAAACCAGTTTTTACAGACAAAAATTGAAGTGTTGCTGAGTAAAGACGAAATTTGCTCATTCACTCATTTAAGATAAAATATTTCAGTGGAGAAAGCAGAATGCCAAAACGGCATTCCAGAGTCTGTCCTCCGAAACCCTTACTGATGTTGAACCACCCGATTGGTAAAGAAATAGGCAAAAACGATCCTTCACTACCAAAAGGGATTTAATACTTGGTGAAGCAAGAAAGAGTGCACAAAATTGCTCATTGTGTTAAAACTGAGAGACTGTCTGAGTGCTTTATGGTTAATATGAAAAACCTCCCAACTGGGTTCGATTGCTATGAGTTGTTTTATGTAATCTGATATCCAATTTATACTTTTTAACAAAATTTTATTTTGTTTTGAGGTGGAGGGAGTAACAGTTTATCAAGTTGACGCTGTTGTAGAAGATAATTGTTTTGAAAAAAGTGTAGGCAAATCTTCTTGGAAATTTTGTAACCAAACAGAATTTCCACGGTCAGAGGTTGTATTTTTGTGCAAATGTTTGTTAATTACTGCTGGATCTTTTCCGTTTGTGCCCCCCCCAGCTTAGTGGGTGCATATTATTTGCAACCCGCAGTTGCACGTGCAATATTTTTACATAATGATTTACTATGTAATGACACGTGCTCTGTAACTGGGGGAGCATAACGTACTGGGGGGCACAAACGGAAAAGATCCTTACTGCTAATATCATTTTATTTTTTTAAATTAATCGTGTAAAGACCAAAATTTGGAAGAAACTTCAGTTTGGATATCCATATTGTCAATTTTAGTCGGATAGATTTTATGAAATCTAAGACTATGAACAAAATTGAATCTACGCAAGATAGGGCCTTCATGGCTGTTGTAGGGCCATCTGGTTGTGGCAAAACAGAGTCAATTTTCAAAATGTCGAGGGAAAAAACGTATTAAGCAAAATTTAATAACATTTTTCTCAATACCGGGAAATGCAATAAACATACATTAAAATGGAGGAACAACTTGGAGTTATTTTCCAAAAGTATGCCAATTTAGAGTTATTAAAAAAACCTCGAAAACTGTCTTTTGATAAACAACGATTTGTGCGAAGAAATCTGTATTGACAAAAAATTTGTTAATTGGCCACTGCAGGGCCTCACAAGAACATTTTAGGTAACTCACAATCTTTATCAGCAAAGCAACCGGTCTCTTACAATAGATTCCAATACAACACACATTATTTTGTTCAAATCAGCCCCTGATATTCAACAAATTGAGTTTTCGGGCAAGTAGTTAAATCTTGTTAAATTTTTAAAACATTGCTACTAATAAGCAACGAACGAACCGTCTGAGCAACTGCTTTTCGATCTTGATCTAGAATTTCTGATTATTTACGATAATGTTCAAGTATTACTCAGTCAGCCTTCCTTCCATCTGACAAAGCACAAAGAACCCCTTTAAACATTGAAAGAGAATAAATTATAAATACTGAAGCAAATGGTGCATTTCAAACAAAAGAGTCAAAGAAACCTTTCCGTATTTGTGACACCGATGTTAAACTGGTTTTGTGTGAATGTCTTCACATTGTGTTACTAGGTCATAATAGAATGAAAAAAAAGATACTTAGAGAAGTATAGACACAAAATGAATTCTCTCTTAAGAAAATGTCATCAATGGAGAAACCACGAGAAAAAAGAGTTTATTTTGATTCACAACAATAAGTTTACGAAAAACCAACCGCATTCCTCAAAAACTCTAAATGATACCAGAGTTCAGCATACCGCTGCTCAATTATTTTATTTGAACCATATTTGACCAAACAAAAACTCTTACAAAGAGTACCAAGAGATTTTGCAAACAAGGGAAACAAATCGTCCTACTAAGTTGTCAAAATTAATTGCGGACAAATTTCTTCAAAAATCTAACGCGCTAGCGCCAGCAAAATTTACTAGAACGGAGAAAATAGATTAATCCGTTAAAGCCTTTCAAAAATGATCTTATAGACGAAAACAAAAACTTCATTTTTGACGGAACTGCAACAGAAATAAATGTTCCCATTTCTCTCTATGATTTGCAGCAACCAACTGAAAAACTAAATAATCCAGATTTTTCATAATTTTAGAGGGTTTAAACATAAACGAGGACTTTGAGATCAACGGTGAGGCTATAGTTTTGATCTGGAAAAGAACTCAAAGAATTGCTAAACAACAAAGAATAAGAAAACTCTTTCGCCAAAAAGGGTCAAGCCTAAGGAAACCATCCAATTACATACAGAGCAATCCCCATACGCCAGAAATGGTTTTGAAACATGAAAGGAAGACGGAACTCAGCAAGAGGAGAAAAACTGCGAATGAGAAAAAATTGCGTGAATTGAAATATACGAAAGGTCCCTCAGCATACGGAAGCGTACAAAATCTACAACAAAGCACGAACTTGAAAACAAGTCTGGTGAAGTTATTTCTAGAGAACAAAAAATGCCCACTCAAAGCGTTGGAAAGTTTGAAAAAGTTTATAAATAATTGGAATTTATTACCTGCAAAATAGAAGAAATTTGGTTGCTAGACTTGAATTTCGTGGATAACTTAGTAAAAAAGAACAAATATTGGCTCTCTCTCACGTTATCTGCCTGTCCAAAACTTAACTTCAAAGTACGCCACAACAGCAGCAGATGCCTTCAAGAAATTTTTAAAGATGGAGCAATCTAAAGAGGTGTGGGTAGATGCTGGTACAGAATATAAGGGCCCCTTCAGCACTCTTTGTCAGAAAAATGAAATTGAAGTTATAAAATTTTTAGCGAGAAAAAATTGGCATATGCGGAAAGAAATATGCCATCACTCAAAAATTTGTTATTCAAGTATTTAGAGGACAAGTGGACATACTCGTATAGTAATCAACGGCAGAGCTCTGTGCAAAACTTTAAGTCTAGAGTCAGCAGGGTAACGACACTGGCGCCAAATAAAGTGACCTAGAAAAACGTTCTTCACTTGATAGCATTAAGTTTAACGTGTCATCAGTACTAGTTCAAAGTTTGATGTTGGGGACTTTGTCTGAGTATCAAGAGCAGATCTTCCTTTTAGAAACTGATACCAGCAAACAATTACCAAAAAAGTTTTTGTAATAAATGATATACCTGCAACAAAAACCCCTAATTATTTTTTCATTGACTCATCTCAGGAACCAGTCCAAGGAAAGTTTAGTGAATTAGAGCTGGAGGCAACAGTAGTGAAACAACAAAACATTAATTAACTCAAGGTTCACTTTTTTTCATCAACTTCTCCGAATGTTTTTCCTCAAAACACCGTGTCTTCATTAAAACATATTTCAATGAGAAAATTAATCTGGAGGGAGATTGGCGAGTCGCAATAAGTGAAAGTATCTTCCCGGCAAAAAATCAAGGAGCAAAAACAATTCAAAGATATTTCTTATGAAGACCTCCATTTTCATAAGAAAAATTTTCCATTTTACATTGTCACCAAACTATACGGAAGAGAACGAGGTATCATTGTAACTGGTTCCTATGGAATCCGTGACCATCTTTTGAGATTCCTAAAAACAGCTGTCTGATGATCTCATTTTGAATTTCAATATGTCAATAGAGTATTATTCCACTTTTTTGTTTGAAACGAAACAATTACTTTTTTTAGAAAACGAAATTTTAAGTATAGCTGAACACAATCCATCGCAATTATGAATTCGCTATATAGCCAGTCTGTATCATAACGTCCTCTTTTCGCGTACTGTTCAAAGGCAAAAGCACATCAGCATAACGCTACAAATCTAATTATATATGTTAGCAGGTCTTATTATATAGGTTAGCAATTATATATGTTAGCACGTGCATTGATTCTTCCTTGGATGAAGCGATGACTTTCGGTTTGGTGGATTGAGCAGACCAATCAATTAGATCTGGTATATTGCTTACAAATTTAGTAAGCTTGAACTCACCTATATGGAGAAGATGTATCAATTCCTTCGGCCTAATGAGGGCCCTCTCAGGGGATTCTACTGAGTTTAAGTAATCGTCCTTGTGGAAGTTCTCAAGGACAGCTTTCGCCAATTTAAACCAATCCGTTCAAAAAGCCGAATTTTTTGGGCTAAGCGAAATCTTTTCAGCCATTTTGGAAGCTATTCTTAGTGGAAAATCGACTCTGATATTTCTGAGAAATAATACGTTTATTGCATTTAGATCGGAAAATCTAAGCGAAAGTTTTGGAGTAATACGCACAAAATTTCTCTAACTAATGATATAATGTATTCCTTTCTTTTACTCGGTAACATCCTCTGGCCTCGCAGAAGATGTTGGGAGGATTGGTACAAGCTTAACCAGCGCGCGGACGAGCGATCCGGACGAAGTGCGTACGACGGCGGAGCGAGCGACGCTGTCGGAGCCGTATCGGAGTTCTTCAATCCGAGCAGTTGGATAGTAGCCCCTAAAGTTGCTTTCTTCAACGATCCAAACTAAGTCACCGAACTTGAGGTGCTGCTCGGCAGGCGTCTGCCACTTAGATCTACGGTTCAGAGCAGGTACGTACTCCATGAGCCAACGTGCATGAATTGCATTGGAGTGAGACTGCGCATGAGGGCATGAACTGCTTATGATGATCAAACTCTGCAACGCCCACGATTGACCGAATTCCTGTTGCTATGTTACCAAGTAGAAAATTATTAGATGTTTTTGAGACTAGGTTGGACGGGTTGGCGCTTACGGGCGTTAAGTGACGTGCGTTTAGTGCGTATTCAACCAAACAAAAGGTAGTGTTCAACACCTCATCTGTGAGACGACGTGTACCGAGGGTAGTGTACAGTACCCTCTTAACACTATGGACCAGCCACTCCCAGATGCCACCTTGGTGTGGCGCACTTGGTGGATTGAACCACCACTTCATGCCCTTATGTTCAAATTCGGCGGCGATGATGATCGTATTCCATTTTTAGATACATTAACGGAGCTCTTTCTCCGCTCCGATAAAGTTCGTATCATTATCCGACGAAATAATAGCGGGCGTACCCCGACGGGAGAAGAACCACTCCACACCCATTAAACAGGAACTAGTGTCTATGGACGGAACGACTTCAACAAGGACAGCACGAGCAGTCAGACAAGGGAAGAGAAATCCCCACCTCTTTTCGTATTCCGACGAACGGTGACGTAGAATGAGCCGAAGTAATCAACCCCGATGTTGGTAAAGGCGGGAAATTGATATGCGAGTCTCTTCTTTGGGAGGTCTGCCATGATCGGTTGAATGGTTGCTGCGCGAAACTTTCTACACAAGACGCAGCTAGATTTGATGGAACGCACTGTGGAACGTAGTTTAAGGATGACATAACGTTCCGGTACCTTTGACCGTAAGTAATCAATGCCCTGATGATGGTTCTTCAGATGGGTATGCCGCACGAACAGTTTAACAAAAGTTTGACGCGCATCCAGCACGATAGGATGCTTATTGTCAAAGTCAATTTCCACTAGCAGTCAGAGGCGACCAGAAGAACGGATAAGGCCATGGGGCCCAATTAACGGTGTGAACTGAGTAATGCGCCTGCTCCTCTTAACAGATTTGTTGTCAAGAAGATCTTTTTTTCAGTATCAGAGGACTCTCCTTGAACCAAGTACTGGAGATGACGCTCGGCTTCGTCAAGCTCAACAAGGACCGCTATGCTGTTGTCTACGTTACGGTAACTTTCATGGGATGGTAAAATACGGAGCATATATGCGGTGACCCGAAGTAGTTTTTTATAAGAACAGAACTTATCTAACGGGATTAGATTAATGCTTATTCCTTAAGGGGCTTGGTTACGGATGTGGATAAAGTTGAGATGGGGTAATCACACTGTTCCTTGGTTACAACGCTGAGCTTGATGTTATCAACGACTTCAGTATTTGCTATGAAAGAGAATTGCTTAGTTCTCAAGATGTCAGGAACCCTAACACAGCTACTGAGTTGCAAAAATTCAGCGGACATACCACGCGTGCCAGCATCTGCCGGATTATCACAATTAGCGAAGTGGCTCCATTGGTCAACGCTGTTGTTCTTCAGAATTTCACTAACAAGATTTGCAATGAAGATTGGGTATTGATTGGTGGAGTTTATCTTTCCACAAAAATAAATTTTTCACAGTAACCGTTAATGCTCGACAGGTTTCCCTTTTTAAACGGGCAGCGAGGTGAACAGCTTGCAATTCCAACTTCAGAACTGTCATTGCCTTCATAGGTGCAACATGGGCCTTGCCCAAGACAAACGCCAGCTCTGTTATAATCTCCCCAGATGTGCAAGTTACCAAAGAAAGCCTACTGCACTGAATATATCATGCGAGCTATCACCAAACATGTGGATATCGAGACTCTGGAACGTTCCAGAAAAGTAACTTCTTGGTATAGTGATCTTAGCCAACTGCGGCAATTCGACACACCAGGCAAGGAATCTGTCAAATGTGTCTTTAGCTAACTCGTCATCCCAACTTTGTCCATTGACACGCCAAATGTTTTTCAGGATTAACCGAGCACTAAGGGTAAACGGTGCGACGAGACCAATTGGGTCGTAGGCCTTTGACACAAGATTTAACACCAATCGCCGTGTTAAGCTTTTCGTGATGGTGTTTTCAGTGCCCTTGCCAACAACCAGAGTATTGTTGTTCTGATCCCGTTTGAGCCCAAGCACGTGCATTGATTCTTCCTTGGATGAAGCGATGACTTTCGGTTTGGTGGATTGAGCAGACTAATCAATTAGATCTGGTATATTGCTTACAAATTTAGTAAGCTTGAACTCACCTATATGGAGAAGATGTACCAATTCCTTCGGCCTAATGAGGGCCCTCTCAGGGGATTCTACTGAGTTTAAGTAATCGTCCATGTAGAAGTTCTCAAGGAGAGCTTTCGCCAATTTAAACCAATCCGTTCAAAAAGTCGAATTTTTTGGGCTAAGCGAACTCTTTTCAGCCATTTTGGAAGTTAATCTTAGTGGAAAATCGACTCTGATATTTCTGAGAAATAATACGTTTATTGCATTTAGATCGGAAAATCTAAGCGAAAGTTTTGGAGTAATACGCACAAAATTTCTCTAACTAATGATATAATGTATTCCTTTCTTTTAATCGGTAACACCCTCTGGCCTCGCAGAAGATGTTGGGAGGATTGGTACAAGCTTAACCAGCGCGCGGACGAGCGATCCGGACGAAGTGCGTACGACGGCGGAGCGAGCGACGCTGTCGGAGCCGTATCGGAGTTCTTCAATCCGAGCAGTTGGATAGTAGCCCCTAAAGTTGCTTTCTTCAACGATCCAAACTAAGTCACCGAACTTGAGGTGCTGCTCGGCAGGCGTCTGCCACTTAGATCTACGGTTCAGAGCAGGTACGTACTCCTTGAGCCAACGTGCATGAATTGCATTGGAGTGAGACTGCGCATGAGGGCTTGAACTGCTTATGATGATCAAACTCTGCAACGCCCACGATTGACCGAATTCCTGTTGCTATGTTACCAAGTAGAAAATTATTAGGTGTTTTTGAGACTAGGTTGGACCGGTTGGCGCTTACGGGCGTTAAGTGACGTGCGTTTAGTGCGTATTCAACCAAACAAAAGGTAGTGTTCAACACCTCATCTGTGAGACGACGTGTACCGAGGGTAGTGTACAGTACCCTCTTAACACTACGGACCAGCCACTCCCAGATGCCACCTTGGTGTGGCGCACTTGGTGGATTGAACCACCACTTCATGCCCTTATGGTCCGATTCGGCGGCGATGATAATCGTATTCCATTTTTAGATACATTGACGGAGCTCTTTCTCCGCCCCGATAAAGTTCGTATCATTATCCGACCAAATAATAGCGGGCGTACCCCGACGGGAGAAGAACCACACCACACCCATTACACAGGAACTAATGTCTATGGACGGAACGATTTCAACAAGGACAGCACGAGCAGTCAGACAAGGGAAGAGAAATCCCCACCTCTTTTCGTATTCCGACGAACGGTGACGTAGAATGAGCCGAAGTAATCAACCCCGATGTTGGTAAAGGCGGGAAACTGATATGCGAGTCTCTTCTTTGGGAGGTCTGCCATGATCGGTTGAATGGTTGCTGCGCGAAACTTTCTACACAAGACGCAGTTAGATTTGATGGAACGCACTGTGGAACGTAGTTTAAGGATGACATAACGTTCCTGTACCTTTGACCGTGAGTAATCAATGCCCTGATGATGGTTCTTCAGATGGGTATGCCGCACGAACAGTTTAACAAAAGTTTGACGCGCATCCAGCACGATAGGATGCTTATTGTCAAAGTCAATTTCCACTAGCCGTCAGAGGCGACCAGAAGAACGGATGGGGCCATGGGGCCCAATAAACGGTGTGAACTGAGTAATGCGCCTGCTCCTCTTAACAGATTTGTTGTCAAGAAGATCTTTTTTTCAGTATTAGAGGACTCTCCTTGAACCAAGTACTGGAGATGACGCTCGGCTTCGTCAAGCTCAACAAGGACCGCTATGCTGTTGTCTACGTTACGGTAACTTTCATGGGATGGTAAAATACGGAGCATATATGCGGTGACCCGAAGTAGTTTTTTATAAGAACAGAACTTATCTAACGGGATTAGATTAATGCTTATTCCTTAAGGGGCTTGGTTACGGATGTGGATAAAGTTGAGATGGGGTAATCACATTGTTCCTTGGTTACAACGCTGAGCTCGATGTTATCAACGACTTCAGTATTTGCTGTGAAAGAGAATTGCTTAGTTCTCAAGATGTCAGGAACCCTAACACAGCTACTGAATTGCAAAATTTCAGCGGACATACCACGCGTGCCAGCGTCTGCCGGATTATCACAAGTAGCGAAGTGGCTCCATTGTTCAACGCTGTTGTTCTTCAGAATTTCACTAACAAGATTTGCAATGAAGATTGGGTATTTATTGGTGGAGTTTATCTTTCCACAAAAATAATTTTTTCACAGTAACCGTTAATGCTCGACAGATTTCCCTTTTTAAACGGGCAGCGAGGTGAACAGCTTGTAATTCCAACTTCAGAACTGTCATTGCCTTCATAGGTGCAACACGGGCCTTGCCCAAGACAAACGCCAGCTCTGTTATAATCTCCCCAGATGTGCAAGTTACCAAAGAAAGCCTACTGCACTGAATATATCATGCGAGCTATCACCAAACATGTGGATATCGAGACTCTGGAACGTTCCAGAAAAGTAACTTCTTGGTATAGTGATCTTAGCCAACTGCGGCAATTCGACACACCAGGCAAGGAATCTGTCAAATGTGTCTTTAGCTAACTCGTCATCCCAACTTTGTCCATTGACACGCCAAATGTTTTTCAGGATTAACCGAGCACTAAGGGTAAACGGGCGACGAGACCAATTGGGTCGTAGCCCTTTGACACAAGATTTAACACCAATCGCCGTGTTAAGCTTTTCGTGATGGTGTTTTCAGTGCCCTTGCCAACAACCAGAGTATTGTTGTTCTGATCCCGTTTGAGCCCAAGCACGTGCATTGATTCTTCCTTGGATGAAGCGATGACTTTCGGTTTGGTGGATTGAGCAGACCAATCAATTAGATCTGGTATATTGCTTACAAATTTAGTAAGCTTGAACTCACCTATATGGAGAAAATGTACCAATTCCTTCGGCCTAATGAGGGCCCTCTCGGGGGATTCTACTGAGTCTAAGTATTCGTCCATGTACAAGTTCTCAAGGACAGCTTTCGCAGCTTCTGGACACTCTTTAGCATTATTACTTGCCATGCGTTGATGGGAGCAGATGGGCGAATTCTTTGCCCCAAAGGTGTGGCGCGTATACTGGTGTATCACAATATTTGATGTGGGGTCCTCCCGCCTCAAAAAGCGCAATTATGGCTGATCATATGGAAACACTACAACTTGGAGGAACATTTCCTCGATGTCGGCAGATACTGCAAAGGGATGTTGTCTGAACCGTAGGAGCACACAGATTAGGTTTTATAGTAAGTCAGGCCCGGTGAGTAATGACTTATTAAGAGATGCGCCATGGAATTTAACTGATTCGTTTAGTACCCTACGAACCTTGCCTGGCTTGTTAAGGTTAACAACCGGATGTTTTGGTAGGCACCACTCTCGTTCCGAGCAGCTTTCCATCTTATGAGCATCTTTGATCCTTGTCTAACTCCTCTTTGATGGTATTCGGATACTTTTCCCTTAAAAGCTGTTCTTTCGTAAGCCGCTTTTCCATTGATTTTAATTGAACCAGCGCTGAGAAGTAATTTATGGACAGTTTGATGTTATCTTCAACCCATAGCATTCCGACATCGTACCGTTTTCCAATATGCACCGTGGTATTTTCAAGAAAATCAAGCGTACGTGCATCCGCGGCAGATCGTGGGTGTACTTGCTTCAGTGCGCCGTACGACTCCATGTCGTACCAAGAGTTCACCTGACTAACGAGTTCAAAATCCTGCTCCATTTTTGCTCTGAAACAAGTCGAGACTAAACCTGAAGACGACGGTAGAGGGTCGCTCAGAACCCAACCTATAGGCAAGCGAACAGCGAAAAGCGAGCACTTCTCGACGGCAGCAAAGTACTTTAACGGGCGGATGGACAGTTCAACTAGTTTAGTGTCTAGAACCTCCTCGGTATTTATACCATTTATTGTTAGTTTAAAAGCTGTTCCGTGCAAACCAATCTATTTGCAAGATCATTGGACATCCAAGAGTTAATGCAAGCGGTATCGCACAAAACTAAAGCTGTGGTATCTTTATCCGAAGAGCTCGGCAAATGTAATTCAGTCAGCTGAAGGAGGCCTTTCACAATACTCAAAGATGACAAAGTTGTGGTCTTACTCGATGATTGGACACTAGAAGGTTTACTTTGACTTGCGCCAGCTTTAGAATTACTGTTCTTGTTGACTGAAGAGGATTTTTTGATGGATAAACCCTCTCAGCTCCATGGAGAAATGTATTGTGGGAGCTCCTACATCCGTCCTTCCTGCATTTCCTAGGATTTGGGCATTGCACGAACATATGCTTTTCTCTGAAACATGAGAAGCACAGTTTTGCTTCCGCCACTACCTCTGTTCGCTAAGTGCTAGACTTTTCTTTAAACACCAGACACTCCCAGCAGGTTACGCTTACGCACAATGCAGCGAGGGGCTAGAGGCGCTGCCGATGTTGAGGTTAGTCTCTGAGTGCCCTTAGTTTGCGTATTAGCAGCGAAAGTTCTTGAGGCAAATTTGGTCTTGACTACTGAGTTGGTGTTATCCTCAGTTTTTCCCTTTGATGATGTTTGTTTTATTAAATAATGAGCCTTGGTTTTTTGCTTAAACCAGTCAATGATGTCAAGGAGTGTCAGCTTTACCCAATGCTTTTGTAGCGTGAAAATTGACTAAGACTCGTTCATAGTGGGCGGCAATTTTTGCACTGCCGTGTTAAGGAGCGAGGCGCTCTAAAGGTGCGAGTCATATGAAAGTGATTTAAAGACCCCAACTAGACTTGAAATATTTTGCAGAATAGTTTATGATGTTATCACTATTGTGCATCTTAAGTGGTGGAAAAGAGCTGAGTTTGTCTAAGTGTGCACTGACTACAGCCTGGAGTTGGCCAAATTTACGTTCAAATGTCTTAAGTGCATCCTTACAAATTACGCCACAGTAGGCGAACTCAGCGATGGCGGTTTCTGTTTTTCTAGTTTCAGGAGTTTTTAAGTACGTTAACTTGACATCATAAGTTGAGGAATGTGAGTCTATGGCGCTTTTATATTGTCCGAGCCATTAATGCCACTGCAGGGGGTCACCATTGTCTCTGACAACTCCCACTTGGGCAGTGGATCTTTCTTCTAACAACTGATTGCATCTCACAACTGGTTTATCAAATTCGTGGAGTCCAAAGAAGGGGTCGAAAGTGTGGGATGCGGTCGGTCACCACAACACAACAGGTTCGGAAAGTTTGTCCCATACGTTGGCGCAATGATCGGAGTGACAAAGGTGGAGGGGCACCTGCGGAAGAACTAAATGGATTCGCTTGCATGAAGTCTGGTGTTACGTAATTTTGGGAACCTGCTGATGCTTGTACATGAAAAGAAGAGCTGAGCGCTGTAGGGACCTGAGTGTTGCTTAACGGGGACAGTTGTACGGTGTTTACGATAACAGATGTACCTACGAGTGGTACTGCATTATTTGGGACTGATGCACAAAAACGCCAGACTTTTGGATCTGGATGCGCAGGAGCTGCGTGGGTTATGGGTACAAAATTTTGAGGCTGACACAACTTTTGTGGGGGCGGTGGATGAATAAATTGCGGAGGAAACGAATTGTGCAGGCGGAGAAAGGGGTAACGGTTTGACATTATTCGCTACGGGGTTATTGGCGTGTAGTGGGAGTGCTTGTGGCGGCAAAGGAGCAACACTGACTGCTGATGGGATTAACGGTAAATGAGGTCCAGACATTTTAATTTTTGATAAAGGGTTGCTTAGTGGTGTCACTCTGTATATCTCATTTATAAGGTGTACGAATGATTTTATTGTAAATTCCGAGTCAAACAAACAATACAAAGTTAAAATAATTAAAACTAATCTGTACGTTAAAAAAATGACAGTGGATCATGTTTATAGAGAAATTGAGAAAACTCTAAGAAAAACACCTGCCGCGTATTGCCACGAAATTTTCAGCTACAACTGGAATAAGAATTTGGAAGCATGAGTTTATTTTTTTGAAAGAACCAGTGCGACATATGATAATTGCAATGCATCAATCAGGCATATCTTCGAACTAACCTTTTTCGCTGCCAGAAACTTAATTTGAGCCAAATTGTTGTTCACAAAAATGGTCAACCTACTGTTGGAACTCCGATCTCAACAAATTTTAACCACCTTTTATTACAATACTCTGGAAGCTTCTAAATTTAGTGACAAAGGTGGGCAGGGTATAACCCTGGACAGTTATCCTAATCAATCTGTTGCCCAATTTTTTCTTCAAAGACAACAAAAGAACACAAACAATAATTTAAAGATTTTGATTCCATATTAAATATTATCAATAATATATTATTGTCAACATGAACACAACCCTAACCAGTAATTATTATATTACGTATTTTGGAAATCTTGCCGTACAATCAACCATTATCAACACTACAAAATATATCAATCGTACAAGTAGGCAAAAAATCAATTTGAGTTTATACACTATTGGTAAAAACACAATCAACGTTAGGTAGTTTCCACTTGGAGTTTGCAAAGCTCGAGAAATAGCGCTAATTGTATTTCACGGCTTAGTCAATCCTCTTCTTCACTTCTCCAAAGAAAGCTGTTTTTGTTAAATTAGTTCTAATAAATAGTCTAAAATACGTGAAAAAAAAACAATGTACACTGAGTGATTTTGGATAGTGTACACTTGAAGGAATCATGAAGTTGGTCGTTGGAGGCAATAACATGATAATGAAATCCTTTACAAAACTCATCGTTCATATACAAGTTGTAAGCAAAGTTCTTTGTCACTGTGTGACCAAGGATAGGTTCACTTTGAGATATAAAATAAAGAAAATGTTTGGCATACTGACGAAAACATTCTGATTCTGGTGTGCGCTCAAACATCGCCTCCACAATTTTTTAGTTAGTTGTCTTTGTCACTTCCGCTTTCTTTGTTTGTAATTCTTTGTCGAGATTTTTTTGTTTCTCTTCTTTTGTACTGGGGTCTTTCTGTGAGATTACTTTCACGGCTTAGTCAATCCTCTTCTTCATTTCTCCAAAGAAAGCTGTTTTTGTTAAAATAGTTCTAATAAATAGTCTAAAATACATGAAAAAACAACAATGTACACTGAGTGGTTTTGGATGGTGTACACTTGAAGGAATCAGGAAGTTGGTCGTTGTAGGCAATAACATGATAATGAAATCCTTTAAAAAACTCATCGTTCATATACAAGCTGTAAGCAAAGTTCTTTGTCACTGTGTGACCAAAGATAGGTTCACTTTGAGATATAAAATAAAAATTTTGTTTGGCAAACTGAAGAAAACATTTTGATTCTGGTGTGCGCTCAAACATTGCCTCCACAATTTTTTAGTTAGTTTTCTTTGTCAATTCCGCTTTCTTTGTTTGTAATTCTTTGTCGAGATTTTTTGGTTTCTCTACTTTTGTACTGGGGTCTTTCTGTGAGATTACTTTCACAACCGGTTCGTTGCCTTCCCTTTCTTTGCAGTTTCTCGAGAAGAGAAGTCTGGAATGGTTTTTGTTTTATGGTCAAGAAGACCGAAGTCAGCAGCTGAGAGAGTAATTATTTGGTTGATACAAATCTCCTCAGATTTTGTTTTTGAAGAACCGGAGAGTAATATAAGTGTCCGCTGCTTCGTGTGTTTTTACTGAGGCAAGAACAATTCGTTTGTTAGAGCACAACATTTCGTGGATAACGTCACTATTATCTTCAAAAATTGTCAGTCACAACTTTGTTTCCATTGACAGAAAAAGAATTTTAAATGATATCAATACCCCGTAAGCGAGGTTTACAAAATGCCGCTAGCTTTAATTTTAATTTAAGAGAAAGTGCAATACCAATAAAACTTTTTAAGAGGACTTTTTCTTAATTCAGTTTTATTTTTTCGATTGCCTATATATGCTAAAAATAAAATTCAAACTCAAACTTAACCAAATTGTGGTTACCCGCCCGCGTTTTTTTCGCCATATAGTGACGTCATACAAGAACATCTCAAAGAGTTGTCTTCATCAACAAAAGTCTGTTAATTGCCGTCAAAGTTGCTGAACATGCTTTTTTGTTCTTATTCTTTTATATTTTTCATCCGCAATATCAACACAAAAAATCATAACCGCGTCTTAAACTGAACAATATTAAATTTGAAAGCGTAAACTTCGACGGACTGTTCATTTTCACTTTTTCATCAAAAAAACCAAAAATTGACACAAAAACAAACACATGGATAACATCCAATTACTGATTGTTATTTGTTTGAACAATTTTTTAATCAAAATGTTTTTCTTACCGACTCCATTTTAACTAGCAGAAAATATTTTACTCCCACTTCTCACATCGAAAATTACCATTTTGCACTTTTTTGATACTTTTCAAATAAAAATTCCAATAAAAAATAAAGATAACATTTTTAACTATATAACATTTATTGTAAACGCGATTCGTCAACAGTATTTCCCCTACCATATAAGTACATAGTTTAAAGTATACAAAACTTATTATTGGCGTTGGAAAACATTTTTTTAAAACTTTTTGTCATCAAAAATTACCACTTTTTGTCCGTTCTTCGAAACTTTGTCCGTTTTTTTGCGCAAACTGATTGCAATAACACAACTTAAGCTCTCTGTTTACACTGTTTTTAACGCTTAAAATCGCCAAATCCTAATTAGCCCCATATCACGCATTTCCAGACACAATAATGAACTCATAATTTTTCTTTTTTAACCAAATTTTAGACAGAGTTTAGTTCCCAAACTTCTTCACTTTTTCAGTCAATTTTCACAATAATTTCTGCTCCTTTTTTTCTCATTTGCATATTCAGTTCGAGATTCTATTTGAAACTTCTCTCCAAATTTGATAATCAGCGACCTTTCAATTTTTTTACTTCGCACCTACTTGCCAATTCAAACATATGGGTCATACAATCCATAAAATTAATACCACTTGTGTGATCTCAGAGTCGCAAAGTCTACGATTGACTTTAATGTAAATTCCGAGTCAAACAAACATTACAAATTTAAAATAATTAGAGCTAATCTTTACGTTAGAAAAAATCACAGTGGATCATGTTTTGACGGCAATTGAGAGAGCTCTACTAAAAACACTTGCCGTGTATCGCTATACAGAAGTATTGCCACGAGTTTTTTAGCTACAACTGGAATAAGAAATTGGAGCTATGAGTATTTTTTTTTCGAAAGAACCTGTGCGACGTATGATAATTGCAAGGCAACAATCAAGGATATCTTGGAACTAATCGCATTAACCCTTTTCACTGCCAGAAATTTAATTTGAGCCAAATTGTTGTTCAAAAAAATGGTCAACCTATTGTTGGAACTCCGGTCTCAACAAATTTTAACCTTTTTTTTTACTTCAATACTCTGGAAGCTTCGAATTTTATTGACAAACGTGTGCAGGGAATAACTTGGGACTAGACAGATATCCCAATCAATCTTTTGCTCAATTCTTTCCTCAAAGAGAACAAAATTACCCAAACAAAAATTTAAAGATTATTATTCCATATTAAAATTTGTCATTATTTTTTTATTGTCAACATGCAAACAACCCTAACCACTTTTTTTATATAAAGTGTTTCAGAATACTTGCTGTACAATCAACCATTATAAAAACTACAAAATCTATCAATCGTACAAGTAGGCAAAAAATCAGTTTGAGTTTGTACACTATTGGTAAAAACACAATCAACGTTAGGTAGTTTCCGCTTAGAGTATGCAAAGCTCAAGAAGTATTGCTAATTGAATTTCACGGCTCAGTCAATTTTGTTCTTCATTTCTCCAATGAAAGCTCTTTTTGTTAAATTAGTTTTAATAAATAGTTTTAAACACGTGAAAAGGCAAGGTATACTGAAAGGTTTTGGATGCTGTACACTTGAAGGAATCAGGAAGTTGGTCGTTGGAGGCAATAACATGATAATGAAATCCTTTAAAAAACTCATCGTTCATATACAAGCTGTAAGCAAAATTCTTTGTCACTGTGTGACAAAAGATAGGTTCACTTTGAGATATAAAATAAAATTTTTGTTCGGCAAACTGAAGAAAACATTTTGATTCTGGTGTGCGCTCAAACATTGCCTCCACAATTTTTATTTAGTTCTCTTTGTCACTTCCGCTTTCTTTGTTTGTAATTCTTTGTCGAGATCTTTTTGCTCGTCCACTTTTGTACTGGGGTCTTTCTTTGAGATCACTCTCACAACCAGTTCGTTGCCTTCCCTTTTCTTGCAGTTCCTCGAGAAGAGAAGTCTCGAATGGTTTTTGTTTTATGGTCAAGAAGACCGAAGTCAGCAGCTGAGAGAGTAATTATTTGGTTGATACAAATCTCCTCGGATTTTAATTTTGAAGAACTGGAGAGTAATATAAGTGTCCACTGTTTCGTGTGTTTTTCCTGAGGAAAGATCAATTCGTTTGTTAGAGCACAATTATTTTTGGAGAACGTCACTATTATCTTCAAAAAATTTCACTTTTTCAAGCAATTTTCACAATAATTTCTCCTCCTTTTTTTCTCATTTGCATATTCAGTTCGAGACTCTATTTGAAACTTCTCTCCAAATTTGATAATCAGCGACCTTTCAATTTTTATACTTCGCACCTACTTGCCAAATCAAACCTATGGGCCATTCAATCCATCAAATTAATACCACTTGTGTAATCTCAGAGTCGCAAGGTCTACGACTGATTTCAATGTAAATTCTGAGTCAAACAAACATCACAAATTTAAAATAATTAAAGCTAACCTGTACGTTAAAAAATTCACAGTGGATCATGTTTTGACGGCAATTGAGAGAGCTCTACTAAAAAAACTTGCCGTGTATCGCTATACAGAAGTATTGCTACGAACTTTTTTAGCTACAACTGGAATAAGAAGTTGAAGCTATGAGTCTCTTTATTCGAAAGAACCAGCGCGACGTGTGATAATTGCAATGCAACAAACAAGCATATCTTGGAACTAATTGCACTAAACCTTTTCACTGCCAGAAATTTAATTTGAGCCAAATTGTTGTTCACAAAAATGGTCAATCAAATGTTGGAACTCCGGTCTCAACAAACTTTAACCCTTTTTTACTTCAATACTCTGGATGCTTCGAATTTTATTGGCGAACGTGGGCAGGGAATAACTTGGGACTGGACAGTTATCCAATTCAATGTTTAGCTCAATTCTTTATTCAAAGGCAACAAAAGAACACAAACAAAAATTTAAAGATTCTGATTCCATATTAAAATTTAATATTATTATATTATTGTCAACAAGCAACAACCCTAACCACTTTTTCTCATATTAATTTTTTTAAAAAACTTGCCGTACAATCAACCATTATAAAAATTACAAAATCTATCAATCATACGAGTAGGCAAAAAATCAGTTTGAGTTTGTACACTATTGGTAAAAACACAATCAACGTTAGGTAGTTTCCGCTTAGAGTATGCAAAGCTCAAGAAGTATTGCTAATTGAATTTCACGGCTCAGTCAATTTTGTTCTTCATTTCTCCAATGAAAGCTGTTTTTGTTAAATTAGTTTTAATAAATAGGTTAAAACACCTGAAAAGGCAAGGTATACTGAAAAGTTTTGGATGATGTACATTTGACGGACTGAGGAAGTTGGTCGTTGGAGGCAATAACATGATAATGAAATCCTGTCACTTTTCAAAAACATCATTCATATGCAAGCTGTAAGCAAAGTTCTTAGTCACTGTGTGGCCAAAAATAGGTTCACTTTGAGATATAAAATAAGGATATTGTTTGGCAAACTGACGAAAACATTCTGATTCTGGTGTGCGCTCAAACATTGACTCCGCAATTTTTAGTTAGTTTTCTTTGTCACTTCCGCTTTCTTTGTTTGTAATTCTTTGTCGAGATTTTTTTGTTTGTCTACTTTTGTACTGGCGTCTTTCATTGAAATCACTTTCACAAACAGTTCGTTGCCTTCCCTTTTTTAGCAACTCTTCGAAAAGAGAAGTCTCGAATGGTTTCTGTTTTATGGTCAAGGAGATCGAATTCAGCAGCTGAGAGAGTCATTTCTGGTTGATACAAATCTCCTCGGATTTTGTTTTTGAGGAACCGGAGAGTTTAATAAAAGTTGTTTCGTGTGTTTTTACTGAGGCAAGATCAATTCGTTTGTTAGATCACAAAGTTTTTTGGAGAACGTCACGATAATATTCAAAAAAATTCAGTGACAATTTATTTTGTTTCCCTTGAGAGAAAACAAACTTTAAATGTATCAATACACCGTAAGCGAGGTTTACAAAATGCCGCTAGCATTGATTTTAATTGAAAAAGAGTGCAATACCAATAAAACTTTTTAAGAGGACTTTTCCTTAATTCAGTTTTGTTTTTTTGATTGCCTATATATGCTAAAAATAGAATTCAAACTCGAACATAACCAAATTTTGGTTCCCCGCCCGCGTTTTGTCCGCCATATAGTGACGTCATACAAGGACATCTCAACGAGTTGTTTTCATCAAAAAAATGTGTTAATAGCCGTCAAAAATTGCTAAAAAATGCTTTTTGTGCTAATTCTCTCAAACATTTCATCCTCAATTTCAACACAATAAATCATAACGACATTTCAAACTAAACCATTTTAAGTTTGAAAGCGTAAATTTCAGTGGACTGTTTCCTTTGCCTTTTTAATCAAAAAGACCAAAATTTTAACAAAAACGAAGACATAAACAACACCCAATTACTGATTATTATTTGTTTGAACAAATTTTAATCAAAATATTTTTCTTGCCGACTCCATTTTAACTAGCAGAAAGCATTTTATTCCAGCTTCTAACCTCGAAAATTTCCAATTTTGCATTGTTTTTAACACTTGAATTCGCCAAAATCTAATTAGACCCATATCACGCATTTCTAGATATAATATTGAACTCATAATACTGCTTTTTTAACCAGATTTCAGACACAATTTAAGTCCCAAATTTCTTCACTTTTTCAGTCAATTTTCACAAAAATTTCTCGTCCTTTTTTTCTCATTTGCATATTCGTTTCGAGTCTCTATTTGAAACTCCTCTCCAAATCTAAAAATCACCAACTTTTCAACTTTTTTTTACTTCGCACCTACTTGTCAATTCAAACAAATGTGCGATACAATCCATAAAATTAATACCACTTGTGTGATTTCAGATTCGCAAAACTATTAAATTTCATACATTGGAAGCAAATCTTATAAAAATCACCAATCTTTTCTACCCTTACTTCAGTATTCCATCAGGTTAGTGACGTTCGATTTTCAATCCTCATTAGTTTTATTACAACAGAAAAAGTATTCAGAGTTTTAAAAAAGTCAGGATCAGTAACGGGGTGGGCCGTCTCCACCTCTGTCAAAACGTTAAGCATGATTCGTAACGGGTGGGGACCTCCCCACCCGTGACAAAACTTTATACACGATTCGCCAGGGGGGACGTCCCCCAGTTAAAATGCGTGTACATTAGTATACAATTTCGAGATCTCCAAAAGTACATGCATTCAAAATAATTAAAAAAAGGTATTGAATAAATCAAAACTATACGCAAATCGCCTAATAAACTTCTGGTTATTGGTTGATATTACCAATTAAGCTTTTCGTTTTTGTATACAAAAACAGTAACCAAATGAAACTAATTGTCTTTCTTTTGGAATATTTTCATGCTAACTTCGCAAGAACTCTGTTTAGGCTGTTTTGTAAACATGTTATCTCCCTCCGCTTCTACTTTAACAATGAAGTTAATCCTGTTTGGTTGCTCCTTGAAACCGAAAATGTTTCATACTGCTTAGTATGTTTTTGTGTTTTTATTATCAGCTCTTATGCGCCTTTGTTATGTTGTTACTGTTGCAGGATTGCACACTTTTTATCTGTTTCTGAGTAAATTTTTTGCAAAGCTTTGTCAGATTAAGCACAGAAATATTTGATTCAGGTGGTAGGACATATGATTCGAGAAGAACATCACGAAAATGATTATGGGTAAAGCGCATATAACACGTTTTTTGACCCATATAGTATATCCATTTGTTTGCTTCATTTTCTTTGCTGAAATTGTTTTTAAAAAACACATGAATGAAAGATGAGACAGGATAACAAGTTTGAATACAAGAAGCTTAAAGTTACTTGATTTCTTACCATATATAGTGAGCAAAAGCAGCCGCCCTTTTACTTGAATCAACTCTTAAATATAAATTAAATGTTGGTTCAGGGTGTTTTCCTAAAAACCAACAGCTCTCAGTAGATTTTGTTATATTCGGGTTTATGTAATTATCGGCTCTAAATCATTCCGTGTAGAGAAAAAGGTAGCTCTTATTTATTATCATTAAAAGTCAGTTCTTTATTTACAAGTACCTGTCTGTCTCAATAAAATAATTCCTTTTTTTCTCTTCAAGTTTTCCTCGTATTCACATCAACATAAAATACTTAGATTTTCTGCTAATTGTGAATTACAATATCACCTTAAACTTTTTGTGAGAAATCGTTAACTTATAAAAGAAAAATAAGGAGTCCTAAAACTGTGCATTGTGGTTTGCCAAGCTTCATCAAATTGTTTTCAGACATCTGGGAGCCTTTTTTAACGCACCGCAATCGTTCTTTGTGAAAAAATTGTAGTGGAACTTTCTCGAAAAACGATCACAGTGCGTTAAAGCAGCTGCATTTTTTTCCGATCTTTGTGTTTTTCTTTGATATTGCAGTGAAAAAAGCACTGAATCTGTTGACAGGTTTTTGTTTTGGAATCAAAATTTCTCTTTTTGAACTGATTTTTGATTGATGTAGTCCAACATTTGGGTTCACAATTGTGATCAAAAATGGTCGATAGTTGCTAATTTGAGTGGTTGATCGCTTTATTTTTAGAATTGGCGTGACATTCATCGTTCACAATAATCGGAAAATTTTTTGAAAACAACTCTTAAAATTTAATTGCAGATTCCTATCAATTGATTGTTTTCCTATTTTTAAAGTCCACGCATGGTCAAATGCTAGACCTACTGATTTACTGTTGTTTAGGTTGACAAGGCTTGAACTTTAATGTTTTGATATTGAGGTAAACGAATCACCAGAATGCTTGCGAAATTAATCAATTGTTTTACTTAAGGGGTTGAAATTTTCAGTTATGTCTGGAATGCGTTTGCTTCAAATTCGGAAAAATTCATACCTTTGTTGCAATTTTCTGATTTTTAAAAATTTTCATTTCCGCTTCGATGTTTCAAATTTTATGAGAGTTGGCGAAAAACTGTTTATATACGTCTCTTAGTCTTCGTTTCACAAGGTAACGGCATTTTTTGAACTCTCGGAAAATATCGCTGTTTTAATGAGTTTGTATCGGTTGTACAGCTGATGTCTTTCTGCAATTATTATTATCAATTTTGATATTAATTGGTTTAGCCTTTTTCTGCTTTGGTTTTTGAAGAATTAAAGATTCGTATCGGTGCAGGTTGTTCAAGTATAAATTGAAAACTTCCGTTAAATAGTGTATCATTCCTATGAAATTTTTTGGTACACATGTCGCCAGTCCGCAAAAGCAACGGAATAAATCGTAAACTCAAAAACAGCAGTTATTTCAAAACGCAATTAAACAAAAAAATTATATACAATTCTATCCAATTTTCAATTGCTTTGAATTCCCATTAAGGACAAGATGAGATAACCATTTTGCTAATTGTTAGTTATAGTTGTGTTTTTAAGTTTTTAGTTGTATTGAGTCGTTAGATTTATCTCCCTGACACATATGAGCAAAGAATGTACAGATTAAAACCGGGTTGAAGTGACTGAGGTGTCAATGACTGAGTAAACAAGAAATGATGAACAGGATTGAAAATAGATCTTATCTCTTTTGAATGGAATCAAATTTTTTCTCGGAGGAAAAACTCAATGGGGCATTTGCTATCTTTGATATGGTTTTTTATATGACTTACTTCCAACGACCCTCTCAGGGCTGACCTATCGCGTTGACAAATCGTGGCAACAAATTATTATCACTAAAGCTGACTCATGTTTTTGTGTACTATTTGCAAAACCCGTTTTATAAGTATTGTTGTGAACTAACAAGTAGAGGCTGATGTTTCACCCACATAGTGTAAATATATTGTGTAAAATACTAGAAGAGATCTGGGAGGTCCCAAAAAGGCAATCAGTGTAGCCCCGATTTGTTAAAGACAACATATGAACGAATCCAGTTTGCTTGACGCGGATTCAGAGCAGGTAACCAAGCAAGGATGGGAGTCCAGTGCTAGTACTTGGTTGAATCTTGGTGATGCAGCCAAGACGCGAGAACAGCGAAAGAAGAAGAGAACCTACAGGAAGAACTGTTTATCGTCGAGAGAAAGAAGATTGCTAGATGTTTTAAAACCCAAGCAATCAGAAGTTAAGTAAGTTATTCGCTTTTCAAGTTATTGAAAGGCTTTTTAAGTCATCGCTTTTTAAGTTACTTCGAAGTTTTGTATTCGCTGCTCTCCAATGTTGTTATTGTTTTTCCCATCTTCCGGAAAATTCTTTGAAAACGTCCTAGTGAACACATTTATCAGGTTCGTGTCTTGTCTAGTTTATTTTTTGGATCTTTTCCGTTGCCCCCAACTTAGCCAGGGCATATTTTTTGCACCACCCCTCCCCCCAGACCCACGTACCATACAAACAAACAATATTCTCTCAGGAAGGTACAACCCAAGGCGACCCCTTTGCGATGTCGATGTATGAAATTGCCATTATTCCCCTAATTCAACTTCTTGACGATTGCTCCACTGTTCAAAAGTGGTATGCGGACGATGGCAATGCTGTCGGCTCTCTTGATAACGTGGAAAAGCTTTTGACTCATTGATAAAACATGGTCCTGCTTTCGGTTATCATCTTGCCAAATGCCACATCATTACTAAAGAACATCTTTTTACTAAACAACATCACAAGAAAAAGCACAGCAGATTTTTGTCAACGCCGAAGTGGAAATAGTTGACGTTTCTAGAGTACTGGGCAGTGTAATAGGCTCTGATAATGCAGAAAAGAAATTTGTAGAAAGATCACTAAAGCAGCAGAAATTGCTGTTAAAAAAGCTGGCCGCTCATGCCAATGTTTCACCTCAAAATGTTTATAAATCGTTCACTTCATCGGCTCAGCATAAACTGACTTTCTTAGTACGTACAACACCCAATATTGAAGACCTTTTTAAGAATGTGAGATATCAATCAACAATGAGCTATTACCTAACCTATTAAAGAATCCCGCGTACAATCAAAAATACAGGAACATCTCGTTGCCGATAAGGGAGGGCGGCCTGAACATCCTTTTAACCCGAAGACCGCCTTAAGGAATTTGAACGATCAGTTCAATTGTCAAGTAGTTTATCCCTAACTTTACCGGAAGTTGAAGTAAAGCAACAACAGATCATACAAGAAATAAAAAAGGAGAAAGAGCTTGCTATCAAATCAAAAAAAGTTCGAAATTAAGAGCGAATTAAATAAGAACGAGATTCGTTCACTTGACTTAGCTAGTGAAAAGGAAGCATCAAGCTGGTTAAACGCTATGCCATTGAAGCGATATCACTTTGAACTAACTAAAAGCAAGTTTCGTGATGGCATAGCCTTTCGCTATGGGTGGGACCCAGTGAAGATGCTATCACTAAGCGCATGCAATGAAAACTTCACTGATGCACATGCCCTCCACTGTCCGAAAGGAGATACACGCACATGAGACATAATGAACTCCGCGATTCCATTGCGAACTTGTTAAGTGAAGTCTGTCATGATATGGTGATCGAACCTCATCTTCAGCCGTTGCAAGGGGAAACCTTTGCTCTTAAATCAACAACTGATGATGATGCAAGATTAGATATCAAGGCCAACGGAATTTGGGAATCGAGGTTCAACAAAACCTATTTTGATGTTAAAATTTTCAACCCGCTGGCAAAAAGTTGCCCTGAAAGCAGTAGCGAAGCCTTCAAGTATCATGAATCTATTGAAAAGAACAAGTATGAACAAAGAATAACTGTGGTTAAGAGAGCAACATTCTGTCCGCATGCACTGGTGGAGCTGGCCCATCAGCTTCAAAAGCGCTGAAACAACTGTTATCAGAGCTCTCTGCGCGAAAAGAAGACAGCTACGCTGATATCATATCATATCTGAGGACAAAAATCAGCTTTGCTCTCCTGAGGAGTTCCATGCTCTGCATTCGCGGGTCAAGGACTCTTAGGCGGCGCGAAATTGTTGATGCTTCGATGAGAGTTGTGGTTGAAGAAGGTAGGCTGCTAGTTTGACTCGTCCACGTTCGTGATTAGTTATTTGTTTTCTAATGCTGTCTGTCTTTTGTTTTTCTTCCTCAGCTGTTTTTATATAATCATTTTATTGATAGATTTAATCAGTACGAAATGCTTTATCAAGACGTAGTGCTAGGAGGGCCCCGGACCGGCCAATATTACCCAGTGTTGGGGAGGGGCATTTCTTAATTTACTTTTTTTAAAAAAATTTTATAATGAATTGTTATGTAATGGCTCGTGTTCCGCAGATGAGGACGTATATCCTTCTGGTGGGCACAAACGGAAACGATCCTGTTGTTTAGTTTCGACGCAGTCATTCCCCTCACAGTGTTGTGGCACCAATATATGGATGCAGTGTTTCCCGAGTGAGTTTATAATATTAAGTTCGTCAAATTTTGAGCCAGCTGTTTTTGAAATGATCATAGGTTAACTCTTCATTCTGATTTAAGGGAGAGAAATTTTGCGGACACAATGCGACTGTATAAATGCGAGTTCACGGGAGCTGTCCTGATCGGTAGGGAAAAATTACTCTCAAGCGAGATCTGTCAAATATTAATACATTTTGACAAATTTCCTGGTTAACCAACCTCTATACTTCCTTTGACTTTAGTGTCTGAATCCAAGTGTTTCTCGTATGTTGGAATCAATGGAATCGTTGTTCAAGATTTAAAGAAGTGCTTCAGAATTGTAACTCCAGAAAACCGGCTTATAAGTAAGTGATGGTTAAAAGTAGTCATTTTGTAGCTAAAAATATTGGGTAAAATTCCAAACTATTTGTTCAGTTATACCCAAAACTGGATCAGTGTTCATCATTCATCACGGAAACTTCGAAATACGACTGCGGGGTGAATTTTTGTGCAATAAATCTTATGAAAGATCACGTTCGAAAGCGAAAGTCCAGAACATCAAACGGAAGTATAATTTCTGATCACTCAATCTGAAAACTGATTATTGTATTGTTTTTTTTTTGAATTTAAATCGCTTTCCTTAACCGTTTTTTAAATTAGTTGCCGAATCAAAGGAAGAAATGTTGACGGTGTTTTGTCATTTGAATAGATATCATGGAATCGAATTTTGTTAAAATTCGTGAAGTCATGTATTTGCCTGGTCCCTTTATGAACTGATTTTTCACCATTTATTTGAGCGTAATTTTATTGTCAGACTTGAAATGAGACATCGTATGCAAGTTGTTTTTGTTTTTCAGTTTTGAATGAGAAGTTAGAAAAATTGATGATTTATTGCAACTTAGATTCCAGATGTAATCTCGATGATCTTGTCTGCTACTCCGGGCGTTGCTATATCTTCAGCGACTCTCGATGTCAGCATCAATCAATTTATCATATCTTTGTTTCATATGTGAGTATTGTATCCAGAATAATAATTTCGAGCCAAGAATATTAGCACTTAGAAAAATGCGAGTTTGACCATGGTGAGAATTCATGGTATTTATACAATTTAGGACTAGTTCTTCAATTCAAGCTATAAAGAAGTTAAATATGTTGTCTTATATATTCATTGTTGTTGATGGCCTTTTTCAATTTCTGGTAACTTGGCATGAACGTAGGTTTGACATTAAATTCTATGCCCATTTTTTGAGACATTATAAAATAAAATTGTTAATTTTTTGCTGAGATTTGACGGAAAACATTCGAGTGTTCATGGTGACTAATATCGTAATCTTTTGAAAAAAAAAAACAGTTTGCGAGAAGACTGATGGACTGGGTGCTCCTAGTCCTCAAATTTGGAAAAGGAGATCTATGGAAAAACAGGAATTAATATTTCCGTACAGAAGTATAATTCAGCTTGCTGTTTCGATAGCTCAGCTTTTTTTTAATTTTTCAGATGTAACAAAACAATTTTTAATCGCTCTCAAACGAAGTTATTTTAGACCTGTGGTCTTTTTACGAAAAGAGTATTGGTATTCTATTGGTTTTTAAAACTGAATCAAGTTTGCTCATCACCTGAACTTCGACTTTTGTTTTCGAACATTGACTCCTGTTTTAGGATGTTGATTTCTGTGTGCGAACATTGAACTTTGACCTTTTTTTTTTACTAATACTTTAGTAAGTAGGCTGGTGAAGTTCGACAGGTCAATTATAGAAGTTTGGTTCCCATGACAGTCCATCCGTCCTATCCAAATTTCTAAACATCACCCCCGCCTACCTACCCTACCACCCCAAATCTACCTACCCCTCCTCATACCTACTCCACCTACATACATACCCCCTCATCGCCTTCTGACTCCTTGCCATTAGCCTATCAACCCCCCCCCCCCTCCCCCTCCCGCCAACCTTAACCCTTAAACATAAATATTTTGGCTGCTTTTTGTTGAAAACACTCCAGTTCTATTATGCAATTATTTTTTTCTTTTGCTTTGATAATTCCCTTGTAGGTAGAACACCGGCTCTTTTAAAAAATTGAGGTGTTGCGTTGTACGGACCTCCAGTCGTTTCCGGTATTCTACCGGCTATTTTTTTTCGCTGGACCAATTTTTGTTGTGTGAACTTTTTAACTTTTCATCCTCAAAAAAGTTTTAAACTTTTCATCCATAAACACGTAAAGACCGGAGGGCATTAAGTGGCTGACCAGCTCTATTAGAGCCTTACTGGTATCCAAGTATGCGATTCACCGAAACAGTTGAGGACTCCCTTCCCCTAATGCTATCATCCCTAAGCCCCAGCTGACTAACATCGAAGCCAACCTGTTGTTGGTCGTTCGAGAGCAATTTTTCATATTTTGATGAATTATGTAGCCGGCTCGTGGATAATCGAAAATGATAGTAAGATTTTTAGAAGAGCAAATTTGGCTTAATAATGTTAAATTCTCTCTTTTTTTGCATCTTAAAGGCTCTTTTTTGAAAATTCCGATTATTCTGATTAGTGGAGTACCAGAGCGAGTTATGTAATATCTTTAAAATTGTGCCTCCTTGGTTTAAGATTAGTAATTGAAAACAGCCTTTACTATTGGGCAATCATAACTTATCTAACAAATCGGGGATCTTTTCTGTATGGGTCCTCAGTGTTTTTTATGCCCACAAAATACAATTTACGAGTTGTTATATTGCTTTTTATACTGTAAAAAGTACATGCGTGCGTATAGATATGCCCACTAGGATGGGGAGGGGGTGGCGAAACCCTACCACCCCAAATCTACCTACCCCTCCTCATACCTACTCCACCTACATACATACCCCCTCATCGCCTTCTGACTCCTTGCCATTAGCCTATCAACCCCCCCTCCCCCTCCCGCCAACCTTAACCCTTAAACATAAATATTTTGGCTGCTTTTTGTTGAAAACACTCCAGTTCTATTATGCAATTATTTTTTTCTTTTGCTTTGATAATTCCCTTGTAGGTAGAACACCGGCTCTTTTAAAAAATTGAGGTGTTGCGTTGTACGGACCTCCAGTCGTTTCCGGTATTCTACCGGCTATTTTTTTTCGCTGGACCAATTTTTGTTGTGTGAACTTTTTAATTTTCAAACTTTTCATCCTCAAAAAAGTTTTAAACTTTTCATCCATAAACACGTAAAGACCGGAGGGCATTAAGTGGCTGACCAGCTCTATTAGAGCCTTACTGGTATCCAAGTATGCGATTCACCGAAACAGTTGAGGACTCCCTTCCCCTAATGCTATCATCCCTAAGCCCCAGCTGACTAACATCGAAGCCAACCTGTTGTTGGTCGTTCGAGAGCAATTTTTCATATTTTGATGAATTATGTAGCCGGCTCGTGGATAATCGAAAATGATAGTAAGATTTTTAGAAGAGCAAATTTGGCTTAATAATGTTAAATTCTCTCTTTTTTTGCATCTTAAAGGCTCTTTTTTGAAAATTCCGATTATTCTGATTAGTGGAGTACCAGAGCGAGTTATGTAATATCTTTAAAATTGTGCCTCCTTGGTTTAAGATTAGTAATTGAAAACAGCCTTTACTATTGGGCAATCATAACTTATCTAACAAATCGGGGATCTTTTCTGTATGGGTCCTCAGTGTTTTTTATGCCCCCAAAATACAATTTACGAGTTGTTATATTGCTTTTTATACTGTAAAAAGTAGCATGCGTGCGTATAGATATGCCCACTAGGATGGGGAGGGGGTGGCGAAACAGTATAGATCACAAATCATTAAGGTTTTGTAGGTTTTTGAGATATTCTCTTTGAGCCCCCAACTTTTGTGAGTATTAAGAATGTGATTTAAAATTGAAATTTGTATGTTTTCAGACATTATAAGTGAGTTATACATTTTTGCCTAATCGATATTTAACCGTCATTTCCAAAATTACTGTTTAGTTGTTCAAAATTGTTCGCCGATTTACGTATTGCTTTGACCTTTTAGTTTCGCGTTGCCTATCCTTGAAGCATGCTGATATTTTTACCCTTATAGATAGAAGTTCAGAAACTTTTTCAATATAAATTTATCGAAGAAAGACAAGTAAAAATAAACAGATGAGAAAATGTTAACAAAATTTGAACCACCTCAATTTTTCTGGAAATTTAGAATAAAAGCTGTTAAATATCAACCTTTGTTTGCAAAAACGTAATGAGGTTTTTGGTTCGTCAAATTTCGAATAGTTGCCTAATTTGTGTCTAGGAAATAAATACCCACGGAGAAAGCCCACCAAATTTTAAATAATTGCCGAGAGAAGCTCTGCTAATAAGAGTTTGCTTGTTTTTCTTCAGGAACTGTCACTTGTAACAACGTAGACCCAGACGCGACAGTGAATGTGAACCATCAAAATATCAACCAGACACAAGCTACGAATGAAGGCAAAAGTTTCTTTGTCTACACAGCAATAGGATTCAAAATCACGCATGATGTCACAACACATTACTGCCGAGAACAGTTTTTGACCGATTACGGCGAAAACATCACAAGTAGTTTGGTAGAATCGCTGAAAGATATTCTGAACCTTAATGCTGCTCAACAAGTTGATGTCCGACAATTTCACTGTTATTATGAGAAACTTGAAGCTTTGGTCTATATTGGAAATTTCTCGACCTACAATGAAGCCGAAGAGTCGCGTCAAATTCTGAAAAACCTCCCGGATGTTGAATTCGTACTGGATGTTGCAGCATCAGATTTCGAATTGCTGCTAGTTCAGATTGCGGTTGAAGTTTCAGAGATTGGTGGTGACCGAAGATCGAATAGAAGCTACTGGAAACAGAATTTCATTTTTGGAGGGACGATCGTTGGTTTGATCTTGTTTGTGGTCTTGTTCACTCTCGTGTTCACAATAAGGTTAGAACAATTATTTGATTTCTTGAGTGGTTTGTGGATAATCGTTGATTTTGCTTAAATTAGCTTTTTATAGAATTTTTAGAGACAAAAGAGCTGTGTTTTACAAGACGCTTTGGCATTTAATTGAGCTTCAAAAATCATAACCATTGAATTCGTCAACCTTGTGGTTTTCGGTTGGATAATTTTGTATCATGAATTGTGGTCGGACATTCCGATTCGGAGATTGCAACAAAATTGCAATGTTTTCGAAATTGGTGGAGCAGCTGTACGAAATTCATTCGTTTAAATAATTCTTTGTGAACTGTTGATAGTTTTTAGGGAAACAGTTATGCGCGTTTTTCTAGCGTTGCCAACTCGTTAATAAATGCATTGAGCGCATGAATTTCATAAAAGCAAATGTTCAGAAATAGAAGTTACGGATCTTTCCATTATCCCCCCCCCAAACAGCTTAAACAGCTTAGTGCTCATAAAACCTACAACCTACACCCCCGCCCCTACTCATAATACAACCTACACCCCCGCCCCTACCATAATGCGGGGTTATAAAGGAGAAAGACCTGAAATTACATGACAACATCATGAACAACATGAACTGATCTGAACCGCAGGTTTTTGTTTAAATTTTGGGTAGTTTATATAAGACAAGGCGGCTCGGTAATGTGCGATGGCACATAAGGTTCCGACCCCGCCCATCCACAATTTTGGCATAATTGTCTACCAAATGAGGAACAGATAGAAAAACCCAAAAATTTTTTTTCTCCTTTATAACCCCGCATTATGTTATAATTACCATGAGTAGGGGCGGGGGTGTAGGTTGTAGGTTTTATGAGCACTAAGCTGTTTAAGCTGTTTGGGGGGTAATTATGGTACTCATGGTAATTATACCATAATGCGGGGCTATAAAGGAGAAAGACCTGAAATTACATGACAACATCAGAACTGATCTGAACCGCAGGTTTTTGTTTAAATTTTGGGTAGTTTATATAAGACAAGGCGGCTCGGTAATGTGCGATGGCACATAAGGTTCCGACCCCGCCCATCCACAATTTTGGCATAATTGTCTACCAAATGAGGAACAGATAGAAAAACCCTAAAATTATTTTTCTCCTTTATAACCCCGCATTATGGTATAATTACCATGAGTAAGTCTTTTTCAAAAAATTCTGTATGAACGATAAGATAGACTCCAAAGCAAATAACTCAGTGGAGTAAAAATTGATGCATTAGATTGCTGTTATATGTCAATATTAAGAAAGCGAGTCAAGACGAACAGCAAAATCAAACAACAACAAACATTAGTTACATCAAAAAATTTATGTCCCTCTTAAAAACTAAATTTAATAGAAAGTCAACATACCGTCAGATAAAATTAAAACTAGACAAAAATTACATATAAATCACCAGAAAACATATGCGACCAGTCCATAAAAAGGTTTGGTAACAATTATACAAAAAAGAACAAAAACAGTAAAGTAAAAAAATTAACTTATTTTTTTGAAACAGTTAACTTCAAAGTAATAAATACCATCAGGAATCAATTAGTATTACCACAAATTTACGATTAACACTGCTCCTATAGAAGGGCATTAGGACCTGTCCTTGTTCATTTTTTAAAGCGGCTAAAAAGAACAACAAAGAAAAACAAAATTTCAATTGAAACTTGCCAGAAAACGCTGTCAAAACCGTGAAGCCAGATTTTGGCACTCAAAATATATTTGATTGTGCCTTCTTCAAACAGCTATAATGTAGTACGTGGCCATTCAATTGTAAGACTAGGTAACAAGTAGACAAAAACGAAGTGCTAAAGTATGTAATACTTTTAATTTCTTTTTCGAAACAAAGTTACATTCAATGTCATGAAAGGCATTAATTACAAAAACAGCTATTTAATTAGGGTCGTTTATTCATGAAAAGGAAGCCCTCAAGACCTGTAATTATCCAGAATATTTCTTGCATCTACAAAAAGAACGTCAATTATGACAAAATCAAATTAATTTACTTTTTTTTGTGAAAAACCGGTGTCGAAGCCAGTAAGGTCATAACAAATTCTTTAAAAAAAAAATTATGGGGCACCATTCCCTTTTATTCCCTTGACACCCATAATGTCATATTTGACCTGTAATTAACTAACGAGATTAGGTAACAAAAAGAAACATAAAAAGAACAAAATTGCGAAGTTAAAAAGTTTTTTTTTTAATTTTGGAAAACGATTGTTTTCAAAGTCATGAAAGCCATCAGCTTTCTACTAATATCAGAATATCGGTTCTTCTTTTCTTCCATGACAAATCAATGAAAGCTATCACTATACAGGAAATTTCATACGACCGAAACGACAAAGTATAAATGACAGTTAGAGACAAAATTAAAATTTCAATTGATTTCTTCAAGAAAGAGGCGTCGAGGCCGTTAAAACGATGATGTATATCTTTCAGGATTTTAATATGTCCAATTGTGTTTTATTCTGAATGCTAATAAGGTGACATGGAACTGTCAATAATGTGATAATGTGACAAAATTAGAAAACGTGAAAAACTGGCAAATATCAAAAACAAAAATCTGAAATCTTGTAGTATCAAAGCCAGAAAACAATAACTTCAGGCTTAAAACTGCAACCGAGAATAAATGTTAACTCAGTAGAAAGAAGAAGCAGTCTTTCTTTGCTGACACTAAGCTGGAAGTTGAGCAAATTAAGAAAAAAATTTAATTAAACCAAGAGGAAAAGTTAATTAAACCATTACTTATTGAAAAGTCAATTATTTTTAAAAAAAGAAACGACCATAAACTTTCAATTAAAAAACTAAATGCATTAGCTTGGAGATGCTTAGCAAGCGAATTGGTTGGACCTATCACTCCTGAGCTTTGATTTGATATGTTCTGTTCTTTATTATTAAAAAAAAAGTCTTTTTTTTTTTTAAAAAAAAAGACCGACTTATTACAACCCGATTTCTTTTGGATTGTAACAGTCCAAGAATGGCCCAGAACTAGCCCTGCTAATATTTATTGTCCGTTAGGAACAATTGATTTTTCGAATGTTGTAGATATAGATAATTTGTTAGTTGAAAACTCAAAATAAATTCTGCATTTTTGATAATCAGCGAGTAAAGTTAGCAAAAAACGGCAAAGTTTTAACTACAGTGCACTCTCAGCGGACTCTGAAGTAGAAATAGCCCCCCTCTGAGTCTACAAAGATTGTATGAGTGTTTTTTGGGGGTGTACTGTCGGCAAATTTAATCAAAGTGGACTAAAGTAGCTTATTTCGTGCTGTTTTTGATGAAAAAGGCTAAATTTTGAAATGTTTATCCAGATTTTTTGACCAAAAAAATTAAATCAAAACAATCAACAATGCTTGTTCGTCTTCACAAATGAAATCAACGACACTATTCTTAAAAATTATAACAAATTTTACCAAAATTGACGAAAATTTAGGCAAAAATTCCGGAAAATGTGAATAAAAACAACGTGAATTCACTCTTCTTTTCTCAGAAGTTTAAACCTCGATAACTCCCTGTAGAAAACGAAAATTAAAAAAATCTTTTTTAAATTCCATATTCTACGCTGGACGAGCTTTCTAATGATACCAGTCTCAACTCTCTACGATGAATATATCGAGCGGCGAAAATTCACGGAACAAAAAAAAACCCAGTTGAGTATATAGTTCCTCCCCCCTCAAGAGGGTCGGAACAATAATAGCATTTATAGTTTAGAAAGGAAGGCAATTCTATACTAGGCAGAGGGGAGGCAATTATCGAAATGACTCCTTTGTTTTTCAGTAAGGTATCGGAGCGACTCGGTCGGCGAATCAGCGAAGAGCGGTGGCTCAAGTCTTACAACATGATGGGAGGAGACGAGTTCTCGCAACGCTTCAACGTCGGCAGAGACGGAACTGGTGGGGTGTATACAATCAGCAACTACGACCTCAACAGTCCAGTTCACATTCCGAGGCCATTTGTCTTCTTCTGTGCCAGTTCCGAGTCCTCATTAAGTATGGATCACCTGGAACAGAGTGTCAATGGACGTGGAAGTCAAAACGGATCATCGTCGGTTGGAGGTTCGAGGTCGCCATACGTGATAGAACCGAATGTCATCGCCTCGTGAAAAAGCAGTTGTTAATCAGTTTGCAATCTCTCCCTGAAAAAGAGCTATGACCGTAGAAAATTTCAATTTTAGTACTGCATGGAAATAATTCGAAAGGGTCATTGATATTGGCAGGTTTTCGTCTTTTTTAATGTGAAGGCATTTTTATGTAGGAAAATTTTGTAAGCGTTTCAGTTTACTGAGAAAAATGAGGGAGTTGAGAGCTTAGCCAGTTCTAAGTTTTATCACGTGTATAGACAACTTGCGAACTTGTTTCCTATTAAAACAATAGCCCTGTTTGTTAGATGCAGGAAAATTCAAATTTTTCAGGGGAGATAGGATCAGTTTTCAATTTAAAAATTTCGGTTCAAGAAAATGGGAAATCGACAATATAATAATGTAATTTTGCTGGTAATCTTGCATCGAATTGGAAGAACATTAAATCCAGAATTATAAAACTCTTCCTCAAATCAATTGGGTCGAACTCAATAGTTATAGACGGTGTCAGGACAAAATACCCAATGCCAAAATATACCTAATACTTTACCCTATTGTCACAATTATCAGAAAGACTTGTTTGAATAATAATGTCTAAAAATGTAAGTATACTTCATTTGGCAATGCCTCAGCGTCCTGTGCAACTTGATATGAAACATCGAACATGGGATTAAATTATCCGCTTAACTCTGATAAAACATGCTTCTAATACCGACCGCTAATTTGTAAGACTTTAAATGAAAGTTGAAAGAGAATAAATTAGGAATTATGGCATCGGGTTTTTTCGGTATTGGGTAAATTGTCATGTAATCTCTATAGATATTTTGCCATGAAATTGGTCGATTGAATTGAATCAATTTTTCCCCATTAACCATCGATGGTTATTGAAGTCTATCCATTGGGACCCTTCTAGTTTCCCTGGGTTAAATTATTGCTGCACGTCTATGACGTTTATCCATCATCAATACAAGTCAATCCTTTAGATTACTAACTGTATGTGTTGGTCCCGTTTTATCATTAAATTAAAATTGATCAGTTTAATTGCTATCAGATTTAAATTAGAAATGTTTCAATTAGCCGACTAGAATGTTACATTAAGGCTAATACTATAAGACAATTCATAGGTTTGAAAATTGAATTAACTTTTAGTTTGGAGCTAATTATGACTGCTTAATTTTTTCTTTCAAAAGTGAAATTTAGACTTCAGGTTTAAAAGAACTATTTGGTTCCGAAATATGCCCAGTTCTCCGATTCGGTTAAATAGAGTGTCGGTTAATTGATAAACAGTGCTGTTTAATTGTCCCCTCTAAAGGGAGTTATTAGCCCAGTGCAGTTGATAATAAATTATATTTGGTGCTTAATCTTAGCAGTTGCTAATTATCATGCTTTTGTGCACCTATGTGGCAATTAATATCAGTAGCAAAAGATAAACAGAAAAACAGAAACCAGAAAATTCAGAAGTTCATATTTATTTACTACTCGTTTTCCAGTTTTATATCTATATTTCAGTTGAAGCGCAAAATGAATTTCAATGAGAAACAGAAAATTAAATCTTTTGAATCCCAAACCAACACCCCCCCCCCCCCCCCGGGGGGGGGGGGGGGGCGTGAAATATTTTCTTTGGCGCCAAAAAGGGAAAAGATCCATCGAATATTAAAGTTCCGTAGTTAATATATAGTAATGTGAGGGTTGAACGTGTGCTAAGCGGTTCATAAACAAATTGAAGTCAAATTCAAAACGGACTATAACTTTCAGGTGAATGTAAAAGATGTTTTCAATCAGTGTGGGTGACGTCAAGTCACATGTGATAACATTAGCAGCAGGCTTTTCAGTCGGTTTTGTCCTAGCAAAATTGCTAAACGGTGTCCCGATGTTTTTCAAACTGACCTACAGATCTAAACCAGTTTCAACTGGAAACGACAAAACTAATTTGCAAGTCGCCAAAGCGCCCCCGGGTGACTACAAATTGGTGATTGGAGCCAGACAGGATTTGCAAATGGGGAAAGGAAAAGTTGCGGCCCAGTGTTGTCACGCGGCAGTGGCCTGTTTTGAAGACGCCCAGGAATCGCAGGAGAGTGTTTTGGAAGAGTGGATGGAACAAGGTAAATGGGTTGAGCTTTCTGGCTACCATTCTAAGTTGTCTGCTGATTGATGTTGATCGTACTTTATGAAAATAGTGACAAAGTTAGAGGTTAAAATAAACATTAAAATGGTACAAAATTACATTCCTTTGAAAATCAAATGAGCAGCTAAAATTCTACTTGATGTTTTTGAGAAAAATTGTGAAGAGATGTACATTATATCTGCATTGTAAAATAGGAAGATGGCGGCAAATTTCGACTTTTTCGCAACTGGTTCTGCTTGAAAATTTGTTTTGGCTCCAGTTTGCGTTGTATATAGCTGTCGCTTTGGTGTCAGCAATTTGCTGGTTATGTCAAGTTTTCCATCCCTCCGTGAAATTGGTGCTGGGAACTTAATTTGAGCCTTGATTTTTTTGGCAAATTAATTTATTCGATCGAAATTTTTCAAGTACACATATCTACGCAAGATATGCAATCCAGCAGGCCAAAAACGGAATAAGCAGAGAATTAAGTGGCTGAGAAGCTGATTAGAGTTTTACGCCTTACTGGTCTCTAAGTAAGATTCACCGAAACTGTTGAAGACATGAATCCTTTGCGTGAAGTGCGGTTCTTAGAAAATTGAACAACCCTCCCTCAGTCGCCCCATCCACCACTCATCCCATCCACCGTCTTCCACCTGACAGTTTGGACCCCCTCTTCTTCAGCACTCACCCCCCCCCCCGTCCAGTCCCCCCTCTCTGATCTCATTCCGTTCCTAACCCCGCACGATCGACTCCCTCCACAAGACAATTACTCAGCTCCCGCCTAATGCTAGCATCTCTAAGCTCTAGCTGGCTACCACCAAAGGCAACCACTCGTTGGTCGTTTGAGAGGAATTCGCCCGACGTTAGTCGGTTATGTTTATTTGCTTTGTTTTGTTTGTTGTTTGCTTTGAAACCAAATCTGTCGGAAACTAAGTACTCCAGAACTATTTTGCATGCAAATATTGTGTACTTAGTTTACAAGAGATTTGGTTTCAAATCAAACAACAAACAAAACAAATCAAATAAACATAACTGACTAACGTCGGGCAAATTCCTCTCAGACGACCAACGAGTGGTTCTGATTTTTGTTTTCTGGTTTTTGTTTTCGTCTATATTTTGTTTTCGTGTACATGTTGGTTCTTTGATTTGATATGACTAAATATTGTGGATATTACTTTTGAGCATTTTCTTTGAAACATAGACAGTTGCAGGTTATCTGCCTACTGATTTTTCTGGAAAATAATTTTACTACTGAAACTGATCAGCAGGCAGAACTCGTTGTTTGAAATTTTTGCCTTTTTTAGAAAATTTTAAATTAAATTTTCCAAAAATGGATGTTTTGAATTTTCGTGAGTTCAAAGTGTCCGCCAATTGAGTTCATTTTCTCCGGTATGTTAGATGAATTTATGGAGTTACATTAGCATTGAAAAGGTGACAAATGTTAGATTTTCTCTTGCTGATTCTGATGGTGTTGAAACAATTTTGTGCAATCTCGGGTCTATGAGAATGATTTTTTTTGAACATTTAGTTGACACCTTTATTTACACTGGACGATGAAGAGCAGCTTACGAAGTTTTAAAAATTTTATAATCAATTTTAATAGTACTTAAAATACAAAACAGGTCTCAAAATCTACAGATAAGTTTTTAGTAAAATAAAAAATGCTGTAACTCGATTGACAAAAATATTTCCCTTTATTATTTTGTAATTTTTGACCTAGTTTTTGAGGGACGCAACAATCGCTGGAATTACAAGTTGACCAGGAATCGCATTTATATAGCTATTGGTCAACCAGCGATTGTAGAAGAACTATGCTATAATGCATCTGAATGGTTTTAGTATTTAAAATAATAAATTGTTGAACACTTGAGGGGTTGGAGCATTATGTGCGAACACACGTTGCTGATTCTCTTTGTGGTTAAAATTAATATTCTTGAACAGTACAAATTGAGCTACCATCTAGTACCGGCAATAAACTGCAGTGGCGGTATAATAACAATTTGGAGCGAAGAAATCAAGACCAACGAACAAAGGTTTCAATCAAGAGATCATTCAGCAGTAACGTTTCCAAATTTAAACTTTGTCTTAATCAATACGTATTTAAATCCAAACGATTACACAAAAAAGCTCAGACAATTAAATTCAAGCCTCACTAAAATTGAACCTGGAAGATTTGTAGTTTTAACAGGAGATTTCAATGCTTTTAACCATGATCCAAGAAACACCTCAAATGCTCTTAGAAGTGAAGATGACAGAATAAAGCTATTCGCTAATCTAAAGCCGGTCATCGAGAAAGCGCTCCTTTTTGATATAGCAGTTGAACTAGACGTCCAAGACTTCACACATTATGATAAGAGAACATCATCTTTCTCGTGCATAGATTATTTCTTTACTAATCATCTCAATTACAGTAACATGGAAATACATAGAAATAATCTCTCAGATCACATGCTTTTGGAGCCAAGCAACAAAACTGAAGAAAAGGAACGTGGTCAGAGCTTTTGGAAAATGAATGACACTATACTAGTAGAAAATAAAATTTATATCAGAGAAGAACTGAAACAATTTGGTGATCTTTATCCGATTGAGGACACATATGAAGATTTGATGTGTCATATACGTGATGTATGCCAAACCTTAGCGATTAACAAATCCCGAGTGATAAGTTCAAAGATGAAAGGCAGCTTACGTGAAGAAAAGGATTTAAGGGAAAAAATTCAGCAAGGTAAATCAGACCAAACCATTTTAAATCGGTACAATGCAACAATATCCCAAATCAACGAGCACGAGAATAACAAACAACGACTGAGCTTTAAACACTTTAAAAAATTGATGCAATCCTGTGAAATTGGTAATGCCAGAGATCTCAAAAGATGGTCGAAAACTAAAAACAGCACAAATAGTACTACATCATTGAAAGTTGGTGACAGTGTAACAAGTAATCAAGAAGAGATCATTAAAATATTTGAAAATAATTTCTCAAAACTGTATAAAAGTAAAAAGAAATCGTCATTTGAAAGCTTGCTTGATCAACTGCAGGAGCAAGAAACTGAAACGACAACAGAAAACGAAATCACCTTAGGCGAAGTGAAGAAAGCAATCGACAAACTAAACGCAGATAGTTCACCAGGATCAGACGTTATTTTTTCTAATTTTTATAAAGTATTTAAACGAGGAATGGCTCCCATATTGAAAAAAATTTTCAACAATGTAGTGAACACCAATAGACTTCCAGACAATCAACAAATTGTAATATTGAAACTCCTTCCAAAAACCGAAAACCCTGAACAGTAGACGAGTTCAGACCCATAAGCCTGCTGAACACTGACTTAAAAATTCTGTCGCATGTTTTGGCTAACAGGTGAATCAAAAACCTCGAAGCAGTAATTGGTCAACATTAACACGCCTACCTAAACAAACGACAAATTAATACAGCACTGATGAAGATACGCAAAGCCCATAAACAAATGAACAACAATAAATGCATCGTAAATCTAGACTTCTCGAAAGCTTTCGACAAAGTAGATAGGGATTATATATTCGCTCTTCTCGATAGAATAGGTGTAGATAATTTTACAAAATCTGCAATCAGATCAATATATAAGCAAACCAAAGCAATTATTGAAATCAACGGCTACCTCTCCCAGACAATTGTTCTCGAACGTGGAGTAAGACAAGGGTGTCCTCTATCAGCTCTGCTTTTTATTCTTGCTATTGAGCCGTTACTTTGTTCCGTTGACAACTCAACTCACATCAAAGGTTTCGTAAATGCCAAAACTGTTGCTTATGCTGATGACATTACATGTCTAGTTCATATATCATCGATTGAAGCGCTCTTTGGTACTGTGAAAGATTTTCGTGATCAAACCCAGCTAGAAATTAATGTTAAAAAGAGCGAAATCCTATCTACTAACAATATTCCCTTTTATAAAACTGTGCGATCAACAAAAATACTTGGTATAGTATTCCACGCTGACAAATCTCAGCCGAATCTTCTTGGTCTCCTGAAAACACAAATAGCCAACTACAGTCGTTTTATTTCTCGAGCAAAAACACTGAAAGCCAAGAAAAATATTATTGAAACATTCATTCTTCAAAAATTCCTTTACTATGATCGACACACAGACACGACCATGAAAAGCTTGGGAATTATGCTGAACCTCGTTAACAGCCGTTTGAAAGCTGGACAGAAAATGGAAATTAGAAACGAAGTCCTATACCAGTTATCAGCTAGAGGCGGGATCTCCCTTCCACACATTGTTTCAAAAATTGTTTCTTCAAAACTATTTGACGAATTTAATTCATCTGACGAGAACTCGATCACCTTTTCCATTTTAACTATCCATTTTAATAAGCTCTTTAAAGCTGAAAGTTGTCCAGAACGGGAATGTTCTACTTCTAATCAAAAACAACAGAGAATCCTCGCTCAGGTTACATAATCACATGAAAACAAAAGAAATCTATGTGGTATATAATCACTGAAATTTTCCCCTCCAGTTTTATTGAAAATCGTTTACGCAAAGCTGTCGTAAAATGCAATTGTTCAACGGAAGAATTAACCCGCTTTTGTGGAGATATTTGGAAAATAAACGAGCTCTTACCTCAACAGCAAAATTTGTTGTATCGACTAGCATTCAAGTGTCTTGTTGACAAACAAGTAAGATGGCTGAAAAATTTCTCTGACTCGCCGATTTGCAGTTTCTGTGAAAACAAATTTGTAACATCTGAACACTTAGTTTTTGAATGCGAAAAATTAACTGCAGCAAGAACTTTATTACAATTGACAAACTGGCGTGATATATTTGTCCATATGAGAGTCGAAACTCTACGATTTACTGCAAGTGTTTTAAACGGATCATGGCGAGAAGCTCCTGGGCAAACTAAAAACTATTTTTATTCTTTTTATAAAAAACTATAAAAAGAATTTTTATTCTTTTTAAACTATTTTTATTCTAAAAAACTTTTTATTCAATCTGTAATGCTGTTTCGATTAAGCTACTGTTGTAATGTACAGTTAGCATTTGTAAATACCTGCTTCTGAATTTATTAAAAACCTAATTGTTGTGTAAAGCCCCATTGTTGTGTTTGACACTAATCTTGTAATTATTTGTTAAGCTTCATCAGTGTAACCTATGAAACCTGCTGAGTTAGTTTAAATTCTTTGTAAATATCAACTGTAACGCTTCATCAATGGAACCTGCTGAATTATTTTAACTTCTTTGTAACTACCAACTGTAAATAATAGCATCTGAATTTATTATTTAAAAACATTAATATTCAACGAACCGGTTCAATGATAAATATTGCTAATAATTAATAGATTTATTCAGTAAATGAATTTGTTTTGGCTTGGATAAAAAAATATTTCGCAAGTTTTTTTCAGGCCAGCGGAAGATAGTTGTGAAAGTTGAATCAGAGGAACAGCTTTGCCAGTTGTACAATCACGCCAAAAGTATAGGACTTATCTGTTCTTTGATTGAAGATGCTGGACGTACACAAATTGCTGCTGGATCCAAAACAGTCGTTGGAGTTGGACCAGGTCCAGCGTCCGAGATTGACAAAGTCATGGGTCATTTGAAGCTGTATTAGAACAATTATTGCCGAGTGTGGATATCAGTCGCACCTCAAAGGTGAAATCGAATCAAATATGACATCAATGAGCTGAATAATTGGTGCTATTTGATGTGAACGAGCTGGTTTTTTGGTCATTGATTTTTGGCCAAGAAATTTGCTTGGTGTAAAGATTAAAAATAATTATTGCTCATAATCTGAGGTTTTTGATTTGTTGCCGTTTTTATGTGTTTAAAAATAATTTAATGTGCCTGAAAAAATTGTATTGTTCCTGCAATTAAGAACAGAAAACTATCTGTCTCTTAGTTCGACGGAAACAAATCTGTCTGAAGTTAAGTAATCATTTTTGACATAAAGGTTTTAACATATAGTTTTGCTTGCAGCGCGTTTGTTTCTAAAAATGAGAGTAATTTTTTAATATGAAGGTTAATGTGTGAACACTTGTTTGATTAGATTAGAATATCTCGAACTATCAAGCAAAAATCAACAGCGATTTTCATAGCAAATTTTTGACATACTGTAACCAATCTTGCGGAAGAGTGGGGGAATCATGTGGGGGTATCATGTGACTTTAATCGTTTTATTGATTGTAAATTTTTAACGTCGCAAGTGGATATGATTCTTTCAATAAATGTCCTTTTCCTCCTATAATTTCACTCCGATTATTTCACCCCTCCATCATTTAACCCCGATTTTAATCCTTTATATAATTGGTGTTTTTAATAGCCGCACAGCGATAGCTGGGGCTATTATTGGCCTTCTCTTGGTTTTTTTTTATTTCGTCGTCATGATTTTTGTTACGACCATATGACGTCACAGCCACTTTTTGTTCATTCGTTCATGCAATTTCAACTGAATTGCATGTGTGACGTCATTTTTCGCTCTTAGTGGAGCGAGTTTTTTTGTTCATGCGCGTGATTAAATTTTTGGTCACACTTGACTTACCTCACTCACAAAAATGACTTCCTCACTTTGAAATTGACTTTTATTTACTTTAATTCAAAGAGATAAGGTCAAATGGGTGTGTGTTACTCTAAATGAAGGTTATTTGAGATCAGCTAATAGAGGCAGCAATAACTTATACAGATTTTTAATCAAAATATAACAGATCAGCCTTCAATGAAAATACGAATTTTTTTGGTCTTTCTTTTTTACTGTTTTTTAGACTGTCGATCTACGAATCTATTGCGGCTATTTTCTGGCAATCTGCCAACTATGTTTAACGTTGGGACGATAATGATTTGGCCATGCCTCGCGGGCCGTGGTCATGGCTCAGTGGCCCGTTGGACTTGATGTGAAACTATCGAAACCCAACTTGAGATTAGATTATCCGCTTAAGTATGAGAAAATACTTGAAGTTCTGATTTGAGAGATAGAGGAGTGAGATGACATGGTATTAAGATATGCGGGAATAACTGAATTGGGGTGAAAAGCAGAACCAAAATTATGTAAAGTTCAATTTGTAATTACTTTGCATCTATACTTCCTTTGACATGGAAACTGATATTTGTAACTCGAGTTGAAGTATTCCTAGGCCTCTAATTTTCAGAATTTTAAATGGGCGATGGTCTGATTAGCATCGTGATCAAATGGCAGGGCAAAGAGTACGAATTGGACGGCCTGGAGGGCTCCACCTCAGTTGAAGATGTGAAGAAACAGCTGCAGGACAAAACGAGTGTGAGATGTGAGAACCAGAAGCTAATTGGATTGAAGCACAAGAAGGCAGGAACTGCAGTTGTTGATGCAACTGTGTTGAGCGACTTGAACTTGAAGAAGAATGCCAAAATTATGATGATGGGTACTGTCGATGAAGAGATTGAAAAAGTTAGTTATAATATTGTCTTTCCTTCTCAAAATATAGTTTTCGGTTACATGGCAATATACCAAATGTGCCAATATACTCAATCTAATTATACCCAGTTTATAAAACCCCAGATTACTGCAACCAGTTTAAGCGTTGGTCCAAAGTACCTACATTACAAATGAAAAAGATCATGGCTGATCTATAGTGGCTGTATTTTTAGATCTCTCTAAGGCCTTCGATTCAATATCTCATAGAAAACACCTCAACAAGTTAATTGATATCGATTTATGCACCGATTCTGTAGAACTTTCAACATCCTATCTCAACCATAGATAACAAAAAGTGACATTTGATGATATATCATCTGATTGGCTTTCGGTTGACCAAGGACTGCCCCAGGGGACAATCCTTGGACCTTTGTTATTTCTAACATATGCGAATTGTTGAACAAGAAAGTGTATCATGATACAATACGCAGATGATACAACTTTATTAGTTTCAAACAGAAAAGTGCAGAAAACTTACGAGCTCTCAAAAGAAATAATGAATCGCTGATTGATTGCTTTCGTGCAAATTAACTAATCGTAAATGTTGAATAAACAAACTTTCTGCTTTTTGAGAAGCAGATGACGACAAAAAATTAAGAACTGCAAAATTTGGGTTAACGATAATGAAATTGAGCAAAAAGACCAAGTCCTGTTTTTAGGTGTTATATTAGACAAGAACTTAACTTTTGAAAAAGAAATTAACAGAAGTCTGCAGAAAACGGCGGCTATTGCTATTCGAACAGTCAAGTCAAATCGGGATGCGATACCGAACTGGACTAGATCTCTCCTATCAAACACTCTTGTACTTAGTACCATTAATTACTCAGCGCAATTCTGCTGAACGGCTACAGCTCAGAAATACAAAATACGCTCAATAGACAAGTAAAACGGGCTTGTAGAGGTTGCTTGCTTTTGAACAACTACGACTCCGTTTGTGAATATAGGAAGCAAAATTGATTTCCTACAGCCACGCGAGTTATAACATAGATCTATCCAATCCTTTTGGTCCCTGAGTAGGGATCGCAAAAAAGTAGTCTCAATTTACGTAACTTTAATCTTAGGAGAAGCAATTGAACGGAAACTATACCTTTCCCTCAGAAACCAAATAGAATTTTTGAAAAAGAAGCTTTGTTTTCTGATCGATCATTAACATCAATAAGAACATCAAAAGCTTACGGTTCGATCCGATCAACATAGCTCTATGTGCAAAAATTAATGTAATACGTTTATTAAAAAGGTTCCAGATGTCAGAGGTTAATGGGAAGACAATGTATTCCGAATACCAGACATTTTATTTTGTGTTCCTTCTTAAATTAAACATTTGGTGTTGTTAGGACACTATATTGCTTTAAGTTGGTATAACTGCCATCTACATGAATAAATTCAGTAAACCCTGAGCCAAGCAATTTTTATAATCAAATCTTTTATCTTTCATTTATTTATCTGGGTATTTTGAAAGGGATATTGTAGCTTGATATTTTTTTGTCAGTGCCGACTTTTCCACTCTTGATTTGCAATCTTTCCGAATTTTTAGGCTCTCAACTCAGCTGGTGGTAGCTGAGTACTAAAGCTCAAATAAGAGGGCCTTTGAAGCAGGCAACAATTTACCTCCACCCTCGGTCGTTTGAGAGCAATTTCCCCCCGTTAGTCAGTTATGTTTAGGTGCTCCCGAACAAAGTTAGCATGCGTTTTTTTTGCGCATGCGTTTTTACGATAAACACTAACGCCCCGAGGGAATCAAGTTCTCTTAGAGTTTTTCGGCTCAACTAAACTCTAAGTATGCGATTCACCTTCATTTTTAGAGGGAAATTCGTGGTGTGAAGGGCTGTTCTTAGAGTTTGACCTCACATCCCCTCACTTAACCCGCTCCTTGACACATACACATTCTTCACCCAATCCCCACACCTCCTAATTGTTCCACCCGTAACCCAGTGCACTGAACCCCACTCCTCTATCGCGCTAATCCCACGCCACGCTCCTTCAATTAAGATGAAGCTAGCCTCTTTAAATAGTAGGTAGCTTCTGACGAAACCAACAGCTTGCCAGTAGTTTGAGAGAAAGTCGCCCGACGTTAGATGGTCATGTTTTGAAGTCTTTGATGGTTTCAACTTGTTTTGTGTACAGGCCAACCAGCGACCGGAAGACTTGCCAGATGTGGTGGATGACTTCGACATTCCCACAATGGATGAGATGCCCACTGAGCAGAGGGAGGAATTCCTGGCCAAAATAGAGCGGAGGGTGAAAGAGTACAAAGTGGAAGTGTTCAATCCACCCGAGGAGAACAAAAAGCTTCTAGGGGCCGCCCTCTCACAGTCTCAGAATTGCGATAAATTTGAACGCGGGCAAAATTAAGTTTCAAAATTGAGGCGGTGGTCTTTGTATCTCCCCCTATCTCTTTGAAAAGTTCTTATTTTCTGGTGCTTGCGTGGAATTTTTAGCAACACTATAACGATTTTTGGCTAGCAAATGAATATTGGCAAAATTGAGAGTTTGGTTTGCAAATGTAAAGCTGGTAACTTGTATTTTTTTGAATTTCCTAACATTTTGAGCAGTCATCTATATTTCATGCTCAGTGTCTGATAGTTTTCTTTCTAAAATCTTAAAAGTTCATTTCTTAATAATCGGCCCCTAGAAATAAAGCCCAATTATGGATTTGTAGTTCTGGACATCGACTACACTTTGTTCGACCACCGATCAGTAGCAGAGAACGGACATGAGCTAATGAGACCATATCTGCACGAGTTCCTAGAAGCTGCCTATCAGAACTACAACATTGTGATATGGTCTGCAACTGGTATGAAATGGATCACGGCTAAGATGGAGGAGTTAGGAGTGAAAAATAACCCAAATTACAAAATTGTCGCTTTTTTAGACTCATTGGGTTGGTTATAATTCTTTATCGAGCGTAAAACTGATTTGGTTTTTTTGCCGATCTAATGAAATCAGGAAAAGGACTGCACGTGATGTTTTATAGACTATTGAGTTAAAAATGAAACATAACGGCACCTAATGGTAATGGTAACAAATGAAATTTTGAGTTTTCGGGTTTATTCTGTCCCCCCAGTGGTGCCCCCTCCCATTGGTTAAGTGCGCAAGCAACACAAAACCGCCGGTCATTAGTCTCCAGACCTTCGAGGTTGGCATAGATCAAGAAGGATGACTCCCGCTAGGGGGCGTTGGAGGAGCCGCAATGTGGGGCCCCTCCATACGGGTTAGAGGTACTTCGGCCCATAGTGCCTCTAGTCCCTTTTTCGTCAATCGGACAGTTCTTGGTGTACGACCATCTGTGCTTGGTCGAGCAGTGGTTCTGAACACTTTTGATGAGCGTATATGTTCTAGGACAAAGCGGGCACTGAAATTCCTCCTCATCTTGTTGTCTCAGTGTGTTCCCACTCAGTTCAGTGCTCAGTGGTTCTGCTGTTAATTCCTCAGTCACATTATCACTTTCAACTATTGTACACTTAGGGTGCGCCTTTTCCATGTGGTCAAGGCACAATCTGATTTGCTTGTATGTCATTTTGAAGCCCGTAGCTGGACATACCATTGGCGCATTTGTGGGTTTATTTGCTTGGAAAGGAGTCATGTCAAATCCTTCGCCACTTTCAGAGTGGTCGTTTCTCAGGTGTCTACGCATCTCTTTTATTGTTGCAAAGTGCCTTGCACAGTTTCCAATCTCGCATGCAACAATTTGTTCTCTCGTGCCCACTGATTTTACTTGTGTAGTTACGTTCAACGAATACTCTACTTTTGATGGATTTCTTACCATTCTTCGATATCTCTTACACACAGTCTCTCTAGATCAAGTTTGAGTGCACGCATCCAATCCCTGGAATACGTCTTCCTCCTTCGCGTTATGAACCCATCATCTTGCAGCGTCTTGAAACTCAGCCAAAGCTTCGCTCGTCGTACTGCGAGTTCTATCTTGATATCTCTCAGAGGGACTTTCAGCGCAAAGACTTCAGATGTGTAAGTTTTCTTGCTGCATGTCTTAAGGACCATGCGACGGGCTTTGTTGAGAACAGCCACCATTTTGTCGATGTCCTTCTGTCGCGTTATGGCTGTTTCCAGCCCATACAACAGTACTGGCTTAACAGACATTTCAATTAGCCGAATTTCATTGTGAGAGTAGAGCTGACTAGCGCAAGTCTCATTTTTACGATAGCTATTCTACCTTTAGTGCAGTTACTCTTCACAGCGGCCTCAATATCAGATTGGACATTTAGTATCGAACCCAGATACTTAAACTCAGTGACTTCTTTCAGTCTTTTGCCCTGGAGGGTGACATTAAATGCTTTTCCCATGTTAAATGTCATTACTTCTGTCTTTGGAAATGAAATTTCCATGCCGACTTTCTCCACCTCCAGGCTGAATTTATTCAATTTGCTCTGCGCTTGCTGCTCACTTTTTACCAGTATCACTAAGTCATCTGCAAATGCAAGATCTTTTTGGGCTAGACTCCTTTCGCAGACAATATCAAATATTAACTAAATATTTGAACCGATGACACATCCTTGTGTGACCCCTCTTTCTGATTTGAATTTGATCTTTGAGTGTAGTTCCCCGTGAGCATTTTCATGTATTTGCCATATTAGGCTTCTGAGGGGGTTTTCAACTTCGAAAGCTTTCAGAGATCTTATGGCTTCTCCATCAACGGAGTCAAAAGCTTTGACAAGGTCGATGAAGACCATCACTAACTCTTCTCTGGATTCTCTAGAGTCTTGAATGATCTCCCTCACTCCCCAGATTGCTTGCAGAGTGCTTCGTCCCTTTCTGAAGCGAAACTGAAAGTTGTCCAGTTTGTGATCTGTTCTTGATTCAACTCTGCTTTTGATAGTTTTGCATAGAAGCTTTCCTTCGGCTTCAAGCATAAATATGGACCGATAGTTGTTCGGCTCTGTCTTCAGCCCTTTCTTGAACAAACTAACGACTTTCGCGTCCTTATATTCCTGGGGTACTTTCGTTCTTTCTGTCCAGATGCTTTGAAACACTTTTGTGAGAAGAGGACTCAACTCCTTCTCAAGCGCTTTCAGCATTTCTGGAACAATGCCACTCTTTCCAGGTGCTTTCCCAGATGTTAGGGGTTCTTAAGGTTGTTCTAACCTCAGCCTCATTGAGCTCTTTACAGAAGTCTTCAGAACTATTCGGTTCCTTCGACAGGGCTTCTAGCACCGTGGCATTTTGAGTCAGTCGTTGCTTGAACAGCTTCTGATAATGTGTTACCCTGTAAGTTCGTAACGTCTTTTTCAAGATTTTAAGGGCCATTCTAGTTTCATTATCATCAAGCTGTTTTTCAAACCTTTTAAGGTTTGTCTCGACTGCTCTTTCTTTGCATTCAGAGGTGATTCTTTTCACTTCTCTGTTTAATTGATCTCGTTCGATCTTTCTGCTCTCTGATCTTTCAGAAACGTACAGCTTATGCGCTGCCTTTCTCTTTCGAAGTGTTTCCACTTCGCTCGGCGTTAGCTGAGCAGCCCAGCAGTCAATTTTTATCAAGAGTCTCTTCTGCGAGCTCATGATTGTTGATTACTTCTGTTAACACATCAGTTACAGTGTTAAGTTTTCTAAGATTCAATATCTTAGTTCTGAGAGCATGTTCCAGCTTTTCAAGCTCAGGAGGTGGTCGAAGGATAGAGTAGCATTTGCTACGCACATCATTCAGCAGCTTTTGCGCTTTGGCAGGCTTCTCACAACTCTTACTCTGAGATTTTTTGCTGCCGACGACTTCGTCAGTGCATAATCTTTCAGAGACAGCTCCTTGGTTTCCGGATGTCTCCATGTGCACTTCCGCACATCAGACTTCAAGAAGAAAGTATTTTCAACTCTCAACTTTTGTTCAGTGACCAATTCAGCAAGGAGCAAACCATTCCGGCTACTCTCATCTTTTGCTGCTGCCTTCCCGATCTGTCTTGGCAGATGGTCATTGAGATCTAGGCCAATCGCTGCGTTAAGATCTCCCAAAATGAGCATCTTTTCATAATAGATCTGGTCTGAACTCCGAGTGCATTCCGCCAATTCCTTTAAGTATGCTGCATACTCATCTTCCTCAGCATTTTCATTCGGGGCATAGGTAACAACCAATTTCAATCTTGCACCCGCTGTTTCGATGAATGCTTTCGCATTTCTTTCCGAAACTGGTATGAACTTAATCATCTTCACCAGTTTTGTCGTAGATCACACCGACACCAGCTGATGTTCTTTTTGCATCATATGTTACACCACTGTTGTTCAGTGTGTAGTCACCATATGTGCTTTCATCACAACCTCGAAGGTGTGTTTCATTTAGCGCGAACAGTCTAATTCGTCGCTTTTTCATATTTTCGGTGAGCACGGAGATGACTCTCTCGTTGCAAAGTGACTTGCAATTCCACTGACCTGTTTTCATAATGTCGAGTGGTGAAGGCCCTACTATCCTCTTCCGATAGTCACCATGGCCGTGAGAACTGGTTAAGGTCCTCGAGTCGCTCCCCCAGCATAATTTTTGACCCCCATCATAATTTATGCGTTGTTATATAGCACGTCACTATGCAAAATATAGCACGTGCGCCTGGGGGGGGGGCGTGAAAGTTATATGCCCACTAAGCTGCAGAAAGGGGGCAGACTGATCCCAGTTTTCTGATCCAGAATTCAGAAGCTCGCTTTCGAGGAAGTCAGGAGCATGCTTCCGGGAAGCTAATTTATCAGTCTGTTTGTAGGCATTAACTTTTCCTTCGCATATGGCTATCAATTTTTGGATTCAATATCTTTAGTCGTCACTGAGCCAGAAACCAGTAGATGAGAACTATCAAAATGTAACTGTAGCATAGTTTCTTTGTGTAATTTTTATTGACACCATACTTGCATCATTTCAGCCATGATCACAGTGGAAACCAAGAAGTATGGACTGATCGAGACAAAACCCCTCGGTGTAATTTGGGGCAAATACCCCCATCTTTTCAGTGAAAAGAACAGTCTGTTGATTGACGACCTGAAACGCAACTTCCTGATGAGTCCCAAAAACGGCCTCAAAATCAGACCATTCGCGAAAGCTCATAGAAACAAAGACACAGACAAGGAATTGTTGAACTTGATTCCGTTTCTTCAGTTTCTGTCAATGCAAGAAGATTTCACAAAGATCGACTTTGATAAATGGGAGAGTTATTGCAGTATATAATAGATTTCTAGATCAATTTTTCTGAGTTTGAAGCGCTGTTTGTGTTATGTAGTTCATTGCGACCACTATGACGTAATTTGACGTGTATTTGATGTGAAAACAAAACTATGTTGACCTATTTGTGTGAACTAATTTATCTATATCATATCTTAAAATTGTACAATTATTGTGAATACTTAATAGTGAGCAACAATTTTTTCGTACGTATTTTGTCTAAGATTGTTTAAAAGATAGCAAATTTTTCGAAATAAATTGAGAAACTTTTCTTGAAAAAAAATTCGAGGAGTTGAGCTTTATAGCTTTTAGCGCTTGTCGTGATTAGACAGAATTATGATAGAAAATTAATTAATAAATTACAAATTAATTGGCTCTTATTATTGAAGTATTAATTTTCTGCGTTATCGAAACTGAAGTTCATAAGGTAAACACTCTCCTGTCATAATCCACCCGTTTTTGCCTTTTGTTTCTATTTTTTCTCTTTTTTTCATTTTTTGAATCGATCATGTGTAAATTAACGTTGCTTCTTCTCGACAAAATTTAGAAAAGAAATGATCTTCCTAAAATGGCCATATTCGCAATGGTTTGGCTCAGTAATTTACTCTGTTGTTTTCTATTGTTGTTACATGATTAAAATGTGGAGAATACAAGATTGTTATTTTGATGTAATTAAAAAATATTCTTACTAATAAATTTGCTTGACTTTCAGAGAAGTTCTGTGAAAGATGGTATCGTTGACAATGCAAAAGCGATTAGCGGCCTCTGTGCTCAAGTGTGGTCGCAACAAGGTATGGCTCGACCCCAACGAGGCTAATGACATTTCAATGGCCAACAGTCGCCACACAGTGAGAAAACTGGTCAGAGATGGTCTCATCATTAGAAAGCCATGTGTTGTTCACTCCAGATGGCGAGTGAGACAGAGGATGCTGGCTAAGAGGAAGGGAAGGCACTCTGGACCCGGAAAGAGGAAGGGTACCAAGGAGGCCAGAATGCCCAGCAAGGTTGGAAAATATGTTATTAATAGCCGCACAGCGATAGCTTTGGCTGTTATTGACCCTCTCTTGTTTTTTTATAATTCAAGGAATCTGTATTGTATTGGGGTGCTGTCTTTTAAGATTGTTCACACATTTTCATGATTTTTGAAGTCAAATTGGAGTAATGATTTTGGTCAAGTCGAAGCAGGAAGTGGAGCAAAAAAGCGAGTGGTTTTGCGGCGTGAATTTTTTTCGCTCTAAATTTAAAGTAGAGTGAGAAAACGGTGTCTGAACAAAAATTTGCTTTCTCGCTAGTGGTTTTTTGTTCACATGCGGCACTTTCGCTTCCATTTTTACTATTTTTTTTTATTTTTTGATAGATTTTTTAAATGGTTTTCGCAATCCAGTCATAGTCCAGTCTAGGTCTAGTTTTTTGTTGAGTTAATGAAAATTCTTTGAATTGTAGGTCAGGACTTGTCCTGCTACGTTTTGTATTGTATTGGTGCGCTGTGTTTTTAAAGATGTTTTCACACATTTTTCAATGACTTTGATCTTTCAAAACGGGTTAAGTTTCATTAGAGGCCCAAAGTGGGTTTTTGTGGTCCTTCAACTGCTTATAGTGGTACAGCTGCTGGGATGGCCTTAATTTAAGGTTAAAGGGTCATTTTTAGGAGTTTTTGGGCTCAAAATAGTGCAATTTTTCATGTTTTTTGTGATTTTTTGGAGTTTTTTTGGTTGATTAGTCTTAGGTTGAAGTTTTTAAAAGTTGATGAAAGCATTTTGCGGGACAAATTTGCTTGTTAGGGACATTTTATGAGCTATATCTTTGGTAATACAAACAAACACGCAAAATGATACTAATGTTTGCAATTTTTTTCAGGTTTTAAAATGTTTGTCAGTTTTTGAGTTTTTTAGCTCTAGGTGTCAAGAAACCTCCTCTAGGGTTTGATAAAGGGTTTGATGATTGATTACTGCTTAGTTTCTAGTGGTAATGGAATGGTTTTTTGAACTTTTTGCCATCATGAATTTTAGCATTCTTTGACAGAACTTTCATTTCATATTTTTTGTCATTATTCAAGTTGTTTGAGTCCCAGGGGCCAGAAAACCTCATCAGGGGTTGGATAATAAACTACTGAATAATTTTTAGTGGCCATGGAATAGATTTCAGCTTTTGATTATCACAAATTTCAGCATTTTTTTGACAAAATTAGCATTTTGTTTCAGGTTTTTGAAAGTTATCGTCATTTTTTTAGTTTTTCCAGCTGCAGGAACCAGGCAATCTCCTTTGAGGTTTGTTCATAGGGAACTGCATAGCTTCTAGTAACAATGGTATGGTTTTTAACATTTTACTGTCTCGAATTTTAGCATTTCTTTTTGATAAAATCTGCAATTTTTTTAAGGTTTCCTAAAGTTTTTGTCAGTTTTTGATATTCGTCCTTTCTCAAGAGCGAGAAAGCATATTACACATTCTGATATTAGGTTAATGCGTGGTTGTAGTTCCAATAGATTTGTTTTCAACAAATTAACCTTTCGACTTTTAGAAGTTTTTTGATAAAATTTGCAATTTTTTTCAAGTTTTTTCAAAACATTTGTGTTTTATTTATTTTTTCTTTCCTCAGTAGCCAGATAACCTCATCCAGGGTTTGATAGTATAATATTAAATAGTTGCTATGGGGCAATTGAATGGATTTCAAATTTTTAATAGGACGAATTTCTGTTTTTTGACTTCTGCAGTTTTTTCTAAAATTTATTGCCTATCGATCTATGAGCCAATGAGTTTTTTAAAGCTTGGAATTGGGTTACTGGATAGCCTCTAGAGACACAGAAATGATTTTGAAGATAGTTATATCACGATTTTCAGCAACATTTCCTTATAATTTGCAATTGATTTCTTTTTTAATTTTTTGGTGATTTTCGAGTTAATCTTTCTTCAAGGGCCAATGAATGTTATTCAGGTCTTGCAGATATAATACTGGACTGATTTCAGAAACAAAAATTGTTCTTGAACATATTTTTTAAATAGGTTTTTTAAAGGGAAAAGATTTTGCTTAGGTTTAAAAGCTTCAAGAGTTTTAGCAATGTGTATATTTTTGTTTAGTTTTCATTCTTTTAGTTTCTCAATTCTCTGATGATTTTGTTTGTGTTCTGGCTGGCATAGTTCAATTGATCTGCTGGTCAAGTAGAGTAAGTCTGAGTTTTTCATTCGATTCTTTGAATTGTTTTTCAGGACTTGTCTTGCTATGTTTTTTTATTTCGTCGTCAAGGTTACAACCATATGACGTCACAACCACTTCAAATCTGCTTTTTGTTCATTAGTTCATGCAATTTTAACTTAAATGCGTGCGTGACGTCATTTCCTACTCTTAGTGGAGCGAGTTTTTTGTTCATCCGCGTGATTACGTTACTGGTCAGACGTGACTTATCTCACTCAAAAACGACTTCCTTATTTTGAAATTGACTTTTCTTTACTTTAGTTCAAAGATATAAGGTCAAGTCAATGTGAGGCACTCTAAATGAAGGTTAGTTGAGAGCAGCTAATAGAGGCAGCAATAATATATACAGATTCTTAATTAAAATATAACATCTCATCCTTTAAGTCTTTAAAAACTTGCAGATCTACGAAGCTATTTCGGCTATTTGCCAGCTGGCACTCAGGACCCGGTAGGAGGAAGGGTACCAAGGAGGGCAGAATGCCCTGGAAGATTGGAAAATAACTGACTGCTCTCGAAAAAAGTTTGAAGTAATTATTGTAGTCGTGTGTCTTCATGCAATTCTTTTTCCTCGAACGTTTTTGCTTGCTGGAGTATATCCCGTTAGCTTGGACCCCCCACTTTTCTGCTCTGATCGTAAGATTTTTTTGTTCCCTAGTGTGCACTTCACCATGAGCAATTTAACGCTCTTTTTCTGCTTGAAAAATGTTTCATCTAGCCTGATAAGAAGTACGACTGAACGACTGACCATTACATTGAATATATGCCTTAATATGATATTATAAGGTTCTAAAAATATCGATTATCAAATAATATATATTAATGAGTTCAATTAAAAAATGGTTTCCACCATCATGGTTGGCCCTATATGGAGGATTCAGTTTTAGTTCACGTCTTTTAGAGAGCCCAACCCGAAGGATGGCAGTAATACCTGAACTTCAGCCTTCAAGAACACTCTTAACTCCCTTTAAATTGAATTGACCTCTTATTAGCTGCTATATGCTCAATCGGGGGAAAAGTTCCACATATTTACTAAAGCATTGTTTTTGTTTAGGTTCTGTGGATGAAGAGAGTGCGAATTCTGAGGAAGTTGATCCAGAAGTACAGGAAGGCGAGGAAGATTGACAAGCACCAGTACCACACTCTCTACCTGATGGTGAAGGGAAATGCATTCAAGAACAAGCGGGTGTTGATGGATCACATTCTGAAGGAGAAAGAGAAGGCTCTCAGATTGAAGAAACAGAACCAGCAGGCCGAACATTTCAGAGCTGCCAAGAAGGCTAAGGTAAAAAAAATGAAACAAAATTTTAAAAATTAAAATTGAAAAATTAGTTGAAAAATGCAGTGGTTAACTTTAACTGGGTTTAAAAATATTCGATTATTTTCAAGATTGAAAAAGAATTCTTTTTTTAATAGCCGCAAGCGATAGCGGCTATTATTGAGAACATCGTGGTTTTTTACAATTCAAAGAATTTGAATTGTATTGGTGCGCTGTGTTTTTTTGATCTTTCAAAACGGGATAAACAGGTAAAGCCCAGCGGGCATTAAGTTTCATTAGAGGCACAAAGTGGGCTTTAGTAGTCCTGCAAGTGCTTATAGTGGTGCAGCTGCTGGGATGGCCTTAATTTAAGGTTTTTTTGTTTGATTCGTCTTAGGTTGAAGTTTTTAAAAGTTGATGAAAGCTTTTTGCGAGACGCAATTGCTTGTTATGACCTTTTTATGAGCTATATGTTTTGGTTCTACAGACACAAACACGCAAAATGATACTAATAATTTTTTTCAGGGTTTTTGAAAATTTTTGTCATTTTTTTCAGTTTTTTCAGCCCTAGGTGTCAAGAAAGCTCCCGAAGGTTCTGATTTTAGATAACTGCTTATTTTCTTGTGGTAATGGAATGGTTTTCAATTTTTTGCTATCACGACTTTTAGCATTTTTTGACAAAACGCTTTTTTTCATATTTTTTGTCATTTATTATCATAATTCAAGTTGTTTGAATCCCTGGGAGCAGAAAACGTCATTAGAGGTCAGATAATAAGCTACTGAAAAGTTTTATGGGGCCATGGAACACGTTTCAATTTTTTATTATCACAAATTTTAGCAATATATTGACAAAACTCTAATTTTTTTCATGTTTTTTGTTTGAAAATTTTCGTCATTTTTTGAGTTTGTCCAGCTTCAGTGACCAAGCAATCTCCTCTAAGCTTTGATGATAGGGCACTGCATTTTTTCTAGTAACAATGGATTGGTTTTTAACATTTTAATATCTCGAAATTTAGCTTTTTTTTGATAAAATCTTCAATTTCTTTAAGGTTTCCTAAATTTTTTCTCAATTGACAATTTTTCCTAAATTTGTCCATTCTCAAGTGCGAGAAATGCTATTCCACGTTTTGATAAAAAGTTACTGCATGGTTGTGTTTTTTTCAATGAATATGTTTTCAACAATTTAACCTTTTGGCTTTTAGAATTTTTTTGATAAATTTTTCAAATTTTTTTCAAGTTGTTTCGAAACATTTGTATTTTATGTAGTTTTTCTTGCCTCAATAGCCCGGTTAACGCATACAGGGTTTGACAGTATGTTATCAAATAGTTGCTAGGGGGCAATTGAATGGATTGCAACAAATTAATAGAACGAATTTTTTTTTTGAAAATTGAATTTTTTTCTAAAAAATACTGCCTATCGATATTTGAGCCAATGATCTTTTTAAGGCTTGGAATTGGGTTACTGGATAGCCTCTAGAGACACAGAATTGATTCTGAAGATTTTAATATCACGATAGCGACATTTCATCATGATTTGCAATTGATTTCTTTTCTTAATTTTTTGGTCATTTTCGAGTTAATCGATCTTCAAGGACCAATGAATTTTTTTTTTCAGGTCTTGCGGATATAATACTGGACCAATTACAGAAACGAAAATTGGTTTAAAACATGTTTTTGAAGTAGTTATTTTTAAAGGGAAAAAATTTTGCCTTAGGTTTAAAGCTTCAAGAGTGTTAGCAATGAGTATATTTTTGTTTAGTTTGTTTGATTGTTTTAGATTCTCAATTTTTCAATATGATTTTGTTTGTGCTTTGGCTGGCATTGTTCAATTGATCTGCTGGTCAGGTAGAGTCCTTCTGAGTTTTTCATTCAATTCTTTGAATTGTTTTTCAGGACTTGTCCTGCTATGTTTTTTTAATTCGTCGTCTCCATCGATGATTCTTACGACCTGACTTCTTGGAATTGACTTCTTGGAATTGAGTTCAGTGACTTCTATTGTTTTGCAGTTAAAGTTTGTGTGTGTGACGTCATTTCTGCTTTTAGTCAATTGCGTGACTTACCTCACTCACAAAAATGACTTCTGAACTCACTTATGGAACTTTAAATTTTATGAACATTTTAGTTAAAGTTCAATAGTGTGCATCTAAGTAGTGCCAAACTTATATGCCCTAGTTCTTGAGTATTAGTCTTGAATTTTCATTTTCGAATATCATTTGTGAAAAAGCTCTCTTAGCGCTTTTTCCCTATAGACCGTAAATGTCAAAAAACTGACAGTCCGAATCTAACCCAAAAAGTGTAGTGGTCTATTAAAGGACTGGTGGTCCATCTGTCTATCTTATTTTTTCAGTTGTTTCATTTCTTGGAATGCCACAAGCGTCTATCGCGGCTATTTTCCGGCAATCTGCGGCTAGGTTATAATGATGCGAAGAATTCTTGTCTTTTCATCTGTTTATAGTTTCATCACAAGATATTTAATTACGAGTTTTTGAAACAACTTCTCTAGAGTCCAAGAAAAAGGACTCTCAGACAAATAAGCCATCTAAGGTAACAAACACGTAATGCAGTAACATTTACTAACTTTATTGTGTTACTGACAATTGGAACGAGCCCTCAAGCTAAATTGAATTCGTTTTATTCGAATTCCCATAATTGGCTGTAATTAATGAAGAAAGTCTCTATCGTAAGTCGGAGAAAGTCTCTGTCGTAAATCGGGTACAAAGTCATTTTAATAGTAATAATAATAATAATAATAATAATAATAATAATAATAATAATAATAATAATAATAATAATAATAATAATAATAATAATAATAATAATAATAATAATAATAATAATAATAATAATAATAATAATAATAATAATAATAATAATAATAATAATAATAATAATAATAATAATAATAATAATAATAATAATAATAATAATAATAATAATAATAATAATAATAATAATAATAATAATAATAATAATAATAATAATAATAATAATAATAATAATAATAATAATAATAATAATAATAATAATAATAATAATAATAATAATAATAATAATAATAATAATAATAATAATAATAATAATAATAATAATAATAATAATAATAATAATAATAATAATAATAATAATAATAATAATAATAATAATAATAATAATAATAATAATAATAATAATAATAATAATAATAATAATAATAATAATAATAATAATAATAATAATAATAATAATAATAATAATAATAATAATAATAATAATAATAATAATAATAATATTAATAATAATAATAATAATAATAATAATAATAATAATAATAATAATAATAATAATAATAAAAATAATAATAATAATAATGGCATTGGCTTTGAAAAAATATTGCGAGTTGAAACGGTAATAGTCGTACATGTATACTTTTTCAGCAGTATACTGTTCAATACTTGCAACACAAGATTTACAGATTTACTTAATAAATTAATAAAAAAAGTACTTTCATGCAGTTAAAACCTTAATACAGCAGCATGTATGTACATATGTTTGCGGTATTTAGGTGCTCAAGCGACGAGAGAAGAAACTGTCACAGTCAGAGGCTGAAAAGAAAGCAGCAGCTGCATCAGCTCCCGCACCAGCCACCGCCGCTGGCACTGCTTGAACAACCTTTTCATCTCCACACCCCCAAATCCACAGAGATCTGAGCAGTCTGGCGTCCATTTTTGAGCACATGGAACAAGGCTGACCGAACTCGAAGCTCTCTCAATTGTTCAGTTATTTGAGACTCATCTTGAATTGATTATTTATTTGAGGTGGTCTGCGATTAGAATCAAAGTTCTTTAGAAATTGATAATTGAATTTTTGATGTGAGCAATTTGGTTTTTTTTCTCTATAAGACAGATTGGGCAGGGCGAAAAAAGGAAGCAGAGGCAAGTGTTAAACGGGTGCCAATGTTTTTCCTAATGATCAAAGTATTCTTTTTGCATTTTTGCATAATTTATGTACGCACTTATCTAGTAGCAACTTTAGAATCAACAAGTGCCAGTCTACTGGGGTCGAAGATTCTTAGGGAAGCTAGTAAACTTTTTTTTTATTAATAGCCGCCTTAGCTTCTCAGCCGGCTATTATAGCGCTCCTGTTTTTTTTGCAGTTCAAAGAAATTGAATTGTATTGGAACGCTGTTTTTTGTAAGATTCTTTCACACACTTCCATGATTTTTGAAGTCAAATTGGAGTACTGATTTAGGTCATGACGAAACAGGAAATGGAGCGAAAAAGCGAGTGGTTTTGCGGCGTGAAGTTTTTCCGCTCTAATTTAAAAGTAGAGTGAGGAAAAGGTGTTTGACAAAAATTCGCTTTCTCGCTAGTGGTTTTTTGTTCACATACGGCAATTTCACTTTGATTTTTACTGTTTTTTTTCGAACTTTGGATCGGATTTTTTTTTCTAAATGATTCTTTCAATCCATTCTTAGTTCATTCTAGGCCTAGATTTTAGTTTGAGTCAAATTTCCATTTCTTGCTAGTGCTTTTTGTTCACATGCGGCATTTTGACATTGATTTTGTTTTTTTTTAATTTTTGTATCTAATTTTTTTTCAGAAATGGTTTTCCCAATGCACTCATAGTCCGTCCTAGGTTTAGTTTGTTGTTTACTCAATGAAAATTTTGTGAATTATACGTCAGGACCTGTCCTGCTGTGTTTTTCACGTCGTCAGATTAAAAATTTCCTTTACCTCATTTTGCCGCCTTTTCAACATTTTGCGTGAAATCTTTTTGACTTCTCTAGGCTAATTTCACTCTTCTCTCATTCTGCTAAAAGATGTTTTTAGACAGCAGTTACTCAGCAAAGCAATTCAAAATGAACAGAGTCAGTATCAAAAAAACGAAATCAGAAATAGAAACGGGATAAACCCATAAAGCCCGATTTTAGATGCCCGTTACTCGAATTTTGTTCCTAGTTACAATCTCTAATGCTTATTGGTATTGATACTAGCCCTTGTGTGGTCTCACTACGAAAAAGGGGCATGTTCAGCTCCAAAATGACATGAAAATAGTTGGCACTTTAAAATTGTTTACAAAAATCAATTTTTCACTAGTTTTTCTCTTTCAATCCCAGTATTGGTTATGGGAATCAACGGCGGCTAATTTCCGGCAATCTGCCGGGTATGTTGACATTTTGCAAACATTTTTTATCGATTAAAATGTGATAAAGCAAGACCTGATGAAACAAACGCTCTCCACCAGCAGATAACTAACCAGAAATTCTTTTTATTAGAACATATTGGTTATAATTTGAGACTCATCTTGAATTGATTATTTATTTGAGGTGGTCTGCGATTAGAATCAAAGTTCTTTAGAAATTGATAATTGAATTTTTGATGTGAGCAATTTGGTTTTTTTCTCTATAAGACAGATTGGGCAGGGCGAAAAAAGGAAGCAGAGGCAAGTGTTAATCGGGTGCCAATGTTTTTCCTAATGATCAAATATTCTTTTTGCATTTTTGCATAATTTATGTACGCACTTATCTAGTAGCAACTTTAGAATCAACAGGTGCCAGCATAATTGGTCTACTGGGGTCGAAGATTCTTAGGGAAGCTAGTAAACTTTTTTTTATTAATAGCCGCCTCAGCTTCTCAGCCGGCTATTATAGCGCTCCTGTTTTTTTGCAGTTCAAAGAAATTGAATTGTATTGGAACGCTGTTTTTTGTAAGATTCTTTCACACACTTCCATGATTTTTGAAGTCAAATTGGAGTACTGATTTAGGTCATGACGAAACAGGAAATGGAGCGAAAAAGCGAGTGGTTTTGCGGCGTGAAGTTTTTCCGCTCTAATTTAAAAGTAGAGTGAGGAAACGGTGTTTGACAAAAATTCGCTTTCTCGCTAGTGGTTTTTTGTTCACATACGGCAATTTCACTTTGATTTTTACTGTTTTTTTTCGAACTTTGGATCGGATTTTTTTTTCTAAATGATTCTTTCAATCCATTCTTAGTTCATTCTAGGCCTAGATTTTAGTTTGAGTCAAATTTCCATTTCTTGCTAGTGCTTTTTGTTCACATGCGGCATTTTGACATTGATTTTGTTTTTTTTTAATTTTTGTATCTAATTTTTTTTCAGAAATGGTTTTCCCAATGCACTCATAGTCCGTCCTAGGTTTAGTTTGTTGTTTACTCAATGAAAATTTTGTGAATTATACGTCAGGACCTGTCCTGCTGTGTTTTTCACATCGTCAGATTAAAAATTTCCTTTACCTCATTTTGCCGCCTTTTCAACATTTTGCGTGAAATCTTTTTGACTTCTCTAGGCTAATTTCACTCTTCTCTCATTCTGCTAAAAGATGTTTTTAGACAGCAGTTACTCAGCAAAGCAATTCAAAATGAACAGAGTCAGTATCAAAAAAACGAAATCAGAAATAGAAACGGGATAAACCCATAAAGCCCGATTTTAGATGCCCGTTACTCGAATTTTGTTCCTAGTTACAATCTCTAATGCTTATTGGTATTGATACTAGCCCTTGTGTGGTCTCACTACGAAAAAGGGGCATGTTCAGCTCCAAAATGACATGAAAATAGTTGGCACTTTAAAATTGTTTACAAAAATCAATTTTTCACTAGTTTTTCTCTTTCAATCCCAGTATTGGTTATGGGAATCAACGGCGGCTAATTTCCGGCAATCTGCCGGGTATGTTGACATTTTGCAAACATTTTTTATCGATTAAAATGTGATAAAGCAAGACCTGATGAAACAAACGCTCTCCACCAGCAGATAACTAACCAGAAATTCTTTTTATTAGAACATATTGGTTATAATTTGAGACTCATCTTGAATTGATTATTTATTTGAGGTGGTCTGCGATTAGAATCAAAGTTCTTTAGAAATTGATAATTGAATTTTTGATGTGAGCAATTTGGTTTTTTTCTGTATAAGACAGATTGGGCAGGGCGAAAAAAGGAAGCAGAGGCAAGTGTTAATCGGGTGCCAATGTTTTTCCTAATGATCAAAGTATTCTTTTTGCATTTTTGCATAATTTATGTACGCACTTATCTAGTAGCAACTTTAGAATCAACAAGTGCCAGCATAATTGGTCTACTGGGGTCGAAAATTCTTAGCGAAGCTAGTAAACTTTTTTTATTAATAGCCGCCTCAGCTTCTCAGTCGGCTATTATAGCGCTCCTGTTTTTTTTTGCAGTTCAAAGAAATTGAATTGTTTTGGAACGCTGTTTTTTGTAAGATTCTTTCACACACTTTCATGATTTTTGAAGTCAAATTGGAGTAGTGATTTAGGTAACGACGAAACAAGAAATGGAGCGAAAAAGCGAGTGGTTTTGCGGCGTGAAGTTTTTCCGCTCGAATTTAAAAGTAGAGTGAGAAAACGGTGTTTGACAAAAATTCGCTTTCTCGCTAGTGGTTTTTTGTTCACATGCGGCAATTTCACTTTGATTTTTACTGTTTTTTTCGAACTTTGGATCGGATTTTTTTTTCTAAATGATTCTTTCAATCCATTCTTAGTTCATTCTAGGCCTAGATTTTAGTTTGAGTCAAATTTCCTTTTCTTGCTAGTGCTTTTTGTTCACATGCGGCATTTTGACATTGATTTTGTTTTTTTTTAATTTTTGTATCTAATTTTTTTTCAGAAATGGTTTTCCCAATGCACTCATAGTCCGTCCTAGGTTTAGTTTGTTGTTTACTCAATGAAAATTTTGTGAATTGTACGTCAGGACTTGTCCTGCTGTGTTTTTTGCGTAGTCGGATAAAAAATTTCCTTTACCTCATTTTGCAGCCTTTTTGACATTTTGCGTGAAATCTTTTTGACTTCTCTAGGCTAGTTTCACTCTTCTCTCATTCTGCTAAAAGATGTTTTTAGACAGCAGTTACTCAGCAAAGCAATTCAAAATGAACAGAGTCAGTATCAAAAAAACGAAATCAGAAATAGAAACGGGATGAACCCATAAAGCCCGATTTTAGATGCCCGTTACTCGAATTTTGTTCTTAGTTACAATCTCTAATGCTTATTGGTATTGATACTAGCCCTTGTGTGGTCTCATTACGAAAAAAGAGCATGTTCAGCTCCAAAATGACATGAAAATAGTTCGCACTTTAAAATTGTTTACAAAAATCAATTTTTCACTAGTTTTTCTCTTTCAATCCCAGTATTGGTTATGGGAATCAACGGCGGCTAATTTCCGGCAATCTGCCGGGTATGTTGACATTTTGCAAACATTTTTTTATCGATTAAAATGTGATAAAGCAAGACCTGATGAAACAAACGCTCTCCACCAGCAGATAACTAACCAGAAATTCTTTTATTAGAACATATTGGTTATAATTTGTCTCCTTCAGAAGTTACTATATATATACACCGAGTTATGTTCAGATTAACAGGGTGTTAGATTCGTTAAGTTAGCATCATAAGCATCTTGCGGTCTTGTATGGGACTTGAGCTTTCGACTGATAACAGAAAAGTGAGTGGTTTGAAATTAGCTGGAATGGAAAGTTAAAAAAGGGTCTCCTCATTTCGACAAAGCAATTATCTTGATCAATAATTTTGTAGAAGAGAATAATAGTTGATTAATTTAGTTGTTTCATTCATTCTCAACGGAGTCAAGACAATATACCTAATGACATTATACCCAATGCCCACTGTCATCATAGCGCATGCATTTTGATTTGTTTGTTCAATAATTCTACTACAAATTAGCAGTCGATATAACACCCATTTTTTAACGTACTTAAAGGCCATGCCTCAGCAGCCCGTGGGACTTGCTATGAAACTATCACAAACAAACATGGGATTAAATTATCCGCTTGAGTATGTTAAAACATACGATAAATAGAGACGGCTAATTTGTGGTCGGATTCTTGAATGAAAATATCAACGTGTATTGGGTATATTGTCATATATCCTCAATAATTACGACTTGATTAATTGCTAAGTATTGGCGCGTATCAGGAGGCCACCATTCGTTACATTTGTATTCAACCTAAACCAATCAGATTGGCCAATCAAACTTAACCATTCGGCTCTGAGTATCATTTTCTCATTCTGCTTTGCGCTCGTTCGGCTTTAATTTCTAAACTTCCAAGTCGCAACTACATTTTTTGAATTTTTTGCTGTTAAGGCCCCAGTATAAGACCCCAGTACTCAGGCGGTACTATTTGAGACTGCAGTACCATTTTAGAATGATTTTTTGCTGTACTGTTTTCTGGAGGTTGTTGAACAAAATTATGAACAATCGTCTTATGAAGAACTGTTGATTTTATCATTGACTATCTTGCAACCATTTTGCCGTTTTCTTTGACAGTTGTGGTCATTTGATTAATTGCTCGTAAATGAAGTTTTAACCAATTATAATAGTACTGCGGTCTTTTCTATGCAATTTTTCGATTGACCGTTTTTTTGTCTGACCCATTTGACTGCTCGTCCTTAAAAACGCAACAAACAGTAAAGGCCCGAGTTCATATATTAGCTGAGCAGCTCTATTAGAGCCTTACGCTTTACTATTCTCTAATTAAGAGGTGCACTGACCTGTTTTAAGGAGACACCATGAGTTCATGGTGTGCAGGTGGTTCATAACCGCAAGAATTTGGTCCCCTCAGTCATCCCCATCCGCTCGCCCTCCACCTCTACCCTCCTCCACCAGGCGATATGAACCCCACTTTCAGCTCTCCCAAATTAGCCCCCGCATCGTTTGAACCCAGTCCGCCACAATGAGAACCATACTCCGCTCATAACCCTAATGTACCCATTCAATTCTATTATCACAGCCCCAGCTGGCTACTATCGAAGCCAACCTTGTTTGAGAGCAATTCGCATGAATTTAGCCGGCTGTGTTTCAATTCAAGTCCAAAATAGACATTTTTGCAGCCGGCAAGAGCAACGTTGGGACAAAAGAGTTCTCCAGACAAATGTAAAAACCGGCACAAGCTCTACAAATTCCGTACGATAAGCGTTGAGAGCGTGGCAAGTCGGGCAAAAAGAATTAGGCGAGAAAGTACAGAACTGGACAATTTGCGGACATGTGTTCGCCCAGTCCATCGGATCTCCGAAACGTTGTCGGGAAATCCAGGTTTGTTACTGTTCCCATGAGGGTACCGAGATAATCTGGAGTCATACATTGAATTAACGGCATTAAAAACCTTCGCCGGAACCGAAATGAGTCACGAGTAGACGGCAGCTCCAGTGGTAGTAAAGTGACTACTTATTTATACTTCCTTTGCTAATAAAAATTATTTCCTTTACTACCACTCAACCTGCTGTCTACTCATTATTGAAATGAAGTTACTTTCAAAGAGAAATACCAATTTACACAACAATTAGAAGGATTGATTATAAATAAGTGCAGTTCGCTTTAAAAACGTGTTCAACGCACACATGAAAACCAGGAATAAAAGTGAGTGAGTTTACTAAAAAAAAAATTGGCTGCCATTCGAAGCTTGTACTAAAATTTGTTTCGAAAACAGACTCGTGCGCGCTACTGTGTTCGGATCTATTACATAATCTCACTGAAACTGATTAAAATCAGATGCTTGCAACGAACTGATTGCTTTGCTCTCTTTTTAGAGATCTGAAGAGTCTCTAGAGGTTTCTTTCACTGCTAAAAAATTACAAGATTGTAGTAAACTTATAATAATAAAAAATTGTTTACGGATTACGCATGATACAAACGGGCATTTACATAATTTATTTTTTTTTCAAATGTTACATGCGCTCCGAAAGGACACCATTGATCCCTATGGATCGTTTTCAGGCGCCTTTGTGAGGAAAATAAACAAAAGAGTTTGTTGGGTTTATGCAGGGAAAAGGACTACTATGTGTCTAAAAAAAAGTTTCAAATAAAACCAAAACACAATTCTTGGATTTAAACGACAGTATACAACTTACAAATATCGATCGTTCCAATCAGCCAAAAATATAGTTTTTCATGTCTAAAGAACCAATAACATAGTTTTTAAGGAAATTTGTAGCGAAAACTTTAACCTGTTTTTCGTTCATTTTTCTCAGGCTTTTGAAAAAAGTAGGATCTAAAACAAGCAAGCAGTTGCATAGTTTTCTCAACCTCACTGTGATTGAGCAATTCTTAGTTTAGGGTAACTCACTTTAAGTTGTTTTTTTGTTTTTCTCATCCCATCAATTTCAATCAGCTCTTTTTCTGCGATTGCTTTTTTCAGTTGTTCGACATTGCATTCTTTTCGTATCACTTTTATCAGCAACTTTAGCAGTTCGTAAATATGGAGTTCTTGTGTGCTGTAGATGTTGTTTTCTTCTCGTATTTTTGTAGTTGACTCAAATTTTCTCTTAAAACAGATTATTCTAAGCAATCTGTTTACTTTGTTATCAATAGGCTGTAGAATGCTTTTTGTCGTCGACCCATAAGCTATGACTCCGTACTGTATGATTGGCTGTACATAAGTCTTATAGACTCTTATCACATGCGATACTTTTAGGAACTTTCTCAGACGATAAAACATAGCAGTGAACTGGTTCAGCTTCTTCTGGATAATATTGCTATGTTCGGAAAAGCTTAAACGGTGATCTAGATTGATGCCTAAATACTTGAAACTGTTTACATTTTCTATTTTTTCCGCGTAAAGTGAAAAGCCGTCTTCACTGGCTTTCTTTTGCCTGAAAGACATTGTCTTTGTTTTTTTGATATTTAGTGTGAGCTTATTTTGCTCTAGCCAGTGTGTGACATTGTTTAGAGCCAATTGATGCTTGCTATCTATTGTTTTTGGAGTTCCCATGATTTTTATAGCGGTATCGTCAGCAAAAACATAATCTGTACTGTTTTCATTGTTACATGAAATGTCGTTTATATAAAGAATAAACAGCAGTGGTCCAAGGATGGAACCCTGCGGTACTCCAAACGACACTTGTCAAGATTTTGAAGATTTTCCTTTCAGTTTTACTACCAGTGTTCTGTCGTGCAGAAAGGAAGCTATTATGCTTAAAGTTTTACCCCTCAATCCATAATCTGAACATTTCTCTAGGAGAATGTGATGGTCGACAGTATCAAATGCTTTTTTCAAGTCCAGAAAAGTAACCTTGATTTCATTTGCGTTATTTTGTTTATTCATTCTGATATCTTCTAACAATGAAACAATTGCGTCGGTAGTGTTGTGGTTTGATCTAAACCCAAATTGATTAGCTTTTAGTATCTTGAATTTTTCTATATAGTTTTTAATTCTATCAAAAATTAGGAACTCAAATATTTTGCCAATGATAGGTAACAATGAGATCGGTCTGTAATTCTCTGGTTTGCTCTTGTCTCCTTCTTTATGGAGTGGTGTTATGGCGGCTATTTTAAAAGGCTTCGGAAAATTTCCCTCCTCAAAACATTTGTTGAAGAGCATCGTCAGAACCGGCGAAACACTTGCCGATACAGCTTTGATATAGACGTAATTCAAATTATAGCAATCTGTGCTGTACTTTTTCTTAGTCTGAGCGATAGCGGCAGTAACTTCTTTTTCATCAATTGTCCTGAAAAACATAGAATTTATTTGTTTTGCTCTCTGTGTCAGTTTTGGCGCAGAAAATTTTTTTGCTAAGTTAGCTCCTATTGTAGCAAAAAAATTATTGAATTTATCAAGATCATCAACAGCGTTCTTTTCTACTGTTTTTTCATCTCTATTGATATTGACTACTTCGTTAACAAACTGAAAAAGTTTCCTGTTTCTGTTTCCAGCTTCTGTCATTATTTGCTTTTCATAAAATTCTGACATCTTTCCTCTTATTTTTTTCCTCAACAATTTGGAATGTTTTTCGTACGCTTCTTAATCACTTTGGGATTTTGTTGTTAAGTAACGCTTCCAGAGTTGGCTTTTTTTAGCTGAGCATTTTTTTACTTCTCTGTCAATCCAATCTTTCTTGGCGCCTTGTTTTGATGGTTTTAGAGATAAGAAAGTATTGAGTGCCTCCATCAGTTTCTCATGTACAATTTCTGCACACCGGTTGGTATCACTTGTTAATAATTGGCCGCTCACTGATTCAAATTTTTTCTGGAGAAAAGAATTGAGCTCAAGTAGGAGATGATCATTGTCTAAATTATTCCAGTTTCTTCTCAGTTCTTGAACACTTTCAAAACTTTTCTCTCTTTTTACAAGCTCTATTCCCACCGTGTAATGGTTGCTGATTTTGGTTTTTTCAACAAAACCTTTTGATTTGAAATTTGTGAAAAAAACATCAATACAAGTTTTTGTCCTAATTGTTTCGCGCGTTGCTGTTTGAGGGTCTACAAGAGCCAAAGCATTCATTTCCATTTGGTTAATTTTTAGGGTCGATTTTGCCGATTTTTTCAAAAAATTAACGTTTAGGTCGCCACACACGATATGTAGAGTATCGGGTGTCATACTTATTTGATCAATATAGGAAAAAAAAATTTCAAAGGTTTCTGCTTTTGTAGCATTGGGCGGAATGTATATACAAGTCACTAAGTGTCGGAAAAGTTAATCTCCAAACTAATAGCTTGCAGACTGTTTGTATCAACTGATGCAATTCTTTTCTTTGTCGCTTTTTTGTGTACAAAAATGCCAACACCAACTCCTCTTTTTTTTCTGTTTGATGTTTCTATCTTGAGGTAGTTCTGCAGAGAAAAACAATCGCTTTCAAAGCTATTTTTCACCAAGTTTCAGTTAGGCAGATTGCCAATGGCTCAACCTCTGTCTGACTAATAAAAACTTTGAATTCATCAAAATTTTTTGTTAAAGAACGAATGTTTTGAAGAAGTATCCACTCCTTTGCCGTTTTAACTGAAGTGTCCTTGTTTTCCGAAACCTCCATATGTTCTTTTGTTTGCGTTTTTAGCATTATGCCTTACTGGTTTTTATCAGCATCTCATCCTAACAGCGCATGACTGTTAGGAAAAAAAAACAAAAAAAAACATAACAAAACAAAAAAAAGGAACTTTGGAAAACTGCAAGAGAAAAAATGTGAAACAAAAGTCTTGAACAAAACTAAAAATTTTGGATAGTTTTTAGAGTGTTCCTAGTTGCTTTAATATCTCCGCGGATATCGCAGTTTTTCTTTTTCTGTAGGCTTCAACTCCCCTTCTTCCAACCTGCGCAGGTTGCGGAGATCGCAACTAGGTTGAAAGGCACCAGCGGAGATCACTGGTAGGTTCGTAGAAACCTAAAAAAAGTTTGTTTTGTCAATATACAGCTAGATTTATCTATTTGTGCTTTGTTCCTACCAAATGTATTTATCTTCCCGTGAGAAATCAATTTATTTTTGAACAGAAAAATAATAGAAAGTTCTTTGAAGTCAATCAAAACCAAAAGGTTGAGTTAAGCATTAAGTTTGTCTTAGTTCATTTACTCTCTACCGAAGCAGTGGCGCTTGTTATGTGGCGATAATTTTTCAACGCTGCTACGTTCAGTTGCTTGTCTTTTTTTGACGGCATCTAAGTTGTCCAAATCTTCAACTTCTTCTACTTTGACAAATTTAGTTTTTTCATTTCCATCATGAACCAAAACTGAGACAACACAATTGTTGGTGCTCGTAATCATGTCTCGCTTGTGTGCCTCGTTTCGTATTTCCTGTTCACATTCAGGCAGCGACTCGTACATGTATATATTCAGCTTGTTCATAAAGTTTTTTTTGTTTCGTAGGCTCCTGCGTTTTTTGTACACATCAATTTTGTCCTGGTAGAATATGAACTTACAGATAACAGTGGAAGTTGTTTTGTCATTGTTACCGGGTAATAGGTGGCAAGCTTTTATCCGATTATAGTCTATTTTCATACCAAGAAAATTTTGAAAAAATTTCAAAGTGTCTCGGGTGACGTCTGCACTATTCCTTGCTTCAAATGGGGGATTGGAAATCAGCAGACAATCTTTCCTGGAATACTGTTCCTGACACCGCAGGCGGTGGTTCATGTTTTTTGATTTTCCCGCAGTTTAGCAATTTCTTGCTCTTGTTGTTCGGTTTTTGAGCGCAAAAAACGAACCTCCTTGGTTAATTCGCTCACCTTTTCGGAATTGCTACTCACGAGACCCTCGTCGCAGTTTGAAGATGTTGCTTCCATCTGCACCACAGCCACAAATAAGTAAGAAGAAAAAAAAACAATTAAATTCTGTAAAATGCAATGATGATGTAATCTAGTTAAGGATATTGTTCAAATCGATGTTCTTTCTGCAGGCTTCTGCTGAAAAACGCGTGTTTTTAGAACATAAATGTGAAGGTCAAAACCGACTGAATTGCGCTTGCTTTCTTTTTTTTTGATGACTTTTGAAACTTATAAGTAGCAAATGATGTTAGCCGAAAGTATGCACTGATAGCTTTAAAACAAAATGCACAAAAATTTATTTCTTTTCGTAAACAATGTCATCCAACAGTAGGATACTTGAGCGCAGTTCATTAACGCGAGGAAATTAAAAAACGAGAGTTAAAAGGCTGAGGGAGAGAGGAAGGAACGTCAGAGATCGGAGAAAACATTAAGATTGGCAATAAGAAATAATCAGCAAACATTTAAATTTTAGATCAATATAAACCAAGATTATCTAATAATGGAGACCACGCAGATTGCAAGAATTCATATAATAATTTAATCTCTTCCTATTTAAAAAATGCAGCGAAAACAGAGGTAAACATAAGTGGGTTTTCCCCAGTACAACCCCAGCGCGAAATTATAGCCCTATTTTGGTGTAGTTACGGTAATGACGGGGGGGGGGGTACATTATAGTTATATGCCCATTAGGCCTGAAGATGGCTATAATGGGAAAAACCACACAAAAATGAACTCAATATACAGTTTGTCAGACAATAATGAGCTCGCTCTCGTTTTTTGTCAGTAGGTGGGCGGTTGGGTGGGCACAGTTGAAAAGATCTGAAGTTTTTTCAACTGGCGCTGAGAATTGTTTCATTGATCCAAGTGGCGTAATAGTGCACACGTGTGAAATAACTGACCCTGCCACACACATTTGACCACATAAAATAACTGGCTATTCCGTACAGACAATTTGGCATTGTTGAGAAACAGTCAAACGCATATAGAGGACCCCCATCGTCCATGAAAGACATACTGACCCCTTTGTTTATGGATTTAGTGCATACCAGATTCCCAGGGCACAGAAAACTGATTTAATTTGAGAATTTGTTCCATTCATGTAAAGATTGCCAAAAATGTCAACTTTTAAAAAGACCGTGATCGACCGGACTGATATTGGTTATAAAGAGACTTTGTTAACTCTGCGTTGATCTATAAGGGATGGGATTGAAATATTTGGGCAGCGAAGCCGAAATGCCGAAAAAGTGGCGGGAAAATAGGGATACTTTCCATTTGTACCCCTCCCCACCCCCTCGAATTTAGTGGGTGTAGGTTATTTGGCATCCAAGCTCACGTGCTATAGGTAACCTGGTGGGGGGGGGGGTGGGATAAGTTCGGGGAAAAACGCACAAGCAATGAGCTGACATTGGGGGACTGAAAACTCAGAGACTGATGAGCTGCTCATCCCAAAAGAAGACGTTAGCTGTGAGAAAACTGGCCTGAAAAATCAACAGCGCTCTTACTCCGGCGTATCTTTTAACACGCCGAATGCATTTCAGCGTGAAAGTGAAATAATACTTTCAGCGTAGTGTTGATTGAAAACCTCTAATTGTTTTTTCAGAAGTCAGTTAAAGAATATCGTCTCAAAAAACGCTGCGTTTATAGAATTTTTGTGGTGTAAGATCTTCCAATTTTTTGACAAAGTTATTTCATCAGAGTTTTAAGATAATTATCGAGATCATACCTTTTATATTTTTTCAGGTTTTGCGCCATGAAATTTGCACTTATAACAGCTTGACAAGATAGAGATTCTGTGTTATAACACCTTACTCAATCGGGAATCAACAGCCCTAAATCTCTGACTGAACGCTGATTTTATAATTGATTCATCTCTCAAATTTATATGGGGCAAGAAATTTTATGCCACTCTGACTTTTTGTCAAGTCAATTTTAGCCAAAAAAACATCTTTTGCTGAGACTTAGAAAAATGGTGCCGCGACCTTTTTGACGCTTCGGCATTCAAACTTTTCTGCGCTTGTTTGCCTATTTAAAAAGTACATATACTGACCAATCAATTCAATGCCTTCAATAATACCCACACATCTTCACAGACGGCTAACTTTGAGCTCAACGCATTACAAGATGCAAATTGAAGTGCAGCGCGTGATATTTCAATTTAAAGAGGTTAGAACAAGTCAAAAACAGCGCAAAGTTATAGATCGGTTTTTGGTTTTCCTTCAAACATTATTCTGAAGGAAACGAAAACAATAGTTGCAAAAAATTCTTTTGCTAAGCGACTGCGTTTTTGATTATGTGCGTGCTTTATTATGTGCGTGACAGATTTGAATTTTCAGGCGCAAATTTGACCTTGTTTTTTTAGAAAAGTTTTAAGGTCTACAGACGGGTTCGTTATTATAGTTAGTCTTTCCAGATATTTTTATGATTGTTTTGAGAGATTGGTATCATTTTCAAAAAGTTTTTGTCATATAACAGATTTTTTGGCTCCTTTTTGTCGACATTTGAAGTTTTTCCTAAGTATTTTCATGGGTCGTTAATGAACTAACCGGAATGGGTTTTTCTCTAAGTCTCATGACTGCTAAAAGGACAAAAAAGGCAAAAAAAGACGAAAAAGGCCAGAAGAAAGTGTCGAAACTGTTAAAACAAGTTTTTCTCTGATTAATTTCTTTATCTTGAATTAAGAGGCTTTTAAAAGCCAATGCGAACTTTAAAGATCTTTATAAATTGACGGGACTTCAAATGAACCACAATTATGAAAAATTGTGCGAAAATTATAAGATTTGACCATCAGAGTAAAAAATAAATATCTAGAATTTGAAACAACTGATCAGACTAGTTTTTAATTCAGTATTAGGAATCATGGACCTGTTCAAGTTCACATATTTGAGTTTATAAACGGCTAACTATCAATTTTTATTTCAAAATTTCAACAGACATTAGGCATGCATTGAAAGTATTAGGTAGTTTCACGTAATTCTCTTCATGAAGCCAATTATTTTTTTTTCAATTTACAAGGCTAAGACATAAGACTAGGTAAATGCAACAAAAGCCGGTAGAACGTGAAATTTCATTAAGAGTTACCAAAGGAGTGATGAATTCATAAAAGTCGTAAGCAATGATTCGCTGAATACAAGATGAATGTTTGTTGGGCCATACTTCGTCGAAAATGTGGGTTTTCTTTATTAGAATTTTGATATCGACCGTATTTTTTGCTAAATGACACGAGAAAAATCACAAATTGTGATAAAAAATTAAAAAATAATGCTCTATAATAGAAAACGAATGTTTTAGATTGTAATCGTCCCAATGAGACCAAAACTAGCCTTTTTGTTGCTGCTCCTCTTTGAGAGACACCAAATTTTTTCCTTTCCCTATTTTGTCCTTAACATGTTGAAATAGGATTTTGACTCAAAAAAATCTACAGTACAGCTAAAATGTCGCTAAAATTGAACAAAATCACACCCAAAATCATATGTTCACAAATATTTTAAGCCTCGTTAACTCTTCGAGAAAAGGAATTCGCATTTTTTGTTTAATTTTAATTTTTATGCTGGAAGAGTTTTCTAATGATACCACTAACGATTCTCTACGATGAATATATCGGTCGGCAAATATTGGCTGAACAAAAAAAGAGAAATTTCTCTATTTCTCGAAAATTTCAGCGCAAACACTTTACATAATAGTGCGCTGAATTGTGATAGTAATTGCCCTTCTGCATGCGATCTGAAAATATTGGCCGGAAATCTGATAATATTTAACCCAGGCCTCTTAAACTTCTTTTGGTCAATGAGAGGAATTAAAGCAAAATAGACAATGAGAGAACAAGAACAATAAAACAAAAGTCACCGACGTGCAAAAAATTGTAAGAAAAAAGTTCGAAAAATTAGAAAACGAATTGACTTTGAGTGATGTCTCTCGAGATCAAAATTGATCAAAATTGCTGAAAAAATGGAACAAATTCAAATTTCCTCATATTGCAGCCCATATAGGGCGACTCAATGAAAGAGGCCTCTTGCAACACAGTTGGGAATTCCTGGAAATATTTGATTCCCATTCCACAGAGGGCTAGTCTGGTGAAAGGTGCCTGGTATGATTTGCAAATGGGGATGCTCCTGTAGCCCTCCTCGATCGGGTTTAGAAGCTTGACAAGAGCTATGTCATGGTTGCGCCAGTTCAAGGGGGTGTATCTGAAATATATCAGAAATACTGACACTTGCACACTAAATAGGGTTAAGGCAATTTTACATAAAAAACTTAACCTAAAAGTTAAGGTAATTTTACCTTAAAGAATAACTTTTACCTCAACGGTTAAAGGTAAATCTGCCGTTCCTTAACTTACCTTAACTAAGGCTAATTTTACCTGAAAAGATGAGACCTCACTGCCTTAACAAAAAACGTAACTATATCCTAAGTAACCTTAAAGTGATCTCAAATAGTTACTTTTACGGTTGACGTAAATTTCACTTAACTTTGCCTTAACTTACCTTTTTTAACCTTAACCAACAAGGTAAATTTACTCTACCTTTAAGTTTTAATTCAACACATATCATCCCGTGGTGGGGTGATCCCTCTGTTGGGGTTCCAGACCTAACCGGCCTCTGATTATACCACGTTATACCACCCGGGTCGAATTTTTCCGCCCAAAAGATGAAGATGTAAGAGGGGGGGGGGGGCTGTAATGGGAGGACCTTTTTTAAAGGAAAATGCTGCTCAAAATTCTTACAACTTTTTGGGCTGCAACGGGCTGCCAAGCGGGTAAAATGATGTAAGAGTGAAGGAGGGGGTAATGGAGAAAATGTCCTCAAACTCTTACATAATTTTACCCCCCCCCCTGGCAGGCCATTGCAGCCCATTAAATCCCACTCTTACATCGCAATTCTGGCCTGGGGTTATTTCTTTAAAAGTCCTCCAATTGCAGCCCCACCCATGCCAAATTACCCCTCACTCTTACATCAACTTACCCCCCATAGACAAATTACCCCCCTCTTACAACAAAAGGGGGGTAATGTGCGACTCACTAGGTACATCATGGTCGTACTCTTAACAGCTGTTTAAGAGAACCGAGATTAACTCATAACTTTTTGAAGATCGATTTTTGCGCTGAGAACTTAATTGCGCTACATAATAAAAGATACTAATGATGTCTGCGAAACAGTCGCTCGCTTAAATTGGCCTGGGGTTAATTCTTTAAAAGTCCTCCAATTGCAGCCCCACCCATGCCAAATTACCCCTCACTCTTACATCAACTTACCCCCCATAGACAAATTACCCCCCTCTTACAACAAAAGGGGGGTAATGTGCGACTCACTAGGTACATGGTCGTACTCTTAAAAGCTGTTTAAGAGAACCGAGATTAACTCATAACTTTTTGAAGATCGATTTTTGCGCTGAGAACTTAATTGCGCTACATAATAAAAGATACTAATGATGTCTGCGAAACAGTCGCTCGCTTAAATTGCGCTTTTGACCGCTAAACTGCTAAATGCTATAGCTATTCAGCAAACACTTAACTTATCAATCTTTTAAATTGTTTCTTTTTTCTGTTAAAACAAAACCAACCCATTGATTCCTAACTCCAAAGGGGCAACTAATAGCTAACAACATCGAGTATTTATTGAGTTTCCAAGCATTGTGAGTGACCGTAATTAACGTTTTTTAGACAAAATTATTGCTTCTTTTTTTGGATTATTTGACTTTATCTCGATTATCGAAAACTGCTTCGGATTGATGGAACAGAGCACAAGAGTTGAACTGGATGACAAAATGTTGGAGATCATCAAAGCTGTTGAGTATAGGAACACAAGAGATGCCATCAGGGAACTGGCAGTAAGATTCAAAGAAAAATCGGAATTAGACGAAAAAAGGTTTGCTAAACTTGAAAATCTTACGGGGGAAATAAATGAAAGACTCCGGGAACAAGAACGGTATTGAAGTAAAGACTCGGTTATAAAAGAGGCTCCTTTTGATGCACGCCATTCGACCAATCTTTTTGTAAATATTCAAAAATCTTTTAAGGAATTTTTGAAAGTTGATGTTTTTGACTCGGAGCTAAAAGCCTATCATATTCTTCCCTTTTGCAGTGAGTTGCCCCATAATTTGATGCCCCCAGTCATTATCAAGTTCATCAAATTTGCGCAAAAGGATCTTGTTTATAAGAAACGCAAACTTCGTGCTGATGAAAAAAATAACTTCTATACCAAAAACCACATGAATGGCAAATTTATATACATTAACGAAAGACTGCCACCAATAGAGACGTTGATCAAAAGACTATGTGAAGAAATGGGCTATATAACTTCGTCCTATAAGTGCAATATTTCTGTACTATGTTGTGATAACATGGATCCAACGGGAAATAAAAAAAACATTTGTGCCAGTAAGAAATGTTGATGATATATACAAGTTGCAGAAACCCGTCATCAGAAACGGCTTTGTGAATAATTTTGAATCACAAAATGCTACATCAACTAGTGCTAACCCATTCAAACGCAATTTTGAAGCTGCTAACATGTCTGCGGAAACCCAAGTCGATAAAATTATGAGATTATCTGCAAATAAATCTGATAAGCAGTAAAAAGCAATCTCATACGCTAGCGTTATGTAAACGATGCCTAATCCAGTGCTAAACCTTTTGTTCGTGACTGATTTGATGAATTTTAAATAAGAAACTTTTTGTTTGAGGTTCTTTAGAGCTTTTTTGCCAACAATTTTTTTTAAAAATTAATCCCAATACCCCAAAACTAGAGCTAGTACTGCAACTGGATGTGATTTTACGCAGAAGGTTGTTCAATTACTTAGCTTTGTTTTCCTAGCCCCTGGTTTTCCTCTCCTAAATTTCTTTACTAAAGATCTTTTCATTCTCTCTCGAAAAAAATGCAAAACCTATTTAGCCGGAAGTGATTTATCTCTGACAGTCAAATAGGTTTTTTTTACTCTTCGATTGGAAATTTAAACAAAATCTTTTTCAACTGGAAGCGATTCTACGCTGAAAGTTGAAAACATAGGAAGAAAAGAATTAACGTGTGTCGCAAAATTAATATATTGGAACTCAACGGCACAATAAACGTTAACAAGAACAGATCCGAGTTTAAAGTTCTAAAAATGGCATGCAGGCTGGATGTGATTCTACTCAGAAGGCTGAAATGTCATTTTGCTTCCGCTATTATTTTTTTTTAAATCTGCGAACAGAACGATCTAACTCGACAATTTGTGTAGTAGACGATGACTTAGAACTTCACTTTGACGCCATTTTAGGAATTCTCTTATAAAATAATATGTTTTTTTCTAAAAAAAATTCAATTTTATAAATCAAAAATTAGTTTGCAGGAAAACCTATATCTTTTAAAAACAGCAGTTAGGTCAAATCAACGTGAAATTGAGAAACTGTTATACTTGCAAAACATTCGCTCACTAGGAGCCAATTTTGATGAACTCAATATTGAGTTTAAAAATTTAAATATTAAGCCTCAATTTTTAATTGAACAGAAACATGGCTGCGTGAGTTTTCAAACCTCAACATCTTCTGCCAAGACATGTGGAAGTCTATTGAAACATGCAATCGAAAATCTGAAAAGGGCGGCGGTGTGGCAGTCCTTAGTGCGGAACAAAATTATATTACTACCATCAAAAAAACTTGTCACCAAAATTTACAGATTTCAACTGTTAAAACAATTGTCCCAAAATGGAAAAAATTCTGATTACTGTAATATATAAAGCACCAAAAATGAACGCTTTTGAGTCTGTTGACACTCCTTTGAACCATTTATTTGAAATCAGAGAAGAAAGCAATACTAAGCATATTGCTGTGGTGATTTTAACATAGACATCGCGGGTGAGTCAGACCGAAAACAAAATCTTATACAGAATCTACATGCCTTAGGATTTGAGCTTGCGAACAACCCTAAAGATTTTACGAGAGTGTCACAATCAGGCCAATCAACAATTGATCTAGTCTTTTTAAACTTTACCGTTCAAACACATGTTCATAATTCATCAGCGAGTGATCATTTTGGTGTCATCATAGAATCAAGATCAATCAACACTAAGAAAGACAGCGAAAAAAAGAGTTTCTTTTCGCGAAATTGGAAAAAAACTAGAAAAGTTAGAAAAAAAACTCCTATTAAATAACAAAATTCGAGGAAAATTTGAAATTAACATAATAACCCAAAAAATATACTCACTAGCTCGGAGATGTTAGAAAATTTACTAAGAATATTGGAAAAAGTACTCGACGAAATAATACCTCAAGAAAACATAGAACCACAAAGTGAAGGGAGGAGATAGATAACTAGTGAAGTGAAAAATCAGTGTTCTAAGAGGATCAAGCTTTGAAGAAAGTTTTTAGATGATAAATCTGAAGAGAACAAAGAAAAAATGAGAAGGCAGCGCAACAAATGTAAACAATTAGTTCGCATATCAAAAAAAGATTTTTACTCGAAAATTTTGAGTAAGAAAAATGACAAAACAACAAAAAATTCTTCCAGTTTATTAAAAACTTGACAAACGGAAAGAGCTTAGGCCTTAACCATGATCCATCGAAAAATATATCTGCAACAGTGCTCAATGATTTTTTTGTTGAAATAGGACCAAACTTGGCAAAAAAATTCAAAAACAACTTTGAAATATCTAGCATACCACGGAATGAGAAACCATTGTTTCTAAGCAAAACAGATAAACTAGAAATATTTAATGAACTCAAACATTTGAACAAAAAGAAAACTCTAAATACTTTTGGACTATCAAATTTTTTTCTTAAGGTTGTGTCACCAACAATTTCAGAACAACTCAGTCAAATTTTCAACAAATGCGTCGATGAAGAACGTTTCTCAAATTTGCTTAAAATTGGAGTAGTGATACCCATTCATAAGGAGGGACCAAAGAATGAAGCCGGAAATTACCGACCCATCTCCTTACTACCAGTAGTGGGCAAACTTTTTGAGAAACTTGTGACAAAAGAATTTTCTTATAAAGCATAAGGTATTGTCAGGGAGGCGGTTGGGGTTTCTTAGTAAGCGTTCAACGGTCGACGCAATAATCGAAACTTTTGAAGCATTACTTGAACGAAAACAACAGCATAAACCATTCCAGTGCACGTTACTTGATTTATCAAAAGCCGTCGACACGGTTGATCATCAATGGCTCTTAGCTAAATGTGAAAGATATGGTCTCAGAGGTACAGTAGGACGGTTACTATGCTCTTTTCTCTCCAACCGCAAACAATTTGTGCAGTTCTCTAACAACTGATCAATTATGAGAGACATTACACATCGTGTACCCCAGGTAACCGTTCTAGGACCTCTTCTCTTTCTTTTGTACATCAATGATCTTCCGACGATTGTCAAAAATTGCGAAATTGCCTTCTTTGCAGATGACACAAAGATTTTTGGAGATTATAATGAAAACAGTCATCTAGTGGAGCTGGAGCTAAATAAAATTTCGGAATGGATGAAAAACAACAAACTTACACTGAACGGAGCTAAAACACAGTTCATGATGGCTGGAAAAAAAGCTGAACAATCAGACTATTTCACCTGAAATAACGCTGAATTTCAAGCCCAAACAGTTGTGAAATATCTTGGCGTCCTCATTGACTATCGACTTGACTTCAGAGAACATGTAAATTTTATTGAAAAACAATGCGCAAAATTCATAACTATTTTATATCAAACACGCTAGTTTCTAGACAAAAATCTTCTAGTAAAATTTTTTAAACATTATGTTCAACCTCGTTACCAATACGGATTATTAATTTACGGAACCACAACCAAGTCGATCTTAACAAAGTTACAAAGACAACAATTTTTTTTTGTCAGAATAGTCTTTCAATTAAAGAAATTGGACGAGGTTCGTACGACAAGAAAAAAGCACGCAATAGCCTCAATTTTTGAACTACACGTAAATGAAGTATTTAAGTTACTTGTTTCAATCCTACGCAGAACCCATCAACATGAATCAGTCAACAGGTTCTTAGAAATACGTGAAGTTGAAAGGTCATTAAATGATACAAAGAGACTAAATAGTTTACTTACCATTCATAAACTTACTAAGCAAAACAGAAAATGATTATCGGTCAGAGTTCGCTTACTATATAAAGTATTGGCACAATTTGACGAAACAATAATAAGAAAAGCAATTGATTGTGAGCAGCAAAAGTTGAATGATTTTCTTCATAAAGTTAGGGACAATTACATTTTAGACTCGGAAGTTTTTAATAATCTTTTTTGTTTATTGGTCCATTTTACTGGGTTCATTGACGTTTTTCAGTAGCATTAGAACAAGTATTTGCAATTGACGACTTTTTTTTCAGAAAAGCAAAATCAAGGGAAAATTTATGGGAAAAGAAGCTCTAAAGCGCCCCTCACACAGGCTTTCAGCCTTTTGGTGCTCGCGCGGTATACATGAATGATGACTGTATTTTTTGTATATCGCAAACGAATTTATTATTATTTTTATTATAACCGACCAGAGCAGATTTTAAGCAGAGGTATCGAGCAATGGTAGAACCCAGGCTCATAAAACCCAGGCTGAAGTCCCAGGCCGAAAGTCGATATGTCCGAACAAAATTGAACATTCCAGTTGGCGTTCAATGTTACACGGTACGGAAGCATGAGTGAACGCATGACAGTCTGAACTTCAACTACTTTCAGTATGTGACGGTCTGGAAATAGAAATGTGACGTCGGAACATACCAAATTTTGATCTCGGATTCCAACCTGGTAACCTCTACTCGCCATTCAGTTTATATCAACAAAGCAATGATTCTGTAATTTTTGCAATTTATTGCATCATTTGTCAGTCGGATCTTTTCCGTTTGTGCCCCCCCCCCCCAGTACGTTAGCATAAACGGAAAGGATCCTGTAAATCTTTCGAGAAAAAAATGTACTTAATTTTGGAAAACTTTGTAACACGATTACAATTCTTAACTACAATTTCATGTTTGCCATTAACATTTCTAGCTCGACTGGCATCCTCTCGTCCAGTCAAGTAAAATACGGAACTCAAACTCAAGATTATGAAATCTTCGACCATTAGTGTACTTTTGAAGCCATTTGTCGCAAAAATGGCGCATATTGTTGCATTAGAACACACCTATTTAGCCAGGAGAGGCGAAAAACATCGTTAAAACGCCCTTTAAAAGTCAAGCTTATTCTTTAAGTAAGAAATTTTGCTATGCATAAATTGTCACATTTAATGATATGTCGGAATTTACATACTATGGCTTTTAATTACCACAGAATCCTGTATCATTTCGAGCTTCATTTCAAAAAAAAAAATGCAAAAAAATCCCATCTCAATTTTATGGTAATTATAGATAGCTCAGAGGCGGCATAATGAAAAAACATAGCAAGACAAGTCCTGGCAAAATTGAAAAAATTTTCACTGACTCAACAAAAAAACTTCCTAGAAAGAACTATGAATGCATTATGAAAACCATTTAGAAAAAATCCGATCTGAAAAATCGAAAAAAAAAACAGTTAAAATCAGAGTGAATTTGCCGCCGCATGTGAACAAAAAAACCACTAGCTAGAAAGCGAATTTTTGTTCAAACACCGTTCTCTCACTCTACTTTAAAATTAGAGCGGAAAAACTTCACGCCGCAAAATCACTCCCTTTTTCGCTCCATTTCCTGTTTCGGCGTGACCAAAATCGTTACTCCATTTTGACTTCAAAAATCATGAAAATGTGTGAACAGACCTTAAAAAAAGACAGTGCCCCAATACAATTCAAATTCTTTGAATTGTAAAAATTCTTTGAATTGAAAAAATTCTTTGCATTGTAAAAATTCTTTGAATTGTAAAAATTCTCTGGATTGTAAAAATTCTTTTAATTGTAAAAGTTCTTTGAATTGAAAAAAATTCTTTGGATTGTTAAAATTCTTTGAATTGTTAAAATTCTTTGAATTGTAAAAATTCTTTGAATTGTAATAAAACGCTAAGGTAAATCTGTTTCGAAACGGTTTTTACCGTGTACTAAGATTACAAAAACGGATTTAGCCTGCTAATATGAGTGAATCTATTCTCGCTACTTATTTCGTCCATTTCGTACAAAAGCAATAAATTGTTTGGAGAACTGAGTGGTACCTACTCAGGAGGATGGTGAATCTCAGATACAGCGTGAGGTCTGTGAAGTCTTTCTTTCAGTGTGAAATAGGACACTTCTATCTCCAAGGCTGAAGCTGGAAAAAATAAACAAACTTAAATAGAACGTTTTGTCAGGAGCACATTCATCTAACTATTATCTAGCAAATCTAAGTTCTGTGCACCTGGCAGACAACAACGCATATTGACCTCGCTGCTTTTCAAGAGTTGAAAGCAAAAAAAAACTTTCATATAGAGAAATTAAAATTTATAGCAATTTTTAAAGCCTACTGATAACTTTTAGATTAAATATTTCCAGTTAGTTTTCATCGCGCTTTAAGACTTGAAATTTTTATTTCCGGGAAAATATTATCAGTGACTGTTTGGCCAGATATGGCAGGATCCCATTAGGCAATTTTTCCGAGCTTTTTCACATTAAATGTTTTGATTTAAAATTTCATCAAGAGTATTCTAGGCAAACAAAATATAAGAATTTACGTTATCCAGTCTTACCAAAGCAAAACTCAGTCTGAGACGAATATTCACCTTGTGTGGGATATAAGAAAACAGTGAATAAAAAATTCTTATTATATAAGATTTATCAGCACTTCTTTTCGTATTTTCATTGCTTTAGAACTTATCTGCTTATTTATAAATTTTGTCACCCGTAGAAATTTGTAGAAGCGCAACCGGGCAGATTCCATTAAAAAGTATTACAAGAAAGCATACTTTCAGAAAGATACAAAAATTGAAACTGAGCTTACAGAGCATGCATAGCCAAACAGAAGCATAAAAACTGAGTTGCGAAATATCTTTTGTGTTGGTTGCTGATTTTTGTGAATTTTTGTTGGCATAGCAACTGTTTAGTCATAGTGATAGTCCCAGTTTTAGTTATAGTTACAAGTAGAGTATTAGTCACGTGATTTGAATAAAACAGGGAAACATCAATAGCAGCCGTACAAGCACTCATCTAAAGTAGCCGCAGAAAACGGCTATATCCTATGACCCAGTAAACTAAATTAAATAACTCTCTTAAGTAGTAAATTACGTGTCACTGTGTCTTGTGTTTTAAAATTTCGTGAGCAGTAATCTATTACTGTGTCCTATTTTGAAGGATATTAATGAGTAGCAATTTATTTGTTACTGCGTCCTGTACTCAAGAATAACTTGGGCTGTAATTCAACTATTGCGACCCCTGGCTTTCGGTATTTCAACCCCTGTGTAAAAAAAAATTAAAATCCAACTTACATTTAAAATCGAACTTTTTTGCATAAACAGGCCTTAGACGTAAATCTTTGTCTTCGGTGTGTTTCCCAATCGGATTGAAATGGTTTACAATTGGAGTGTTCTCTGTGCCCGTATTGTGTGCTCTGTTGCAATCCAGTCAAAATCGATACTGTAAAAACTTAGATTCGCAAATAACTACGCGCCAAATTGGGAATGCAGTGGTAGCAATATAGTAGACATGCAGTTACAAAAACGAACGATAAAAATAACAAAAAATCTGGACAGGTTTTTAATCGCTGAAACAAACTGGGCGTGAAAAGCTTTTCTTCTCTTAGCCGGACAGTGAATACAAACTGCAGTCCAATTTATTGAAGAGATTAAAAAGTTAAGTTTTTTTTGTATGCTAGAATATCTCTAAAAACCAAACTGCTGCCTAAATTACGGAACAAATAGACCCGTTCTTTGAGTTTCGGCAACCTGTAAAAGCAACTGAATCAGAGCTACTTAGAGCAACTACGCCAGAAGGGTACGACAGAATTCAAAACGTTGATCGGCCTAACAAATTCAAAACAATCTATCAACAGCTACAGGCAATTGTATAAATAATCACCTACAAAAACTCCGAAGAAAACGAAGTCATTTAATTTGTTTCTCAATCATAAGTTAGATCAACAAAAGTCCTTCAACAGTCTTAGTAACGACTGATTACCACCTATCCACGGACTCAAATCTATGTCAAATCAACAAGATAATTCAACTGCAGAGGCGTCTGCAGCAGAACCGCCTGTAATTGAATCCTTACGGACAAATCAAAATCGTTGTCTCTCAGATGGAAATGATAACAAGTAAACACTCTTACTTTACACGAAACAAAACACCTAACAAAATATAGAGACTGTTTCGAAAACATTCTCAGCTAAGCCAAGGGTTGAAAAAAAGGAGGATTTCGAATTTGAAATTAAATTTAAAATGCAACTCTAAAGCAAAACATATCGATAGAAAGAGGCGGGAGATGGGAAAGCAGATGAAGGAATTGGAGATGCAGCATCAGCTTCGGGAAAGAGAGCGAGAGCTAGAGTGCAATTTGCACGTCTTAGCATTGGAGGAGGATGATGTATGTTCTCAATCAGCAAAAGCCTGTTTCAAGTCCCTTTTCAATTGGCCCACAACAAAGAGATGTCTCGGTATAGGCCAATACGATGAAGGAAACACAAACACTAGTTCGAGCAAAAACGCGGTATGAAGTGAGTACGGAAAGGAATGAAGATAGGTGAATTTCACTCTAACTAAACTCTCGGAATCATTGATCAACTCTCGAAGACAGAAAAGTTTTGCAAATTGCAGGCATTCAGACAAACATTAGAAGTTCAGGCAGTAGCAGTTCACCAGATTTGATGTTGAACAATTTTGACTTGAATCTACTGGATTTGCTTGAACAATCCAGAATGTTTATCGCAACAGTGGATGAAGGCCTGAATCTCGATTCAGAGAAAATGAGCCACATCAAGCTGCTACTAACAGGCAAAACGAAATCTGGAATATCGTGAGCGGGATTTTCGGGAGAATTTTACAATGCTGGAGCATACTAAAAATAAAATTTAGAAGACTGCGTAAAATAATAGATGCGCAGCTCGAAAGCCTGCGAAAAGCAAATCAAGTGCAGCCTCATTACTCAGCAAGCCTGATTCATTTTCAGTTAATGTCTTTAACTCTTTGAACGTACTCAAGATTACAAACAATTCGGCGATCTGCAATCAGGTTTGACTTTTTTTGTGGTAGTTGGTAAGCTACCACATATACCCAAAGAGAAACGATGGTTCTCTGTTGATGACAAAGACGAGGAGTGGCCTGATCCCAACCGGTTTCAAGATTGGCTATCAGGAATGGCACTCGTACTTGAAGGTTTCTCGACGTTCAAAGGTTAAAGGAAAGCTGAAGACAGGCGCAATACAAAAGAAGAAAAGCAATCCTCGAAGACATGGAATTTCAGTGCGTGTTCAAAAATAAAAGAAACAAGGCCAACGCAAAGCGATCAAAGTCCACTAGCTGATGGCACCCATCGAAAATTGAATTGCCCTTCATTCAAGAACATCAAAATTATCATATGGAAAGCAGCAGGGGGAAAACAACGCTTTTATTACGGTTGTCTGGGAAGGAGACATGGAATCAAAGATTGCGAGGTCAACGCGCGTGTTTAAATGGATATACCCAAAATTACAACAGACTGCGAAACCCAGAAAACGAAAACGAAAATGACAAGGGCAATCACCCAGTCAACGGAAATGCTGCGACAAAAAAAGTAACAAAATTACAAGCTTTCTTCAGATAGTTCCTGTCTCAATACAGAGTGGCAGCAATTGACTGAACACTTATGCTTTTCTCGATAGTAAAGCTACGGCAGTAATCATCAATCAAAGTATTCAAGAAGAAAATAAACGGACGCTATTCAAAGTTGCACTTGCTTGTGACATTTAAACACCCGTAAAGGTCATTGGGAGTTACAAACTATGACTACACAAAAACTGACGCGAAGTTTCCAACACTTGAGTGTTCCCCGAGCAGCAACTTCAATTTGCTGGAAGTTGACATCATTCTAGTTCAAAACGCTTATGAGCAACAAAAAGCTTTAGTCTTCGGGATAGGCACGCGATGTGAATCTGTCACTGTCCTGACTGAATGGGGATTGGTTGTAAGGGAGAAGTAAAGGGAATAATAAGAAAAAATTGTCAATTGTCTCAAACGGCAGGTTTAAAAAAGGCTGAGAATGTTCAAACATGGTGGGATATAGAAACCTATGCTTCCATGATAAAACACATTGGTCAGTTAAAGAAGAAGCTGCAGGCACAAAAGATGCTACAATGTACGACAAATTTTACAAGAGAGCGATATGAAGTTGGAATGTTGTGGTGTGGACAAAAGCAAAACCTACAAAACAATTACAACTCAACCTTGGTTCAATTATACACATTATGGCGAAGTTTTCAAAAATAACCAACCATAAAAATTTGTATCAGCATTCAATAGATACGGAAGTTAAGAAAATATTCGAGAAGCAGAAATTAAAGCTTGTTTCGGGAAAAAATTTGCCGCGCTATCTAGTGCTAAATCCAAAAAAGCCCCGCAAATTTCACTGTGTTTGAAAGGCGGGAAAAAAAACGAAAAGAAGTATGCCTGAAAGATGAGCCACTGGCCGAACCTGATTTATTGCATAAAATGATTGAGACAGTTTTTAGATTTCATAAGGACCAATAGCACTTATGGCAGATTCTTAATCAAGGTTTATACAAATGCAAGATCTTGACCAGGATAAGAGCTGCTGGAGATTTTTTATGGAGACCAACAAATAGTGAACCCATGCTAATTTATGCGGACCAGGCCTCGGGTTTGGTACAAAAACTAATTCAAAATAAGCAAACTACACCTTGAAACCAGTCGGCATCGATAAAAAAAGATTAGATTCTTATAGCGACAAAAGCAATGCACAATAATTTCCACTCGGACGATTTATCAAATCAGTGAAAAAGCTAGAAGCAGCTATCGAGCTGATCAATCAGCTATAATCTTTCTTGCAAAACATGGCTTTGGGTAGAAGAAAAAATCAGCAACAAGGATGAAGTAAGTGAAGCGATACTAGGAGACTCAAAGTCAATCTGCTATCTTATACTCCACGTTTTGCGAGAAAATTTTTGGTTGATTGATCGCCTCGATAGCTGCTTCCGGATTTTTTACTAATTTGATAAAACTGTCCAGTTAGAACCATCGTGGTCGGAATCAAGTACAGTAATGCAATGAAGACATACTTCTAACCCCTGTTGGCTAGTGCTTATGGCCAATCGAGGGCAGAGTTACTGGATACAACTGATAATCCACAATGAAAACATGTGAGTGGTAGTTACAACACAGCGGACATTGTCACAAGAGCAATTATTTTTGAGTAGCTTAACAAAGACGAGCGATATACTGGCCAGCTGTGTTAAGGCAACAAGGAAGCGAAAAGTCTGATCGAGTTAAAATTGTCTTTGCCTCAGATGATGAGAAAATACCGGTTTCAGCCTTCATAACGCAGGCTAAAGGGATGAAAACTATAATTCAACGGGAAAAAGTTAAACAGTTTCAACCAATTAAAAATTACAATGGGAATTGTGCAGCGAACATTGAGCAAATTGGAACCGGCAACAGATAATTGGCATTGAGGAAAAAGAAAAGGCCGACGCAACCATCTTCAAAATACTACTGCTTCAAACAGTTTGCTAAAGGGATGAAATCTCTCAAAGTTGATGAGGAAATTCCAATTGGCGGTAAAATGCTGCAGTTTTTAGCCTTCATTGAAAAAAGGGACTTATTAGTCGAAAGACAGAATAATTCAAAGTCATTTGGACTCAAACGCAAATCATCCAATATTGTTACATCCGAAACAACATGTTGTCGAAATTTTCTTGCCTAACAGTCACAAGGAAATGACCATGAGGGGGTTGAACATGTCAGAAACATTGTTCAGCTATCGTTCTGATTTTTGGCTTAAGAAATGCCTTACGTTCAATAGAAAACAAATGTCTCACGGTTCGAAAAGGCAGAGCACACACAACGGCTTCATTGATGGAGGAGTTATCTAAAGAAGAGTTCATTGCTCCAGCAGCATCTGAAACGTTGGAATAGACTACATGGGCCTTTTTACAATAAAAATTGGGCGCAGAATTGAAAAGCGGTGGTGTTGTTTATTCACATATTTTACAGCGCATATAGATATGGCCCCAAAGCTGCTCACGGACAATTGTCTGAACGCAACTTTATGCGGTTCATAGCTGCAAGAGGCAAACGGATAAATATGATTAGTGGCAATGGGACTAATTTCAATGAGGCAGACAGGGAGTTTAAAGTATGCCGTGGCATGGAGCAAAGAAAGAATTGAGGTGCACTTTGTTCACAAAAATATCAAGTGGAAATTCAATCCACCTGCAGATCCCCACTTTGAAGGAATGTGGAACCGATTAATTATAAATGGCAAGAAAGCAACTTATGTAGTGTTTGGGAAAGGAGCAATAAGGGAATATTTTCTTTTGACAATAATGTGTCTTTGTGAGCTAACCTTGAAAGCAAGACCGCGGACACCAGTCACTTCCGATGTATCAGATTTGGAAGGTTTTACCCCAAACCATTCCCTCATTGGTGAAAAATGCTTGTCTACCATACTTACTTTGCGCAGAAGAGTTTTGGCTATGTTAGAAAGCTCTTCCGACAATCACAAGCTTACTCAATAATCATCTGAGACAGATTCCAAAGGGAGCATCTGCCGACTTTGAACAGTCGAAAAGAATGAAAATGCGATTCAGACAGACAACTGAACCAAGGTGCTCTAGTTTGTTTGGTCGAAGACAGTGACAAACGAAGGTATTAAAAACATGGTCGTGTTACAAAAGCAATCTCAGGTTCTGACTCTGCAATTTGCTCAGTAACGCTTCTAACGAATGACGGAGTCTACAGGCGGCTCGATGTGAAGCCGGCTTCAGTGCTATCTACTGACAAAGGTGTTTTCACCGATGAAGACAGGGTCTGCGATGTTGAAGCTGAGTTTTCGTAACATGCGTAGTACAATGCATATTAAAATTTGTGGTAGGGGAGCTCTTTTGTATTAGTTGATCGCTAGTAATAGTCTCATTTTTAGTAAAAGTTACTAGTGCAGTCATAGTCACGTGATATTTAAAAGGGGGAAGTGACACCAGCAACCCAACAATTTTCATCTAACGCAGCCGCAGAAAATAACTTTCTTCAGATAACAGCAAAATATTTCTTAAATAAACCGACTTCAGCAGGGAATTACGTGGTACTGTGTCCGTTTTAAATATGCTTAAGCACTGAATTGTTACTGTGTCTTATATTGAAAGTTGGTCCTGAGCAGTAATATAATTGTTATAATTGTTAATATTATCCCTATTTTTCCACGCATAAAATTTGCTCGTATTTTGTATTGACTTCAAAGCATGATTTAGTATCACAAAATCACTTTTAGATACTCAAATATGTGATATTGCGTTACGATCATCAGTAAGTTCTAGTGTCGAACATCAAGCTTTTTATACAATTCAATGTCGCTCATGTCTACAATTTGAGAAACTAAAATTCATGGTTACTCAAAAAGAAGAAAATAGAGACTAAATTTGGTTACTCCGATCCAAAAAGTGTCATTTTTTTTAATCTTTTGCCATTTTGGACAATTGCCACGTAATGCATGACTCTTTATTGCTAAATTTTTCAAAATTTTTGCTCCCGCTAATCAAAAGTTTGTCGTGTAACATTAAGAACATATTGGAGATGTTTTCTTAAAAAAAGTTTGTGCCTGGAACAGAGTTCTTTGAGTTTACATTATGTGAGACATTTTCAGAAATTCTCCTAGCATCTAAACATTAATACTTTTAAAAGAGGCAATATCGAAGATATCTTTCGTTTTTGTTTATCATTTTTTTACGTTAAAATCATGAAAAAAAAACTTGGGTCATTTCCACTATAGCCCTCATTATAGCATAATTGCTGTAATTGGAAAAGGGAAAGACCGAGAGTGTACATCATATGTCCACTCAGGGTGGGGGGGGGGGGGGGTGATGGGTAGAGGGTAGAAAAACTCGAAAATTCTTACGGTCTTGCATTGCTGCACAGTGTGCTGCTGTGATTACCCAATAAGGGGCCACAATGCTCCCCCCACAGAAGTAATGCTCATTGACGAGTCTCACTCTGACGTAGAATCTCCTCTCCAAACTGTTCACACCATTCAGGATGGTGGTCCGCAGGGAATCCGGCAAGGTTCTGTTTTTGTCTGTAATAATATTCACAAGTTCAAATACTAAATTATGCCAATATTCATCAGCAATCTTTTTTAGCCTATGTAGAACACCCCCATTTCAAATTCGACAGGTTTCCCTCAAAACTTGCAAAAATCTTGCAAGATCGTGTAATTAAGATAATCACGGCAGATCAAGCAGGCAAATTATCCAAACGAGGGTGAATGGCACCAGCTTTGATTCGCACAGGAAGCACTTCAGCCTATTGGATAACCATTTCTTTCAAGGTTTATGAGGAATGAGGAGAAAAAAAGTTAATAAATTGAAGTCCGAGAGGAAAAAATTTCGTAGTCGTAATTCAAAAGTACCATTAAGAAAACTAACTTGAAATCAAAATTGTTCTATGTTCTTCTAATCATCAACTTTGTCAAAAGCTGTTTAATATCTGTGAAATCTAAATCTCATCATAAATTTTTTCAAAACTGAAGATCGGGAAGCAAATTGTTTACTGAAATTTTTTTAATGAAATCTTTTTGCAGAACAGTATTCTTATATTTGAGATTGTAATTTGAACTATTTTAAATTGCAATGTTTAATTGCATAGAACGATAAGAACGTTTTAGAAATCCAGATTAGCTAAAATTATCTTTGCTAATTTCTTTTATATCAATCAAAACAATGACAATCGAAAATTTCTTTGAAGTCAAATCAACATACAATTTTTGTTCTTAATTTGATCCTAATTTGGTTTTATCCTAATTTTAATAATTTTGATTTGATCCTAATTTTGTGAAAATAAACAGACTAGGTAAGGCTGACGATGGATGTCTGGAACACAATAATAACTAGAAAACTCAACGGTGATCTTTGAAACTGGATTATTTGAAAACAAAATTAGAAAAACTTTTCTCTACCTAACAAATATTTAACTGTTCATCCAATTAATTGAGATATTCCTCAAAAAATTGGAGCATTTTATTCTATGCACTGTTTTAATTAGTGACAGCTTAACTAAATTCTATATGAATTTTTTGTGATAAAAAATAATACAAGAGTATTCTCCCCAAAACTCTTTGATAGATTAAACTTTACGCTCAATAGAAAAATCAGAAATTGATCTATTTGTAGGAACGTTTTTACTGGATTATAGGAACACTTATTGCTTTGTAATAGACATTTAAAGAAAGAAGATGGGAGAATTTTATTGAGCGACGCCACTCAATAGTAGTCACGGCTTAACTGGTCCTTGTCTAAAAATTTATATCTACTTAATTAAGAAGTATCTTTAGTTTAGCAATTTCAGAGGTAGGAAAATTGGAAAGGGCAAACATGTGAAAAAAATTTGAAAAATTCCTCCCTCAAATTATTTTGAGATGTAAAACTCAGTGTCCACTCAGTTGTCAAGTGTTTTTTAAAGCGGCCAATTATGTATGTCGTAAAAAATATTTTACATGTAAAAAGTGATTCAACCCAGGTAGCATGAAACTCCGAGTCTCCGTAATATATTTAGCGGCTTGAACTAATATTGGATATAAAACTAGTGGATATAACTACTTATAACTTTGAAAAATTCAACATTCGCGAGTTCTCATACAAAAATACATATGATTCCTCCACAGAATTATCTGCAAAAGGCATTGCTATCAAACAAAAAAAAATAATGTAAGGACCTCGGATTGATGTTTACGTCCGGCATGACTTGGAATTGTCAACTCGATATGGCCATAAAGAAAAGGTTTCAAAAATTGAATCATCTAAGGAGAGTAACACCCGCACCATAGAAGAAACTGTCGATTGCACATTTGTTAAATCATATATATTCTCTGCGGTTTATGAGGAAGGAGGAGAAAAAAAGTTAATAAATTGAAGTCCGAGAGGAAAAAATTTCGTAGTCGTAATTCAAAAGTACCATTAAGAAAACTAACTTGAAATCAAAATTGTTCTATGTTCTTCTAATCATCAACTTTGTCAAAAGCTGTTTAATATCTGTGAAATCTAAATCTCATCATAAATTTTTTCAAAACTGAAGATCGGGAAGCAAATTGTTTACTGAAATTTTTTTAATGAAATCTTTTTGCAGAACAGTATTCTTATATTTGAGATTGTAATTTGAACTATTTTAAATTGCAATGTTTAATTGCATAGAACGATAAGAACGTTTTAGAAATCCAGATTAGCTAAAATTATCTTTGCTAATTTCTTTTATATCAATCAAAACAATGACAATCGAAAATTTCTTTGAAGTCAAATCAACATACAATTTCTGTTTTTGTCTGTAATAATATTCACAAGTTCAAATACTAAATTATGCCAATATTCATCAGCAATCTTTTTTAGCCTATGTAGAACACCCCCATTTCAAATTCGACAGGTTTCCCTCAAAACTTGCAAAAATCTTGCAAGATCGTGTAATTAAGATAATCACGGCAGATCAAGCAGGCAAATTATCCAAACGAGGGTGAATGGCACCAGCTTTGATTCGCACAGGAAGCACTTCAGCCTATTGGATAACCATTTCTTTCAAGGTTTATGAGGAATGAGGAGAAAAAAAGTTAATAAATTGAAGTCCGAGAGGAAAAAATTTCGTAGTCGTAATTCAAAAGTACCATTAAGAAAACTAACTTGAAATCAAAATTGTTCTATGTTCTTCTAATCATCAACTTTGTCAAAAGCTGTTTAATATCTGTGAAATTTAAATCTCATCATAAATTTTTTCAAAACTGAAGATCGGGAAGCAAATTGTTTACTGAAATTTTTTTAATGAAATCTTTTTGCAGAACAGTATTCTTATATTTGAGATTGTAATTTGAACTATTTTAAATTGCAATGTTTAATTGCATAGAACGATAAGAACGTTTTAGAAATCCAGATTAGCTAAAATTATCTTTGCTAATTTCTTTTATATCAATCAAAACAATGACAATCGAAAATTTCTTTGAAGTCAAATCAACATACAATTTTTGTTCTTAATTTGATCCTAATTTGGTTTTATCCTAATTTTAATAATTTTGATTTGATCCTAATTTTGTGAAAATAAACAGACTAGGTAAGGCTGACGATGGATGTCTGGAACACAATAATAACTAGAAAACTCAACGGTGATCTTTGAAACTGGATTATTTGAAAACAAAATTAGAAAAACTTTTCTCTACCTAACAAATTTTTAACTGTTCATCCAATTAATTGAGATATTCCTCAAAAAATTGGAGCATTTTATTCTATGCACTGTTTTAATTAGTGACAGCTTAACTAAATTCTATATGAATTTTTTGTGATAAAAAATAATACAAGAGTATTCTCCCCAAAACTCTTTGATAGATTAAACTTTACGCTCAATAGAAAAATCAGAAATTGATCTATTTGTAGGAACGTTTTTACTGGATTATAGGAACACTTATTGCTTTGTAATAGACATTTAAAGAAAGAAGATGGGAGAATTTTATTGAGCGACGCCACTCAATAGTAGTCACGGCTTAACTGGTCCTTGTCTAAAAATTTATATCTACTTAATTAAGAAGTATCTTTAGTTTAGCAATTTCAGAGGTAGGAAAATTGGAAAGGGCAAACATGTGAAAAAAATTTGAAAAATTCCTCCCTCAAATTATTTTGAGATGTAAAACTCAGTGTCCACTCAGTTGTCAAGTGTTTTTTAAAGCGGCCAATTATGTATGTCGTAAAAAATATTTTACATGTAAAAAGTGATTCAACCCAGGTAGCATGAAACTCCGAGTCTCCGTAATATATTTAGCGGCTTGAACTAATATTGGATATAAAACTAGTGGATATAACTACTTATAACTTTGAAAAATTCAACATTCGCGAGTTCTCATACAAAAATACATATGATTCCTCCACAGAATTATCTGCAAAAGGCATTGCTATCAAACAAAAAAAAATAATGTAAGGACCTCGGATTGATGTTTACGTCCGGCATGACTTGGAATTGTCAACTCGATATGGCCATAAAGAAAAGGTTTCAAAAATTGAATCATCTAAGGAGAGTAACACCCGCACCATAGAAGAAACTGTCGATTGCACATTTGTTAAATCATATATATTCTCTGCGGTCATTTATGCGTCAAATGTCTGGAAAAGAGGACCTCAGTATCTTCAAAGTTTTGAAAGACTGAAAAAAACCTGTTTAAAATGGATAACATTTCCGTGCCAAGGAGAGCCTCATTCGAAATCGCCTATTGCCAGTCTGTTTTTCTAATTCTTTACGACCTAAATCTGCTTAATAAAATTTTTTTCGGCTGAATTTCTATAAATGTCTCAACCAACTCCTCAAAATTTTCTATTGTGCAGAGACCAATTCAAGTGAAAAGATTTTTATTGAAGCCAGAATACTGTTCGGAAACCTTTTGAACATAATTACTTTAACAGAGTAGCCCGATTCAGTAATTCTTTGTCCCAACTAATAAGTAGTTCTAACGGTTCACCACACTGCATTCCATGTCAGTTTCAAAGAGAAAAGAAATAGTTTTTGGAAGGTGAGGCGGTGAAAAGATTAATGAAATTAAAAGCTACCATTCAGGCCAAAAACTTTTCGAGAAAATTAAATTTTTGAAACATGATTTTTGCCTAATTTGGAGACCAACTAGCTCGTTGTAACTATGTTTGGTTGCAGTCTTTTTTAATACTATTGTTGTTATTATTATCCTTGTTATTATTATTATTATTATTATTATTATTATTATTATTAGTATTATTATTATTATTATTATTATTATTATTATTATTATTATTATTATTATTATTATTATTATTATTATTATTATTATTATTATTATTATTATTTTTATTATTATTATTAATATTATTATTATTGTTGTTATTATTAATATTTTTTTTATTATTATTATTACTGTTATTATTATTATTATTATTATTATTATTATTATTATTATTATTATTATTATTATTAATATTATTATTATTATTATTATTATTATTATTTTTAAAGATTATTATTATTATTATTTATGATTATTATTATTATTATTATTATTATTATTATTATCATTATTATTATTTCTATCATTATTTTTATTATTATTATTATTATCATTATACTTTGGGTGTTTTGTCTTTTTGGGTGCTTCGAAGACTTTTGATTACAGGAATTTTTCTCTCACTTTTGTTGTAAATGTAAAGCTAGTGTTTTTTGTTATCAGTTTGCGCAAAAGGTGCGATGAAAGCGCGAGCGTTTTTAATACGCAATTCGAAATAAATCCACATAATAAAATTAGTTTATAATTTGAGCACATTCAAGTTTCTTATTTGTAAAATTTCTGATAATTGCTTTATTTTTTCGTGGAATTCTTTTGCTGAGCAATTTTGAAATTCAAAGCTGTTCAACAAAGTGACAACAGAGAAACATAAACGACCAAATAGATTAAAAAAGGAAATTTATAAAAGAGAGGATAGATAATAGGGTAGCGAAAAATCTGAGAAAATCGTTTAATATTAACGCTGTTTTTTAAAATATTTACCTGAACTAATTCTTTCACAGAATAATAAAGCGAGACAGTATGAGTAAAAAGCCAAAAGGTTAAGCAATTGCATTTCGTCAGAGCTATCAAAATGACACTTTAAAGACTTATTTAATCAAGAAAACCCAATTGAACCGAATGATATTTAAGTTCATCAGTTGTGATCTTTTCAATAAAGGCAAATATAAAGGGCATGATCAAAATAACGCTTCGTTGTCCTTTGTTTAATAGAATGATTTCTGTTTTTCTGACTCGTTTACCTCAAAACTTTTGAAATGAAAGGTGGCAAAATGAGGCATTTGAAGTATGAATATATAATCAACTTTTTATCACTTATATCACTTATATCACTTAACAACTGAACTAACATTGGACAGTGATACAGGGTCACCTCACAGCCAGCTTTGATCAGGTTGCATAGGGCTGCATTTTCTTGTGGGGGGGGGCTGGTGGAGGTCTGCATTACGCCCCCGGGTTGACCACCATACACCAATCTTAGATACCATATCAAAGTCATATATGGAGTGTATGGCTTCTTAGATACCATATCCAAGACCATGCAAAAATTTAAAAGTACTCTAAAACGAAGTTTTTTGGCTTGCTATACAGAGCTCTAAAGGCAATATTGCATTTGGATACGGCATTAATTTTTTTTTTCAATGGTTTCTTAGATAACATATCCAAGACCATACACATTTATGGTGCCATGTAAGTTGCCATATATGGTAACTTGGCAACCATATAGCTGACCATACAAAAATGTCAACATGGCTTAAAAAGCCTTTAAAACACCCATACATTGCACTCTGAGTGGAAAAAAACTCTGCAAGACACTTGAAAAAAAATCAAGTTCATGGTGTCTTGGGAACCATATCCAAGACCATAGACATTTATGGTGCCATGTAAGACCATAAAAGTCAAAGTCAAAAAATACAAAAAAAATACGAGGAACAGGTAAATTAACGTCTTCTGACTACATTAAGCCTTCCAAAAAGAAATTACGTTAGTTTTTTATTTTGTTCAATTTCTTGGCATCCATATCCAAGACAATAAATATTCATGGTCTTGCTTATGGTTGCCAAGAAAACCATGACGTCACAATATTTTTAATGAGTTTTAAAAAGCATGAAAAAAATTCAACTGTCTGTGCGAGGCCCCTTGTCTCTCGAAAAAGTCATTTTTGGCGTTTTGTTTTTATGTTATTTTATATGATTGACTAGAACTGCATTAGAAAATAATTTTAAAAAAGAGATTTTTTGTCATTTTCTTCACTTGATTTTTGCCTCGAAGTTGTCATATACTAGCACAGCCTGCGACTCTTGTTTATTAGGGTTTTTGGTACATTATAAATTTTACGGATTATGCCCGTTATATATTTTTTTCGTCTAACTAAAACAAAAGAAGTTTTCAAGAGTTTATCTGCGTTTATCATAAATTACTTGCTTGAATTGGGTAACACAACTGTTTCCACTGGACAAGAAATGTAAACTGAGATTTTTTTTGTTGGCAATCAGTTGATTTTCACATCAATAGGATGTGGAGTTCCATACAAAAAAGTGTTAAGGAAATGAATCAAAGAAATGAATCGAAACGACCGCAAATTTTCACTCAAATTTTTTGTTCCTAGAGTCAAAATCAGTAGCAAAACCAACGACCACTCTGTTCAAAAAAAATGATTCAATACTAGAGTGGTTTTGCGGGCTTTTTGTTTAGAACACAAAATGAGTACCAGAAAGCTCGTTTAATTATACAAAAATAAGCTATTGTTCTTCACAATTACGTTTTTTTCAGGTTGATGCTATTATAATTTGTTTTATTGCGCGAGTTGAGAAAAAATGTAAAATAAAGGAGATGAAAAAGTCTGAAAACACCCTGTTATGCCTCATGTCTTGCAAAAAAGTCAATTTTGGCAGTTTCTCCTTATGATTTTTGATATAATTGCCAAGAACTGCATTAAAAAAGAATTTTAAAAATTATGTTTTTTTTTCATTTTCTTCAATTGATTGTAGCCTCGAAGTTGTCCTACATTAGAACAGTCTATCATTCATGTACAGTAGTTTTTTGCTACATAGTAATTTTTACGGGTTATGCCCTCTAAGTTTGTTTTTCGTCTAACTAAAACAAAAGTTGTTTTCAAGAGTTTATCTGCTTTTATCATAATTTACATGTTTGCATTGGGAAACACATCTGTTTCAACTGGACAAGAAGTGCAAACTGAGTTTTCTTTGTTAGCAGTCAGTTGATTTTCAATTCAACAGGATGAGGAGGTCCATACAAAAAATTGTTAAAGGATTTGAATCAGAACGACCGCAAATTTTCACTCAAATTTATTGTTTCTGGAGTGAAAATCAGTAGCAAAACCAACAACCACTCTGTTCACAAAAATGGATTCAGTACTAAAGTGGTTTAGCGGGAATTTTGTTTAGAAGACAAAATGAGTAACAGAAAGCTCATTCAATTATACAAAAATCAGCTATTGTTCTTCACAATTACTTTTTTTTTCGGGTTGATGCTATTGAAATTTGTTGTATTCCGTGAGTTGAGAAAATGTAAAATAAAGGCCACAAAAAAATTTGAAATAATTCTACAATCTCTCAAAACAGTGAATTTTGGCATTCTGTTTTTAAGATCTTTGATATGATAGCCAGGAGCTGCATTAAAACAATATTTTTAGAGAAATATATTACTTGTCATTTTCTTCATCTGATTGTTGCCTCAAAGTTGTCCTATGTTAGCACAGGCTATCACTCTTGTATAGTAGTTATTTTGGTATCTAATAATATTTGCGGATTATGCCCGCTAAGTTTGTTTTACGTCTAATTAAAACAAAAGTAATTTTCCAGAGTTTATTTGCGTTAATCATAATTTACATGTTTGAATTGGGTAACACAACTGTTTCCACAGGACAAGAAAAGTCAGTTGAGATTTTTTGTGTTAGCAGTCAATTGATTTTCACATCAATAGGATGTGCAGTTCCATACAAAAAAGTGTTAAGGAAATGAATCAAGGAAATGAATCGAAACGACCGCAAACTTTCACTCAAATATTTTGTTTCTAGAGTCAAAATTAGTAGCAAAAACAACAACCACTCTGTTCACAGAAAAACTCAATGCTAAAGTGGTTTTGCGGACATTTTGTCAAGAACACAAAATGAGTAACAGAAAGTTCAATCAATTACACAAAAATCAGCTATTGTTCTTCAAAATTACCTTTTTTTCAGTTTGATGCTATTATAATTTTTTGTATTCCGTGAGTTGAGAAAAAGTGTGATGAAAAGGCCACAAAAGCTTTAAACCAATCTATAATTTTTTATGTCTCTCAGAAAAGTCATTTTTGACATTTGGTTATTATGATTTTCGATATGGTTGCCAATAACTGCCTTAAAAAATATTTTTAAAATAAATGTTTTTTCGTCATTTGTTTCATATGATTGTTGCCTTAAAGTTGTCCTATATTGGCATATATTACCAAAATCCGGCAATCTTGAGTAGTACTTTTTTCGGTAACTTTACAGTTTTGCGGATTATGCCCGCTAAGTTTGTTTTTCGTCTAACTAAAACAAAAGAAGTTTTTAAGAGTTTATCTGCGTTTATTACAAACTACATGTTTGAATTGGTGAAACAACTGTTTCACGGGACAACCAAGGTGAAAGGCTACAATTTTATAATAGAAGGATGATGTTTACTTCAACAGAATATAGAGTTCTGTACAAAAAAAGATGTTACAAAGAAAGAAACAAAACAGTAAATTTTCACTCAAAGACATTGTTTCTAGAGGCAAAATCTGTAGTAAAACAACGAACACTCTGTTCACAGCAAATGGTGCAATAACATAGTAGTTTTGCGAGCATTTGGTTCAAAAGACAAGACGAGTAACAGAAAACTCATTGAAATACACAAAATTTAAAAAATCAGCTTTTGTTCTTCGCAATAACGTTTTTTTTTCATTTTGATGATAATGTAATTTCTTGTACTCCGCGAATTGGGGAAAAATGTGCAATAAAGGTTAAAAAACACTTGAGAGTACTTTAATGGCCTCAAGTGTCTGAAAAAAATCATTTTTGGCATTTTTCTATTATGGTTTTTGATATGATTTCCAAGAACTCCACAATTAAGTAAGACAAAAAAACACATTTTTTTTTGGTGTTCTTCCTCGATGTTCCTATCAAAAATTACCTATGATAAAGCATTATGTTGCTCTTGTACAGTTCTTTATTGCCAGGGGTAAAAACAACTACTGAATTTGGCTGAACAGTTTTTCCTCTAGGTCAAACTCTTTAAAAAGTCATTTTTTACCAAACTATCTCTATTTTTGGATATTTTTTGTAGTTGTTGAGTTATATTTGACTGCTGTTCGTCTCTAATGAGACGTTTTGGACACTCTAAACCTAAGCTTTCAATTGTGCCTGCCCAAAATGCAAAATTTTGTGTTTCCACTATTTTTGGTTCTGAATGTAGTCCTAATTTTTCGAAAAATATTGCAAAAACAAAACATCCTTTATGGCGAAGTGGGAATTATTTCCCACTGCGTGATAAAGGCTAGGAACACCCAATATGCCCATGAGTGACTTGCAGGACATCCAGAAACAGGTTTATAGTGTTTTTTTGGCCGCTTTTCGTCGTTTCTCGAAAAATGGAGGTCGTCAAATTGCCCAAAATCAAAGGTACACTTTGGATATTCAGTAATTTCTTCTAAAGTACTGTACCAAATCAAGCGGGCATAGTCGCATTTTGTCGGTAGTGAACCCTTCTTGCTGGTGTGTATTGGTTATCCCCGAAAACGGCTCGGCTAAAAAGTTATTTTGGTGTAACTTTGCAAAAAGTGCCAATTTTAGTGCATTTTGGGTCACCCAAATTTCGGTACCACAAAACAGTGGATTTAAGGTACATATTATAGTGTTTTAGAATCCTCAGATAGTGGGGAGTGATTCCATGTACAAATCATAGGGTGTTTTCTGGAGTCTCGAAGGTCAATTTTAGCTCTGCAGCTCATTTCTTCTTCCATTTTGGCGTCCTGGTACGACGCCTTGATTTTAAAATATCTCCTCGTAGAGTGCACCGATTTTGGATTTTTTGGCATGGTTGAACGTGTCATGAGCCGAGCTTTTAGCCTATATATATTACTTATAGCGTTTTCTTTACCAGTTTGGAAATATTGACAGGTACAGGGACAGGCAGTTTTGGCTATATTGGAGAGAAGACCCACCTGCCGAGTCGATTAAAACTTTGTTAAAAACAATCTAGAAGGTTAAAATATGGCTGGGTATATCCCCTGTGACATGGCAAAGGCTGTCACAAAATTTGGTTATTATAACCAAACTCCTTGGTTATGAGTTTGATGATTTCAGGTGGGAAGACTTGTGCTTCCGAAGCATATGGTACGGTACTTTATTCCTTAATATCTCCCGATTGAGCAGTTCAATCAAGATTTCATTTCGATAGTCTAGTAGCATTTGTAATGAGCTTTCTAACAGTGTATTATACGTTTCATTTGATGCTTTCACTTTCGAGATATTGTCCATTGAAGATCAGGTCATTTTGGCCCAGGAAGACCACTTCTTCACCACGTTTTGGGTCAGATCTTGGCCCCAGATGGGCCAATCACCCCAAAATTGGCTCTGTTATGTCTGTTATAATGTCCTATAACTTATATCAACCGGTAATGTGGTTCAATAATTGCGAACCACATATTTATTTATATTTACTACTAATAACCTAGTAATCCCGTCCCATAGGCGGTTTTGCCGCAAAGGTGCGCCCCGTTGAGACGCTGTTTGGTCAGCTCCCCCCCCCTATTGCACCTTGTCTTTCCCCAATAGGATCTCTAGGAACAGTCTGTGCTGCGCACAGACTTTTGCGAGCGTTCTTGTGTGTCTTTTGAGTTTGTATTTCTCATGACGCAGCTCTAACCTTTTCCTTCCAACTATCACTTGGAAAAATGTTCAAAGTGTACTTGGAAAGTGTACCTAACGTTGTTCCAAGTCTACTTGGATTTTTATTTGTTTACCAGTAGTATGTAGGTTGTAGTGCAAAAAGAATGGTTTGTCTAACTGACCTACAAAAAAGAAGCTATTTCACACGGAAATTTGCGAATTTCGCAAATAACGAATTTTAAAAATAGGTCTTTTTCATTGGGTCAAGGAGTTGTCCAAATCAAACCAAACTTGGTATGGAGTATCCCCTGTTTATATAGAGTCTGAAACAAAAAGATTTTTTGCTATAGCTTGCCTAGGAAAAAAGTTGGGTTTTCACACGGAAATTTGCGAATTTCGCAAATAACGAATTTTAAAAATAGGTCTTTTTCATTGGGTCAAGGAGTTGTCCAAATCAAACCAAACTTGGTATGGAGTATCCCCTGTATATATAGAGTCTGAAACAAAAAGATTTTTTTGCCATAGCTTGCCTAGGAAAAAAGTTGGGTTTTCATACGGAAATTTGCGAATTTCGCAAATAACGAATTTTAAAAATAGGTATTTTTCATTGGGTCAAGGAGTTGTTCAAAGTGAACCAAATTGATATCCCAGACTACCAGTAGTATGTAGGTTGTAGTGCAAAAAGATTGGTCCGCCTAGCGTTCCTAGAAAAAAAGTTAGTTTTTCATACGTATAGTTGCGAATTTCGCGAATAGCGAATTTTAAAAAAAGTTCTTTTTTATCGGGTCAAGAATTTGTTCAAATCAATCCAAATTTGGTATGAAGTATCCCCTGTATATATAGAGTCTGAAACAAAAAGATTTTTTGCCATAGCTTGCCTAGGAAAAAAGTTGGGTTTTCATACGGAAATTTGCGAATTTCGCAAATAACGAATTTTAAAAATAGGTCTTTTTCATTGGGTCAAGGAGTTGTCCAAAGTGAACCAAATTGATATCCCAGACTACCAGTCACATTTAGGTTGTAATTCAAAAAGAATGGTCCGCCAAACTTTCCTAGAAAAAAAGTTAGTTTTTTATAGGGAAATTTGCTATTATTTCAAATAAATAATTATAAAAATAGTGCAATTTTATCGGGTCAAGGAGTTGTTCAAAGTGAACCAAACTCGGTATCGAGTATCCCATTGGTATCTAGACGGTAAAACAGAAAGAATTTTTGCTGTAGCTTGCCTAGGAAAAAAGTTGGGTTTTCATACGGAAATTTGCGAATTTCGCAAATAACGAATTTTAAAAATAGGTCTTTTTCATTGGGTCAAGGAGTTGTTCAAAGTGAACCAAATTGATATCCCAGACTACCAGTAGTATGTAGGTTGTAGTGCAAAAAGATTGGTCCGCCTAACGTTCCTAGAAAAAAAGTTAGTTTTTGATACGGAAAATTGCAATTATTTCGTTTAAATTGCAATTATTGAATTTTAAAATAGGTCTATTTCGTCGGGTCAAGGAGTTGTCCAAATCGAACCAGTCTTGGTACGGAATATCCCCTGTATATATAGAGTCTGAAACAAAATGATTTTTTGCTATAGCTTGCCTAGAAAAAAAAGTTAGGTTTTCATACGGAAATTTGCGAATTTCGCAAATAACGAATTTTAAAAATAGGTCTTTTTCATTGGGTCAAGGAGTTGTTCAACGTGAACCAAATTGATATCCCAGACTACCAGTAGTATTTAGGTTGTAGTGCAAAAAGATTGGTCCGCCTAACGTTCCTAGAAAAAAAGTTAGTTTTTGATACGGAAAATTGCAATTATTTCGTTTAAATTGCAATTATTGAATTTTAAAATAGGTCTATTTCGTCGGGTCAAGGAGTTGTCCAAATCGAACCAGTCTTGGTATGGAGTATCCCCTGTACATATAGAGTCTGAAACAAAAAGATTTTTTTGCCATAGCTTGCCTAGGAAAAAAGTTGGGTTTTCATACGGAAATTTGCGAATTTCGCAAATAACGAATTTTAAAAATAGGTCTTTTTCATTGGGTCAAGGAGTTGTTCAAAGTGAACCAAATTGATATCCCAGACTACCAGTAGTATGTAGGTTGTAGTGCAAAAAGATTGGTCCGCCTAACGTTCCTAGAAAAAAAGTTAGTTTTTGATACGGAAAATTGCAATTATTTCGTTTAAATTGCAATTATTGAATTTTAAAATAGGTCTATTTCGTCGGGTCAAGGAGTTGTCCAAATCGAACCAGTCTTGGTATGGAGTATCCCCTGTACATATAGAGTCTGAAACAAAAAGATTTTTTTGCCATAGCTTGCCTAGGAAAAAAGTTGGGTTTTCATACGGAAATTTGCGAATTTCGCAAATAACGAATTTTAAAAATAGGTCTTTTTCATTGGGTCAAGGAGTTGTTCAAAGTGAACCAAGTTGATATCCCAGACTACCAGTAGTATGTAGGTTGTAGTGCAAAAAGATTGGTCCGCCTAACTTTCCTAGAAAAAAAGTTCGTTTTTCAATCGGAAATATCGACATATTCGGTTATTACTTTTTCAAAAATAATGAAATTTTATCGTGTCAAGGAGTTGTTTAAAGTCTCTTATGGTTGCCTAATTGTTGATTTTCCTCCTCAGGTTTGACATGAATAGCTTTCCAGTCGGCTATAGGATCCCAAAGAAGAAGTTGGAGGCAATCCCGAAGAAGAAGTCGGAGACAGCTGTCATGAAATTGGTTAATATTATTAATTTTTTTTTGCATGTGGGCCTCAATGCCAACGAGTAATAGTTCGGGAAACAACCAGATTTTCTTGTTGGCATTGGATGAGGGCTTTTGTGTAGGAAAAACGACATGTATCAATTACGATTTCAAGTTTCAACGTCTTTCAATTGGAAATAACCATTTATCGCACATTGTAATTCGAAAATACGAAAAAGTATTGAATTTTTATCGGGTCAAGTAGTTGTTCAAAGTCAAAAAAATTGATATCCTAGACTACCAGTAACATTTAGGTTGTAATGCAAAAAGAATGGTCCGCCTTACTTTCCTAGAAAAAAAGTTCGTTTTTCAATCGGAAATATCGACTTTTTCGCTTATTCTTTTTTCAAAAATAGTGAAATTTTATCGGGTCAAGGAGTTGTTTAAAATGAACCAAAATAATAACCTAGGCTACCAGTAACATTTAGGTTGTAATGCAAAAAGAATGGTCCGCCTTACTTTCCTAGGAAAAAAGTTCGTTTTTCAATCGGAAATATCGACTTTTTCGCTTATTCTTTTTTCAAAAATAGTGAAATTTTAAAATTTTATCGGGTCAAGGAGTTGTTTAAAATGAACCAAAATAATATCCTAGGCTACCAGTAACATTTAGGTTGTAATGCAAAAAGAATGGTCCGCCTTACTTTCCTAGAAAAAAAGTTCGTTTTTCAATCGGAAATATCGACTTTTTCGCTTACTCTTTTTTCAAAAATAGTGAAATTTTATCGGGTCAAGGAGTTGTTTAAAATGAACCAAAATAATATCCTAGGCTACCAGTAACCTTTAGGTTGTAATGCAAAAAGAATGGTCCGCCTTACTTTCCTAGAAAAAAAGTTCGTTTTTCAATCGGAAATATCGACTTTTTCGCTTATTCTTTTTTCAAAAATAGTGAAATTTTATCGGGTCAAGGAGTTGTTTAAAGTGAACGAAACTTGGTATGGAGTATCCCCTGTATATATAGAGTCTGAAACAAAAAGATTTTTTGCTATAGCTTGCCTAGGAAAAAAGTTGGGTTTTCATACGGAAATTTGCAATTATTTCGAATAACTTGAAATTATTGAATTTGAAAAATAGGTCTTTTTCGTCGGGTCAAGGAGTTGTCCAAATCAAACCAAACTTGGTATGGAGTATCCCCTGTATATATAGAGTCTGAAACAAAAAGATTTTTTGCTATAGCTTGCCTAGGAAAAAAGTTGGGTTTTCATACGGAAATTTGCAATTATTTCGAATAACTTGAAATTATTGAATTTGAAAAATAGGTCTTTTTCGTCGGGTCAAGGAGTTGTCCAAATCAAACCAAACTTGGTATGGAGTATCCCCTGTATATATAGAGTCTGAAACAAAAAGATTTTTTGCCATAGCTTGCCTAGGAAAAAAGTTGGGTTTTCATACGGAAATTTGCGAATTTCGCAAATAACGAATTTTAAAAATAGGTATTTTTCATTGGGTCAAGGAGTTGTTCAAAGTGAACCAAATTGATATCCCAGACTACTAGTGCTATTTAGGTTGTTATGTAAAAAGAATGGTCCGCCTAGTTTTCCTAGAAAAAAAGTTAGTTTTTCATACGGATAGTTGCGAATTTCGCGAATAGCGAATTTTAAAAAAAGTAATTTTTATCGGGTCAAGAATTTGTTCAAATCAATCCAAATTTGGTATGGAGTATCCCCTGTATATATAGAGTCTGAAACAAAAAGATTTTTTGCCATAGCTTGCCTAGGAAAAAAGTTGGGTTTTCATACGGAAATTTGCGAATTTCGCAAATAACGAATTTTAAAAATAGGTATTTTTCATTGGGTCAAGGAGTTGTTCAAAGTGAACCAAATTGATATCCCAGACTACCAGTAGTATGTAGGTTGTAGTGCAAAAAGATTGGTCCGCCTAGCGTTCCTAGAAAAAAAGTTAGTTTTTCATACGTATAGTTGCGAATTTCGCGAATAGCGATTTTTAAAAAAAGTTCTTTTTTATCGGGTCAAGAATTTGTTCAAATCAATCCAAATTTGGTATGAAGTATCCCCTGTATATATAGAGTCTGAAACAAAAAGATTTTTTGCCATAGCTTGCCTAGGAAAAAAGTTGGGTTTTCATACGGAAATTTGCGAATTTCGCAAATAACGAATTTTAAAAATAGGTATTTTTCATTGGGTCAAGGAGTTGTTCAAAGTGAACCAAATTGATATCCCAGACTACCAGTAGTATGTAGGTTGTAGTGCAAAAAGATTGGTCCGCCTAGCGTTCCTAGAAAAAAAGTTAGTTTTTCATACGTATAGTTGCGAATTTCGCGAATAGCGAATTTTAAAAAAAGTTCTTTTTTATCGGGTCAAGAATTTGTTCAAATCAATCCAAATTTGGTATGAAGTATTCCCTGTATATATAGAGTCTGAAAGAAAAAGATTTTTTGCCATAGCTTGCCTAGGAAAAAAGTTGGGTTTTCATACGGAAATTTGCGAATTTCGCAAATAACGAATTTTAAAAATAGGTATTTTTCATTGGGTCAAGGAGTTGTTCAAAGTGAACCAAATTGATATCCCAGACTACTAGTACTATTTAGGTTGTTATGTAAAAAGAATGGTCCGCCTAGTTTTCCTAGAAAAAAAGTTAGTTTTTCATACGGAAATTTGCTATTATTTCAAATAAATAATTTTAAAAATAGGTCTTTTTTATCGGATCAAGGAGTTGTTCAAAGTAAACCAAATTGATATCCCAGACTGCCAGTACTATTTAGGTTGTTATGTAAAAAGAATGGTCCGCCTAACTTTCCTAGAAAAAAAGTTAGTTTTTCATACGGAAATTTGCTATTATTTCAAATAAATAATTTTAAAAATAGGTCTTTTTTATCGGATCAAGGAGTTGTTCAAAGTGAACCAAATTGATATCCCAGACTACCAGTACTATTTAGGTTGTTATGTAAAAAGAATGGTCCGCCTTACTTTCCTAGAAAAAAAGTTAGTTTTTCATACGGAAATTTGCTATTATTTCAAATAAATAATTATAAAAATAGGTCTTTTTTATCGGATCAAGGAGTTGTTCAAAGTGAACCAAATTGATATCCCAGACTGCCAGTAATATTTAGGTTGTAATACAAAAAGATTGGTCCGCCTAACGTTCCTAGAAAAAAAGTTCGTATTTCAATCGGAAAAATCGACTTTTCGCTTATTCCGTATTCTATATTCAAAAATAGTGAAATTTTATCGGGTCAAGGAGTTGTTCAAAGTGAACCAAATTGATATCCCAGAATACAAGTAGTATTTAGGTTGTAATGCAAAGAGATTGGTCCGCCTAACGTTCCTAGAAAAAAGTTCGTATTTCAATCGGAAAAATCGACTTTTCGCTTATTCCGTATTCTATATTCAAAAATAGTGAAATTTTATCGGGTCAAGGAGTTGTTCAAAGTGAACCAAATTGATATCCCAGAATACAAGTAGTATTTAGGTTGTAATGCAAAAAGATTGGTCCGCCTAACGTTCCTAGAAAAAAAGTTCGTATTTCAATCGGAAAAATCGACTTTTCGCTTATTCCGTATTCTATATTCAAAAATAGTGAAATTTTATCGGGTCAAGGAGTTGTTCAAAGTGAACCAAATTGATATCCCAGACTACCAGTGACATTTTTATTGTAAAGCAAAAAGAATGGTCCACCCAACTTTCCTAGAAAAAAAGTTCGTATTTCAATCGGAAATCTCGACTTATTCGCTTACTCTATTTTCAAAAATAGTGAAATCTTATCGGGTCAAGGAGTTGTTCAAAGTGAACTAAATTGATATCTCAGACTACCAGTAACATTTAGGTTCAAATGCAAAAAGATTGGCCTGCTTAGCTTTCCTAGAAAAAAAGTTCGTATTTCAATCGGAAATCTCGACTTATTCGCTTACTCTATTTTCAAAAATAGTGAAATCTTATCGGGTCAAGGAGTTGTTCAAAGTGAACCAAATTGATATCCCAGAATACCAGTAACATTTAGGTTCAATTGCAAAAAGAATGGTCTGCCCAAGTTTCCTAGAAAAAAAGTTTGTATTGCAATTGGAAGTATCGAATTATTCGCTTATTATTCCGTTTTCTTTTTTCAAAAAATACTGAAATTTTATCGAATCAAGGAGTTGTTCAAATTGAACCAAATTGATATCCCAGAGTACCAGTATCATTTAGGTTGCAATGTAATAAGAATGGCCCGCTTAGCTTTCCTAGGAAAAAAGTTTGTATCTCAATCGGAAATCTCGACTTATTCGCTTACTCTATTTTCAAAAAATAGTGAAATTCTATTGGGTCAAGGAGTTGTTCAAAGTTAACCAAACTCATATCCCAGACTACCAGTGACATTTAGGTTGTAATACAAAAAGAATGGTCAGCCCAACTTTCCTAGGAAAAAAGTTCGTTTTTCAATCGGAAAAATAGACTTCGCTTTTTCCGTATTCTATTTTCAAAAAATAGTGAAATTTTATCGGGTCAAGGAGTTGTTCAAAGTGAACCAAATTGATATCCCAGACTACCAGTGACATTTGGTTGTAAAGCAAAAAGAATGGTCCGCCCAACTTTCCTAGAAAAAAGTTCGTTTTTCAATCGGAAATATCGACTCTTTCGCTTATTCCGTATTCTATTTTGAAAAAAATAGTGCAATTTTATCGGGTCAAGGAGTTGTTCAAAGTGAACCAAATTGATATCCCAGACTACTAGTACTATTTAAGTTGTTATGTAAAAAGAATGGTCCGCCTAGTTTTCCTAGAAAAAAAGTTAGTTTTTCATACGGAAATTTGCTATTATTTCAAATAAATAATTTTAAAAATAGGTCTTTTTTATCGGATCAAGGAGTTGTTCAAAGTAAACCAAATTGATATCCCAGACTACCAGTAGTATTTAGGTTGTAGTGCAAAAAGATTGGTCTGCCTAACGTTCCTAGAAAAAAGTTAGTTTTTGATACGGAAAATTGCAATTATTTCGTTTAAATTGCAATTATTGAATTTTAAAAATAGGTCTATTTCGTCGGGTCTAGGAGTTGTCCAAATCGAACCAGTCTTGGTATGGAATATCCCCTGTATATATAGAGTCTGAAACAAAATGATTTTTTGCTATAGCTTGCCTAGAAAAAAAGTTAGGTTTTCATACGGAAATTTGCGAATTTCGCAAATAACGAATTTTAAAAATAGGTCTTTTTCATTGGGTCAAGGAGTTGTTCAACGTGAACCAAATTGATATCCCAGACTACCAGTAGTATTTAGGTTGTAGTGCAAAAAGATTGGTCTGCCTAACGTTCCTAGAAAAAAGTTAGTTTTTGATACGGAGAGTTGCAATTATTTCGTTTAAATTGTAATTATTGAATTTTAAAAATAGGTCTATTTCGTCGGGTCTAGGAGTTGTCCAAATCGAACCAGTCTTGGTATGGAGTATCCCCTGTATATATAGAGTCTGAAACAAAATGATTTTTTGCTATAGCTTGCCTAGAAAAAAAGTTGGGTTTTCATACGGAAATTTGCGAATTTCGCAAATAACGAATTTTAAAAATAGGTCTTTTTCATTGGGTCAAGGAGTTGTTCAAAGTGAACCAAATTGATATCCCAGACCACCAGTAGTATTTAGGTTGTAGTGCAAAAAGATTGGTCCGCCTAACGTTCCTAGAAAAAAGTTAGTTTTTGATACGGAAAGTTGCAATTATTTCGTTTAAATTGTAATTATTGAATTTTAAAAATAGGTCTATTTCGTCGGGTCAAGGAGTTGTCCAAATCGAACCAGTCTTGGTATGGAGTATCCCCTGTATATATAGAGTCTGAAACAAAATGATTTTTTGCTATAGCTTGCCTAGAAAAAAAGTTGGGTTTTCATACGGAAATTTGCGAATTTCGCAAATAACGAATTTTAAAAATAGGTCTTTTTCATTGGGTCAAGGAGTTGTTCAAAGTGAACCAAATTGATATCCCAGACTACCAGTAGTATTTAGGTTGTTATGTAAAAAGATTGGTCCGCCTAACGTTCCTAGAAAAAAGTTAGTTTTTGATACGGAAATTTGCAATTATTTCGTTTAAATTGCAATTATTGAATTTTAAAAATAGGTCTATTTCGTCGGGTCTAGGAGTTGTCCAAATCGAACCAGTCTTGGTATGGAGTATCCCCTGTATATATAGAGTCTGAAACAAAATGATTTTTTGCTATAGCTTGCCTAGAAAAAAAGTTAGGCTTTCATACGGAAATTTGCGAATTTCGCAAATAACGAATTTTAAAAATAGGTCTTTTTCATTGGGTCAAGGAGTTGTTCAAAGTGAACCAAATTGATATCCCAGACTACCAGTTGTATTTAGGTTGTAGTGCAAAAAGATTGGTCCGCCTAACGTTCCTAGAAAAAAGTTAGTTTTTGATACGGAAAGTTGCAATTATTTCGTTTAAATTGTAATTATTGAATTTTAAAAATAGGTCTATTTCGTCGGGTCAAGGAGTTGTCCAAATCGAACCAGTCTTGGTATGGAGTATCCCCTGTATATATAGAGTCTGAAACAAAATGATTTTTTGCTATAGCTTGCCTAGAAAAAAAGTTGGGTTTTCATACGGAAATTTGCGAATTTCGCAAATAACGAATTTTAAAAATAGGTCTTTTTCATTGGGTCAAGGAGTTGTTCAAAGTCAACCAAATTGATATCCCAGACTACCAGTAGTATTTAGGTTGTAATGCAAAAAGATTGGTCCGCCTAACGTTCCTAGAAAAAAAGTTCGTATTTCAATCGGAAAAATCGACTTTTCGCTTATTCCGTATTCTATATTCAAAAATAGTGAAATTTTATCGGGTCAAGGAGTTGTTCAAAGTGAACCAAATTGATATCCCAGACTACCAGTGACATTTTTATTGTAAAGCAAAAAGAATGGTCCACCCAACTTTCCTAGAAAAAAATTGCTTTCAGCAGGTCTTCATAAAAGAGTTCGTTTTTCAACTGGAATTATACATTTTCCGCTTATAATTTCAAAATAAGTGAAATTTTTTTGGGCCAAGGAGTTGTTTAAAGTGAAACAAATTGAGATGCCAGACTACCAGTAGTATTTAGGTCTTAATCCAAAAAACTATTCTGCCTGACATTCCTAGAAAAAAGTTAGAATTTCAACTGGAAATATGCAATTTTTTGCTTCTCATTTTTTCAAAATCAGTGAAACTTTATTGGGTCACGGAGTTGTTTAATATTAACCAAAGTGATATGCCGCACTACCAGTAGTATCTAATTCTTAATACAAATTAAATGCTCCCCAAAATTGAATCTGTAATAGATTTGATCAGAATAAGAGTTTTGGAAGAAAAGTTGCAATTCTTTAGATGCAATTTTCCGTATAAGCTCTAGAATGCAAAGGTCTCAGGGGCTACATGAATAGTTTTTCGTCGGCTTTTGGAAAAAGCAATCACACTATTTCATCCAATAATCAATTGGCAAAAGTTGTTCTGAATGAGAGTTTTGAAGAAAAGTTGGATTTCTTAAGTTGCAATGTTCCATAGGAGACGCTAAAAATTGAATTTTCACTTGTCTGTGACGATACTGACGGCGGTTTTTCGGAAGACGACCTGTGCGTTTGGAAAACTGCTTTTAGTATCCGAGCAAACAAGCTTAGATTCAACTATACAACAACAATTGCTTTCAATAGGTCTTAATAAAAAAGCTAGTTTTTCAACTGGAATTATCCACTTTTCCGCTTATATTTTCAAAGTAAAATTTTTTTGGGCTAAGGAGTTGTTTAAAGTGAGCCAAATTGATATGCCAGACTACCAGTAGTATTTTGGTTGTAATGCAAAAAAATAGTCTTCCTAACATTCCTAGAAAAAAGTTAGAATTTCAACTGGAAATATGCAATTTTTCGCTTCTCATTTTTTCAAAATCAGTGAAACTTTATTGGGTCACGGAGTTGTTTAATATTAACCAAAGTGATATGCCGTACTACCAGTAGTATCTAATTCTTAATACAAATTAAACGCTCTCCAAAATTGAATCTGTAATAGATTTGATCAGAATAAGAATTTTGGAAGAAAAGTTGCAATTCATAAGATGCAATTTTCCGTATAAGCTGTAGAATTCAAAGGTCTCAGGGGCTACATGAATAGTTTTCTGTCGGTTTTTGGAAAAAGAAATCACACTAGTTCATCCAATAATCAATTGGCAAAAAATTGCTCTGAATGAGAGTTTTGAAGAAAAGTTCGATTTCTTAAGTTTCAATGTTCCATAGGAGACGCTAAAAATTGTCTTTTCACTTGTCTGTGACGATACTGATGGCGGTTTTTCGTAAGATGACCTGTGCGTCTGGAAAACTGCTTTTAGTGTCCGAGCAAACAAGCTTAGTTTCAACTATACAACAACAATTGCTTTCAATAAGTCCTAATAAAAAACTTAGTTTTTCAACTGGAATTATCCACTTTTCCGCTTATATTTTCACAGTAAGTAATTTTTTTTTGGGCTAAGGAGTTGGTTAAAGTGAGCCAAATCGATATGCCAGACTACCAGTAGTATTTAGGTTGTAATGCAAAAAAATAGTGTTCCTAACATTCCTAGAAAAAAGTTAGAATTTCAACTGGAAATATGCAATTTTTTGCTTCTCATTCTTTCAAATAGTGAAACTTTATTGGGCCGCAAAGTTGTTTAATATTAACATCTTAACTCTTATCAAAATCTTAAAACAAAATAAATGCTCCCGAATATTGAATCTGTAATAGATTTGATTAGAATAAGAATTTTGTAAGAAAAGTTAATATTCTTAAGATTCAATTTTCGGTATAAGCTCTAGAATGCAAAGGTCTAAGCCTGTCTGTGAAGATACTGATCGCGGTTTTTCGTAATATGACCTGTGCGTCTGGAAAACTGCTTTTAGTGTCCGAGCAGACAAGCTTAGTTTCAATTTAGAACAACAATTGCTTTCAATAGGTCATAATAAAAAGAGTTCGTTTTTCAACTGGAATTTTCCGCTAATTAAATTGTCAAAATAAAATATTATGGTCCAGATAAATTTTCTGGATATATAATCTTTAAGTTCAGCTTAATTCTGGGTTTTTTGTTCAATTAAGTGCTGAATGCGAATGAAATATGACTTCCATTTATTTAAGAGAATGAGTGATAGTGAAAACAAAGAACCAGCTTTATGCCCTAAAGCAAAGAAACGCGGTAAGAGGAGCGCTACTAGTCTAGCAAAAAGAAAAAAGAAATATCAAGAAGCGCAAAGGGGGGTTTCTCATAAAGCAACAACGTGCACTATTGAGCGAGTTGGATGTTGTCAAGGAAGAACTTGTTGCAAAGAAACTGGAGCTGTCACTTGCTACAAAGAAAAAGAGTATACCAAGTCGCGTTAGTAACTTTGTCCCTAGACTTTGGAGTGCAAAAATTATTGGAGTGCCTAAATTGAGATGAACTAGATTGCCGTCGAACGTTTTCTAAAGATAGGATTTTTAGTCTTTCGATGGCTATAGATAAATTGGAAAAAAATACTTTTGCTTTTGGTGTTTATTGTGGATTAATTTTTTAGAGCATTCTCAGTCACAGTAGACCACAACAACGGTTCTGTCCACGAGCTTTAAGTGAAAGAAAAGAGAACCACGATGGGAGAGCTCAGAGAAAAAACACAATCAAGAGTTTGCCAGTCACTTCTTCATTTAGTGTTCAATTTTTCAAAGTTCGCGAGGACCGGCGTCTTGGATCTGGATCGTTCGGCGATGTGTTTGCATGTAGCTTTGGCTACAGTAATAAAATTCAGTGCGTTATAAAGAAGGCCAAGCGAAGTGCTTATGAAGATTTAATTCTAGAGGGAAGAATACTGAAGGCTGTTTTTGATGATCCCCCCGATTGGAGGCAAAAGTATTTCACTTTCCTATATGGCTTTTCCGAAAAACCGTGTGGTCTTGTTCTCGAACGTTTCTTTGGTCAGTCTATAAAGCAGTACGCACAGCAAGAACTTGAAAACGACTGGGTCAAGAGGTTGATCGATGTTTCCAACGCGTTGTCCTTCTTGCACTCGAGAGAGATTCTTCACCTAGATCTGCACACAAGTAATGTTATGGTATCAAAAGAGACATCCAAGATAATTGATTTTGGCAAAGCTACTTTGATCAAGCACCCCGTTACCTATTCTTTGGATCCTGTTAAAAAAGAAGAATATAACAAGCGCTATCAACAAATTGAATATGAATTACGCAATGAAAAAAACTGCAAAACTAATTACTGTTCCGATGTATATAGTCTTGGTGCTATTATTTTGTTTATTACAGAAAAATGTGTCATAGCGGGGGAAACCAAGTCAAAACTGAGAAGAATCGGTGAAAGCTGTTGCGCCCCTAGATGTGTTAGAAACTCTTTGGCAGTCGTTATTTTAGATTTGGCAGATATTGAGTCTGAATGATAGCTACATTCCAACAAAATCTATCAAAACGGGCATATTTTGAGTTTCTTGCTTCTTTTCTTTCCTGCTTGCTTAATTTAACAGTTACCAGAGATTACAAATTTATAGTTTCTCTAGTTAACGAAAATTGTAATCTTGATTTTGATTTCAGTTGAAATGACCTCACAAAGCTTACTAAGAAGAACTGAGCGTTCTAACAAGGGAGTAAACCCTCAACTGTTCATCAATTCACAAAATGACGAGAAACTTGAAAAAGAAGCTCAAGGTCTAGAATGGGTGTTCTACCACAAAGGTGACGCCTATCCCTTCCCCGTGCCGTACAATAGTTGTCGTTGGCCAGACGGTTATACCACTGCCATGAAAATGAATCTCAAACAGGGCGATAAGGTTCATCTGGCATACAATGGAGGACCTCTCAAGTGTTCCCTGACTTGCCGGGTGAGGAAATCGGAAGTGACTGAAGCTGAAAGAGTAGTGGCAAGCAAATTGGCTGACGCAGACCACACGTTGACTGATGTCAGCTATTTGCCGTTAGTTTCTGTTTTTGGTTGCATAAAATTAGCTTCAATAAAATTCAACAAAACTTTGTTGATTATTTTGGCACCGCTGCTCTCATCAAACAGTTTTGTCTAAACAAATATTTTTTACAGTGACTCACAAGACGTACCACATTGCGGAAACGAAACCGACGCTGAAAATGATGATGGTGCCAGGAAAAGAAACTTGAAGAAGGAGCGAAAAAGGAAACTTGGCCAAACATCTGCAAACAATTCTGCTAAGGTTCTTCGGTTTGTTGAAAATATATCGAAGGAAACTGAAGAAGAGCCATCTGTGTTGCTTGGTGCAGCGTCCGCCACAACTTCGACACCAATAGAAACAGTTAGAAAAATTTAAATTAAAATTAGACTAAATAAAGCAGAATAATCAAGTTATCAAAGGAGACTTATGCTACGCCTGTAAATGTTTTTGGCATTCAAAGTTCTTTTTTCATATAGCAGCAAGTGTTGCATTTATTTAGGCGAAATTGGTTTCGGAGGAAGTAGTGAATGAGATCGCTAAAGCAATGACTGAGAAGTTTCAATCTGTCTTAGAGGCTCAAATTGAACATTCAAGGAAGACTTCGAAAGAGAATCAGTTGGTTCGGTCAAAAATTACTGCGCTTCTGAAACAATCTTAGAATGATGCTGGAACTTGTGGTAGAACTTCTGAGCCTATTCCTGAACGAGTTGAAGGAGACTCAATCTGGGTAGGAAGTGTGGACTTGATGACAATCCGACCGGATGGAGGTCCCTCAAAATTTGGAAGAGCTGTTGCGGCCGCTGCTTTTGGGGCGAACGAGAAATGCCTTTTGATAAACCATAGGATTGGAGCACGTTTTTCAAAAAGCGGTGCGCGAAGTCCGTGTGACCCTGAGCTTGAGAGTAAATTCAGGGAGTGTATCGCAAGAAACTTTTCAAATGATGTGGATGAAACTACGGCAAAAGCAATAAGTGGTGCAAACTAGTACGGGTCTGAGATGAGAGCAAAGTACCCTCATCTGATTGTGAGCAATGAAAATGTCCAGAGTTGACTTGAGCAAAGTTTTTGATGTCTCAGCTTCTTTTTTTCCACCTGTAATACAATACATACCATCATTGCTGCTGTGCTTGTTATACATTTATACATTTGGCGCTCACGTTGCTTTCTTGTTACAGATCTTGTCTTCATATATAAACTGCCCATTTTATGTTCCCTATTTATTCAGAAAGTTTTCCAGTTACTGTTTGTTTTGGTTTTCAGTCATATATTGTATTTTTTGATGTTTAATCTTTTCTGGTTAATTTAATCTCAACTTTCTTATAAACTTCGGGATTGTTTTTAATGAGACACTGAAAAAGATTGTTCAATACTGTTGTCCTATTTTGATTTTCTTGGGTAATTGTTGGCTGTTTTCAGAGCCATGTCTCAATGCAGACCAATTGATTCATCTGATGACGAGTTGTTTGATAACGCAGTTCCTAGAAAATGTTCAACTAGTAGGAAATCGCTTGCTTTCAAAAGAGTTCGTCTTCAATCTGATAGTGAGGAGGAAGCCATCAACTTGTCAGTGAGAACAGTTGCGCAGAGCAGTACTGTCACGCCTAGTGGCTTGGACTACCAAGAAACAGCTGTTCCCAAAGGAAACAAACTGATTGACTCCTTCAATGCAAACCTTGATGAGATATTGGTGAAGCACAGAGCTTGTCTAAAAGAGATCCGCCGAAAGGAGAAAGCATCCAATATCGAGTTTCTAAGCTCTGTCCGATATCTTATTCTGGGAGAAGTCCTTACCGTTGATAATTCGTCTCTATTCCCAGAAGTCATCGTTAACGGTTTAAACTTGATGACTTTGCAGGCTGGTCCCGAACCTTCAAAATTTGGCAGGGAGTTGGCAAAAAAAAGTTTTTGGTGAAGGGGAAGATTGTGTCCTTATAGGCCAGATGATCGGCCAGGGACGAAAAGTAAGCGATGTTCGGATTAGAGTTGAGCTGCATCTGGAGAAGGCTTTTGAAGGTTTGACTAGATTTCACAGCTTTTCATCCTTTAAATGTTAAAAAATTAGCAGTATCTTATAGTATTTAAAACTTAAAAAAAGAGTTTGTTTTCTTAGGATAGAAAGATGATATGCGGGTTGCTAAAATAGTTTTGAAAGCTTCAAAAATTTTCATCATGTTTCAGAGGTTATCAGGAGAAAGTATCCTAAACAGGCAGATCTTGCCTATCGAGAAGCCAAGAACTCTGCCAACCAGATGGGATTGGACATCAAGAAGAAAACTACGAAACGTCTGGTGGCACAAGGTGCTCAGAATTGAACCATGAGAAGACAAGATTGATTAAAATTCATTTACTGCTCTATGCATTTTCTGTGATTGTTGCCAAGATTTCAACTCCTTTGTCATTTTGATCTAATCATAATCTAGTACATTCGCGGTCTAAAAAATTGATGCACGTATTCATTCATAGTTTTTTTTATTCTTCTCACGTGTCTTGTTGATGCTTTGAGCTCATCTTTAAAAATTTTGTTGACAATAAATAAAGGTTTTGTTTTTTTTTCGTCTCAAATTCGCTACTCTGAAACGTAGTCATACAATTTAAATCAAAGTTTTCAAACCACAACTCTTTTTAGACTGAATGAATAGTAAACAGAAGGCACTGGTTCTCGCGCAATGTGACGCTCACGTGACAGTTGAACTGATAAACGATGGCACTGTGCAGGTTGAGTCAATGGTTGAGAAGACATCCGACGAAGAGTATAAATTCCTGCTGGATTGTAATCCTTTATTCAAAAAGTATGACCAGCTGCTGAGGTTGAGCTACGCTGAAGCCAAAGAAGCCAAATATGCGATCAAACCCGACATTTTTGGTGGCTACGGGCTTTTCTATGAGGGTGATGAAATATTAAGAGTCCCTAAGAAGAAGATGTTTCTACCTAAGCTATGGTCTGTCCTGGAGAAAATTAAAGACTGTGACGAATCATCGATCAAAGCTGTCTCTGTATTTAAGCCGACATCCGCTTGTAGTCACTCCAGAATAATGGTTGGAGCTGTGAGGTTTGCAAATCATTCGTGCAGGCCGAACTGTGAGTATCAAATAAGCGAGTGGAAAGGACAACACTTTGTCAATCTTGCTGTAATACGAGATATTATGCCGGGACATGAAGTCACCGTTTTTTATGGTGACTCATTTTTTGGAGACAACAACTCTGAATGCCTCTGTCCCTTCACAGCCTTACATGAATTGTCGGAAAGAGATTGCACCGTTGATAACAGAAAAACTCTAAACCTGATGCCAAGAACAAATTCATATCAATTGAAAAGGTTTTCCCAGAAACAACATCGCTTATTTGTCAAAACCACGGAAAGAAAAAGAGCCAAAATAGATATTGAATTGAGGCAATATGATACAGAAGAATCTGATTTGGATGATGAAACCAATTATGGAGAAGAAGTTTTGGCGGAAAATTGTGAAACCGTTTCCCCAGAAACGCAAGAGTAAAACGAAAATCAGACCACTTCCTCAATTCTGTCACCAGTACCATTTCAAAACCTTTTTTCTTCACTACAGCATTCAAATGTTGTCCCTTTGGTCATAACTGAAGTCCCGGAGGTTCCAATTGCTGCCGCAGAAAAAAATGAATCAGACAGCGATGACACTGTTCTCGAAGTATCGTAAAGTGGAGCGTCATCGACAAACTTTCAAATTTGTATTAATGCTATAGCTGCTCAACATGGAACTTCAGACGCTGAAGCAGCTCATTGGATAAAGTTTCTCAAAATTGTGAGCGGACGCAACGATCTACCCAGTTTTAGAACATTGAAGAAAGAGTTTCATCTGTCGAAAAAAGCGCTTTCTGGTATTGTACAGGTTTGCGAAAATGGGGAAAGATACAAATTGAATTTTGTAGCTGAACTTGGTTCTATTGTGCAGAAAAACGTTCAGACAATTATTAAGTATGCCTCTATTCGAAATAAGAAGCGTGACCTCATAATTTCAAATGCAATTGATGCGGCAAAGAGAATATTGAATATTTTCCTGATACTCAATTCAGATGGTGTGCGAATCATGAAATCGGCGAACAAATCTATTTGGCCGGTGTGGTTTGCAATTGCCAACTTACCGCCCCTCAGGCGTTCTGCTTTTGAAAATATTGTTCTGGCCTCCCTTTGGATGGGCAGCAATAAACCCAACTGGGATGAGGTGTTCCAGGTATTTTCTTCAGTACTTCATTTGGTTTGAATCCACAATTTATTCTGTGTATTAAATTATTTAGGAAATTGAGCAGCAGATTCGCGAATCCTCCGTTGTTGTGTCTCATGGAAATCTCAAGTACTCGGTAGTCTTTAAAGTTATTCTCTTGGTCGCCGACATTCCAGCTACTGCCTCCTTGCTCAACATGCACCATCATTTGGCAAGGTACGCTTGCACCCTTTGTCTCATCGAAACAAAAGTAGCTGATAATATTCGTTATTTTCCTCTCGAAATGACAACTGCAATGCGAACATCCAAAGTTCATAAAAAGTGTCTCGAAAAAATAGAAGAATTGGGCTTGAAATCGCTTATGGGAGTGAAGGGCCGCAGTAAGCTCTTCGATTTGATTGACAATCTGCCTTTGACTGCACCAGTTGACGTAATGCATCAGGTGTACTTGGGCGTTGGAAAAGTTCTGCTGCAAGTCATAGTCGCGAAAACAGTAAAAAAAGACATGGAGAATATCAATAGCTTGGTGGCAAACTTAGAGGTACGATCTTTTTTCTAACTAGTGTTTTTTCTAACTAGAGCATTGAAGTTATTTTTTTTCCAGCTCCCTAATGACTTCAAGAGAAAAGTGAGGACTTTGAAAGACCTAGAATTCTTCAAAGCAAACGAAATAAGAGCTTGGCTGCTATATATTGGACCTGTTCTATTCAGTTTTGCAGTTAACGAACAACTTTACGAGAGGTTCATGTTGCTCAGTTACTCAGTTCGCCTAATGATGATTTCGACCGACTACGCTGAAGATGCGAAAAGACTTGTGAGCTTATTTCTTAAAAAGACAAAAGACCAATTTGGCGAGGAGGTTTTCTCTGCTAATGTACATTCCTTGATTCATTTGCCCTGGCAGCTCAAATTCTACGGCCCCATTTGGTCAATGTCAGCAATGATGTTTGAATCCGCAAACTATTTGTTGCAGTCGAAGTTCACAGGCACAGTAAATCATCTCTCTTTGTTAGTAGAGCGTTACCATAGGAATAAGCAGTCACTGAAGGTTGAAGTTGTCAAAGATAATCTGCAGGAGTTTTGCCTTTCGCTACGCAATACAAAGAGGTTCCGCAGGAAAGTTGTAACAAGTGGAATCCCAGAATCTTTGCTGTCACCGGGCAAAGTTTTCTATAGCAATTGTTACCATAATTTGCTTTGGCTTGATTCTAAGGCTCATTTATCTTCCAAGAATAGTTATCTGGCTTATTCTGATGGTTCAAATATCCGATACGGACAAGCGAGCATTTTCTTTACTGTAGGTGGCATCGAAAATGTATCCGTGGAAATGTTCAGAGTAACAGACTCATACAAATGCAACTCGGCATCTAATTTTGACGTTTACTCCTATATAAAGGTTGAAAAATTAAAAAAATATGAAACTATTTCTGTGGAAATGATTGTTTCGAAATGTCTACTCATAAAGTTTTCGCATGAACTCTATCTCGTACCCCTTCTTCAAATGCTTGAGCACGATTAACTTTATTTGTTTTTTATTGGTGTTGTAATTTCCATAATGTAATCATTTTACTTTGTATAAGACACATATTTGCGCTAGAACTTTTTGTTCTAAGATTAACAGTTTGCTGTTGAAGTATGCTCTGCTATGAAGAAAAATTGTAATTCATTTTCATTATAGACAATTTTTGTTTCATTTTGAAGTCGAGTCGTTGATTGAAGAAACTAAATGTTTATATGTTTGTTTGACTAGCACTGTACGCTCAATATTTGCGTCCTTAACAGAATGAAAATCCTCCTCAGGTTTTGGGCATCAAAATATTAACAATTTTGTCCTAATAATGAATTATTCTTTCGTGAGAACGAAAAATCTAAAATCAAGCAAAATTTTCAAAGATACCTGCGAGGACAATTTGATATATGCAATTTACTTGTAACCAGCCTAGAAATTTAGGGTTACAAGCCCACTGATTCCAAATAATTTTTTGAACGAAAAGGGGCGAACCAAATTTTCTAGAAAAAAAAAGATTTCCGATTTGAAAAATGATTTCAAAAACACCTGCAATGAAAGTTTGATTCACGCATTGTACTTGTTTTCAGCCAAGCAATTTTTCCCATTGGTTTCCAATGAGTTATTGAGCAAAAAAGGCGAACCAAAGTTGCTGAAACAAGCATCAAGCGTTTTGAAGAATGTTTTCACGTTCAACCAATTGCAAGGAATTTCATGGTAAAAAAAGTTGCTTGGCTAGCACTGTTAGCTCATTTTAGGAGCCTCAAACAAAAGTAAAATCCTCTTTAGTGTTTAAGCAACAAAATACTAAAAGTTTTGTCCAAATAAAGATTGTTTCTATCGAGAAAACAAAAAAAGTAACATCAATGAAAAAACCCGAGATGAAAAATGGATGCGTGCAATCTACTCGTATCTAACCTGGAAAAGTAGGGTTACAAGCCCACTGACTTCAAATAAATTTTTGAAGGAAAAGGGTGAACCAAACTTGCCGAAAAAAGCTTTAAGCGCTTTGAAAATTGTTTTCAGGTCCAGTCACTTTCAAGAACCTTAATGCCAAAAAATTGCTTGGTTAGCACTGTAAACTCAATTCAGGAGCTATAAACAGAAGAAAAGTCCTATTCAGGTTTTTAGCGACAAATTACTAAGAATTTTGTCCAATTAAAAACTGCTTCTTTTAGAACCTATTGACCAAAAATGCACCTAACCCCAAAAATGCACCTTTTTTTAAACGTTTGGAAAATTGTTTAAAACTTTAAACGTTTGGAAAATTGTTTTCAAGTTTAAGCCACTAACAAGATGTTTCATGCCAGAAGATTCGCTTGGCTAGCAGTGTGAGCTCAATTCAGGAGCTCTAAAGAAAAAAAACCCTATTTATATTTTAAAAACAAAATATAATGAAATTTGTTCAATTAAAGAATGCTCCTTTCTAGAAAACGAGAAAAAGCTAAAGTCAGTCAAAATTTTCAAAAGTTACGCCAAATAAAAACTGTTGCGTGCATTTTTCTTTTATTCAGCCTAGAAATTCAGGGTTGCTAGCCCCACAACTTCAAGTAGCTTTTTGAACGAGAAGTGAGGACCGAACTTCACAAAAAAAGGCCTAAGCGTTTTCAAAAAGGTTTTGAAGTTTAGCCAATTACAAGATGCTTCATGGCAAAAGTTTTTTTCGCTAGCACTGTCAGCCTAATTCAAAAGCCCGAAAACAGAAAGATCTTTTTTGGGTTTTCAGCAACAATTTACAAAGAAATTTTTCCATTTAATAAAAATTGAGAGAAAAATTGGATAATTGCAGTTGAAAAACAAACTTTTTTCTTGGAATGTCAGGCGGAGCATTCTTTTTGCCTTTCAAGCAGCTCCTAGGCCTTATAGATTTTTACTATTTTCAAAAATATAAGCGAAAAAAATCAATTTTTCTAATTGAAATACGAAATTTTCTTCTAAATTTTGGCAAACCAATCTACTTGCAATTGGTTTGCGATCTTGCTATTTGTTTGTTAAATGTTGTTTTTGTGTTTCAGGTGTCAAATAAAGAGAATGAAGTCAACCCTCCAAGAAAACTCGCAAAGAAGACAAAGAAGATCAGGAACTTATACCATGTTCCCACATCTTTCCGATTTTCCGGATTTCTGCCGACCACTAAGGGATCCCTGAGTCTAGCGAAAGCTGAAATGAAGTCTTTGTACCCTTTAATTCAAAATGTGTCCTTTTTGGGGCTGCGCAAAGGATCTGAGGCGATGCATGGTTGGGCAAATTTTGCCAATCCGACCGATTGCGCTGAAACTTGTGAAGAAGTAAAGAAAAACCCAAAAAATGGTCTTAAAGTTGAAAAGATGGGACCCACAAAGCCTGCGGAGTTTGAGGAAAGCATGAAAGAAAATGTAATGCCGCCTCCAACAAAAAAACCTTGCCGCTTTGATTTTACACAAAACTTGAACATTGAAAATTTGTAAATTTTGCTTCGGTTTTGTGAAAGTCAAAATGAGGAATACAGTTTTTCAATATGAAAATAAATGATCTCCTTGTACTTGTTTTTTCAGCTTTTGGTTTCAACAAAAGTCGTGTTGTTGAAGAACATTTTTTCGAAAAAATCAAGATCGGGTTTTTTCGTTATGACACTTTTATATGATGTCTTAGATAACATATCAAAGACCATAGAGTTTTCGTAGAAACCATATCCAAGACCATACAATTCAACGTTTGTTAAAATGGATTGAAAAGCCTTCATTTGGTTGTAGTTTCAAAATATTTTGCCGATTCTTAGAAACCATATCCAAGATCATATATGGTTTCTTAGATAGCATATCCAAGACCATAATGATTTCTTAGATACCATATCCAAGATCATACAACTTACCATTTGCGGAAATGTCGTGAAAGGCATTCATTTGGTTGCAGTTTTAAAATGTTTCGCCGAATCTTAGAAACCATATCCAAGATCATATATGGTGTCTTAGATACCATATCCAAGACCATAATGATTTCTTAGATACCATATCCAAGATCATACCACTTACCATTTGCGGAAATGTCGTGAAAGGCATTCATTTGGTTGCAGTTTTGAAATGTTTTGCCGAATCTTAGAAACCATATCCAAGATCATATATGGTGTCTTAAGTTCCATATCTAAGACCATTTTGACTTCCTGGATACCATATCCAAGACCATAAAATGTTCCATCGGTGGGAAAACCATCGAAAACGTGTTGCTCTGCCTAAATTACCAATTTCATGTAAAATCTTGAAAATCATACCAAAGATCATATATGGCTTCTTAGAAACCATAGCAAGATCATGCAAGAAATTTTGCTTAGACTTGGATGGAACCATATATGGTCTTTGATATGGTATCTAAGAAGGGTCATCCCGGGCCATTACGCCGCCAAAACGCTCATTTTTTAAATAAAATTAGTGCATTTTTGTGTGGTTTCATGAAGAACACAGACAATAACTCGTCTGGTTTTCTCGTTGTACGTAAGTATTTCTCACGGTGAAAACTGATATGATAGCCATGCGGACAGAGGAAAAATGCATTAATTATGTTGCCCAAGTTACCGGATAAGCGTAGAGCAGAGCATTTTGACGTTTTTGAGCATTTAATACTTCAAAAAACTCTTCAATTAGCTAATTTTTTTAATCAAATTGATCCTTAGTTTTTTGTCTCATTTTCAGATATCTAAATGCAAGACTCATTTTTTTTAAAGAGTCCTGATCTTGGAGTTGAGAATCTTTGCACTTTCCTTTTAATCTGCGGTCAGTGTTGAGATATTTATGACGTTAAGTAGGTGGAACATTATTTTCAATCTTGCCCATATTTGCTCAAAAATTTTAATTCTGACGGATGATGACAGGCACTTTCAAATTTGAAAAAATTTAGTTAGTTTTAAATGTTGTCACTGTTTTCCACACAAATCTTGCAAACTTAAAAGACAGATTATGTAAAGTTCTGAATTTTTAGTAAGTTTAACTGGACTGTCCTTTTGCGACTTGATGATACCTCGGTTAAAAATCGAGCAGCAGTTGTGATATTATCCATTCTGTTTCAATTTTCCGCGACAATTTCTCATCACCACTGTAGTGGCTGCTCTCATATCAATGTCACAATGACAAGCAAAGATTGACACCGCCACTCCAGCCTTGATAACGGCCTTTGAAGCTTCTGAGTGCTCATCGGGTAAATCTGCCCTCAACGTTTTTATCGCTTATTCGCTGCCCTTATTGCAAGTATCACATTTGTTTTTGATTGACCGTAAGGCAGTTTGTATGCCTAGTTTTGACATTTTCTGCTGAAGAATGATTCTTACATGTTTAGTGCCTTCGCGTTGTATCCTCTTATGCTCGTTTCACAGGAATTGATCAAATGTATCATGTTTGCATTCAAGACATTGCTCTTGGTTGCTCTTGTATTAAAACCTAATTGACTTTTACCTCTTTTGCTTTTTGCCCGCTTGATCTTTCTTCATCTGCTGCGTTTTGAAAATTCATCTTCAGCTTTGAGTGATTTCGTCTCAGCTAACTGTTCTCGCTGTAGTACAAAAAATGCTTGATTGAGTTTGCTCAACACTTGCTGTACATATCTCAATTTGTTCAGCAAGAGTTTCTTCGTTTCAGCTTGTATCATGAAGGCCGATGGGGGTACAATGTCTTCATCTGAGACAAAAATTAGGTTCACTTGTTCTGGTTATTCACTTTCTGACCTTTCAATGAGGCACACTCACTTCTTGTGAGCTCTTCAATGTTGATTTCTCTCACACCAATGTCCACTGAGTTGTCGAGACCGCTTACAGGCTTCAACTGCAGTACATCAATGAAGCTCATTTTCGTTCCTCGCAACATTGAAGTTACATCTACGCATGCTTGTTTAAGCTGCAATTGGGAGTTATTCAATTCGCTTCAGGAATTATACTGTTTTGCCGGGCTTCACATCTTCGTCTGAATGCTGTCAATTTATTGTCCAGATGCCTTTCACAAGCGGTGTCATATAATTCCTGAAAAGAGCAAACAACCTCGTTGGTTCAAATACTAAAGATACTACTGACAAAATCTTCCTCTGAGTATTGTGTGTTTCAAAAACTATTGGTTCCTGTGAACAATTGAGGACCATCGCCAGTAACAGCCCATTGATTTCAAAGCATTGAAGGTCCTTCCTGTATTTATTACACTTCTACTTACTCCAAGTTGCTGATAGATATCAAGTGTTTTGGGATTGCTTTGGAAATCTCATCGTTGTTACTTATCCAGGTTTTCATTTCCAACCATTGTTGCAAGAGAAGAGGTAGTAGCTGGTTTAAGACTTCAATCGCTTCCTCCGGGGTTTCTCCGATTTAATAAAATCCTCCATGCATCAACTGTTCTGTAATGTCTGGGTTGCAATTGGATATGTTCAATCATTGTCAGGTCCCCTACGTTTTTGAGCATGCTTTGAGCAATTTGGAGAACTCTGAGAAGCAAACACATGAAACTGAAATTCGTATAGTTGAACAGGTTTTTTGGTCTTTGGACGTCATAGATGCCTCAAGCACATTTCCAAAACAGTCACTCAATGTCCGATGTCAGGGCCATTGATCTCTCAAAAAATCCTAGTACCGTTCCAATCAACCCGTGAAGTAAATCAAGTCCCTCTAGAAGTTTATCGTTTAACCCTGTGTCTTTTTTAATTGTATGGAGCAATGAAAACATTTCTGCCTTTGGCAGGCTTGTTCGGGTTCAGCACTGATCGGCACGGTAAATCTCATTTTTTCCCAATTATGCCTTTTACTTTGGGTCCATTTTTATCTTTACGAATCCCCTCTCTACCTGTTTATCTGTTGACTGTGATTGAAAACTCTTCATCTTTGCGGACTTTTGGAACTTTGGCTTTAGTCAGTAAAATTCAACCTAAGCTGAACTGTAGTTGTTTGATGTTTGAAATTTAGCTCTGAATCACTTCCCCAGCTTACTTCTGGCCTCTATACGTAGTTCTAACATCCTTTTTGCCTGCAGTCCTCTTTTTGACTGACTGACAACGTTGATCTCAAAAAACTAGGTTTTTATGAGCCACCAGCTTTAGATATTCTCACATCTTCCTTGAAGGCGAAATCAGAAACATTTTGTATCGTTTTGCCCGTCCACTGACTATCTAACCTACCTCTATTAGAACGGCAAAAAGTTTACTTGCTGCTCCTGTCTTGTACTCCAACTTGCGTTGTACCTCATAATAAACTTGAATAAGGATGATGTCAATTTCCTACAAGATAATGAACACTCGAGTGGTTGATGCTTTTGATTTAGCTTGTTGTGGTCTTAGTTTGTGTATTGTAAATTAGATTGACGGGTGTGCAAATGATTGAATGGAATGCACCTTTCAATGCAGTCTCTTTTCTGTGAGAGAACCCTTTTTTGTCCTCAGACCCTTCATTCCAGGTATGCCAGCTGTGTTAAGCCCAACCTCGCTGCCTTGAGATTGCAACTTTTTGGAATCCCAGGGCAGCGTTTTGATCAGTGAATTAAAGCGTTGTTCCACTTTGAAGAAAAGAATTTGTTATTATCCTGTTGTCATCGCTCTTTGTTAATAGAGGAACTATCTGAAGAAAGCTCGAGTTTTTATTAGTCTTGCTTACTGTCGCTGCGCTTACTTAGCATGTGTAATTGCCTTCATTCATCTGTTTTTCTGATTGAAACAGTTGGTTGTGCTTATCGGTATCTGCATTTGAACTGCAGGCTATGACTTTAAAATTTTTAATTGCATGTCCTTTTGCCAGTCAGCCGTTATGGAAGCGTTTCCTAGACTTTGCTGCGTACCGATCAATCACAATCATATTTCAGAACAATGGACGGTTCTAAAATTTTTTAATGCCTTTAGCTAGCGATGTTCGATTGTTTCGCATCTGTTTCTTTTCCAACTAACATCCCAATTTGCGCTGAAGTTCAATGTCTTCGAGTACTGTTTCTTCCTTTTTCTGTTTTGTCCGTCGTCCTTGTTTTTTGATTCATGTGAAATCTGAAAAGATTGCCGTTCTACATAGCCTTTTTTTCAAAAAAATCATATCTTTATCATCAGCAGAGAACCACCACTTTTCTTTGAGAACTTTTTGTAGTTCATCTACTGCCATATACATCATCAAGCTTGATTGCAGGTCACCAACTTGACACTTATTTTTGAGTAATTAACAAGTTGAAGTGATGAGTTGTGACGCTTCAGTCGAACTTCCGGGCGGAGATCTTCCAGCTGTGCGTTTGATGATCTGATGAGGCGTTCCAGACGTCCTCTCCAGGTTACTCTAGGCAGCAACCTAGAGTTTTCCCGAATAATATGGCTTACCTGGTTTTGCTGCCCGTCAGCACAATTTAAAAGTAGCTCACCTTCACTGAGTTTATTTTTGGTTATTGAAACACTTTAGCCGTGAACATACTAGACCACTTCCTTCATTCGAGAGAGTTGACATTAAAGATGTTCATTTTGAGAATTGGTAGGTTATTTTTCCCAAATAACAGCCGGTGTATTGTAAATCAGCTCTGGAGAAGACTCTCTTCAACGGGCAATGAACAGTCACGTGAGCTTCGCTTTATTGGGAAATAACAATAATTAATCGGTTCAGGATTTCGAGACAAGCTGTTGATTATCCTGATCTTAGAAAATGTTCAATTGTACCGACCAAATTTGAAACATATTTCTTCTTTTGGGTGAAATTGAAGGATGATTTGTCTTGAGCATTAAAATCTCATGCGCTCTGATTGATACTTTCAGCGATTAAACGTAACAAAAATCCAGTTTGTCGAAAACAGAAAATAGCTTTTGCAATTTTATATGAAAGATTTTGAATGGCCTGACTAAAACTCGTTTACTAGTTTTTTAAATCTGTTTTACGACTTCTGGCTCTGATCATCATGACAAACAACTACTCATAAATACTGAGTACATGGCAGTTTAATTTATGAAAGAGACGGGGTTCGATCACCACACTTTTAACTACAAAGACTGACGGAACTCAATTTCAAGTTTAAGAACCTCTTATATTGATAAACTTCTGCTCTTGAATAAACTGAAAAAAATTTTAGTTGACAGCTCTAGGTACTTTAAAAGAACCGAATAGTTTTTGCTGATTAGGTTTAGATACAATTTGTATTGCTGCAAATAAATTAAGTTGGCAAAACTGAAGAAATATATTTCAAATTGATAATTTAAAGCAGGAAGTATACCAGATCTTCTTTGTTTTTGAGAAATTTTTTAAGAACACCAGGTCAAGCAGTGTTATGGGAGTAATAAGGTATTCCAGGCCACAAAAACTTTCAGAAGTGGGCCTCAAAAGACTTTCGAGTGATTTTATTAACAGTCATCAATTTGATAGTATGTATCGTATTCAAAAGCAACGTAATTTGATTGTGTATGGAAAATGTAGAAAATGCAGAGGCGTTGGTTCGATCAATACAACAATTATTTTAGAGAACAAAGTCTTTTTGATGCTCCTTTTAAATGTACCACTGTAGTTTTGATACTTGAGACCAGAAATGGCCAGCACTCTATTAAAAACCGTGCAAAACACAAAATTTGTGAAGTTTTAGCGCGCTTTAGTTGATAGTTACAGTTCTTTGGTTTAATGAAATTATTTATTATACTACGTGACTTGAAACGTATTTTGTTAATTTGGAACAATTTTTGTGCGTTTTTGAAAGCTTGAATGTGATTAATTTTTTTTTGATTGCACGGTTTTTTAAGTAACATCCTGCAGCCCAGAAATAAATGTTGGCGGAATAAGTATTAATTTTCCAAGTGGGCGGTCGAGCAATCCGATGGACGTGCGCAAGACGGTGGAGTGTGAAACGCTGTCGGAACCGTTACGAAGTTCAGTTATCCAAACAGTAAGCTAGTAAGCCCTAGTGTTGGTCTCATGAGCTGCCAAGACCAAGTCAGGGGTTTTTAAGGGTCGCTCGGTGGGCGTCTGCCACTTTTAGCGCCGGTTAAACACGAGTACTCTTTTATCCAACGTAACCAAATACTTTTGGGTCGCCCTTTAGTAGAGTCTACAGTTGACCCATTTTACTGATTTTGTTTCTGGTTGTTGGTTCACTGAAGCAGTGAACATACTAAACCATTCCGGCCATTCGCAAGGGTTTCATTGAAGTTGTTTAGTTTAAGCTGTGCTAGGTTACTGCTGGCCGATTAGCAGCCGTTGTATTGTAAACCAGCTGTGGGGAAGCTTTGAGGTCTTCAACGCTCAATTAAAGGTTAAGTGAGCTTCGGTTCAGTGAGAAGTGAATATGCTTAATTAGTTCAGGGGTTTGCTTTGAAGCGAGCTGTTGATCGTACTGGCGCTAGAAGATTGTTGGTTGTGTCGGCACAAACTGAAAATTCTCTCCTTTTTTGGGTCTATTAGTTGGGTGATTTGTCTTGCAACATGATTTGTTTTACGCACTGAGTGATAGTTTCAGCGATTAAGCGTAACAGAAATCCAATTTGTCAAAAATAGACATTAGTTTTTGCGGTTTTATGATGAAGATACTGAATGGCCTGATAAGAAATGGGTTACAAGTTTCTTAGTTTTTTTGACGCCCTCTTCCCTTTTTCATTATGACACAGACGTGCTTTGATCATACCACTTTTATTTTTAAAGATCTCACAACAGAACTCAGTTTTAACTTTAAAGACTTCTCATTTCTATAAACTCTTGCTCTTGATTAAACCGAAAAAAAATTGAAGAAGACACTGCTATGTACTTGAAAAAAAGGATTAGTTTTGCGGATTAGTTTTAGATACAAGTTTTTCTTTAGCTTTAAATGATTAAAATTGGCAAAGAACAAGAGATATATTTCAAATTAATAATTTTGTGGGGGGAAGAGTACAATATCTTCCTTGTTTTTAAAACAGATCACTGAAAAAATTGACAGGCCGATAAGTGTTATAGGAGTGTTAAGATAATACAAACCACGAAAGCAGACTTTCGAACAATAACATTAGCAGTATTCAACCGGATTGTACGTATTATCTTAAAAAGCAAGGTACTGTCTGTATGTTTAGAAAGCACAAAAGCGTTGGTACGATCAATACAACTAGTGATTTAGACAGCAAAAATGTTTTGATTCTTTTTTTACAGATATCACTGTAATTCTGGTGCTTGAGATCAGACCCGGTCACTAAACTATTCAAAACGGTGCAAAAACCAACCAAAACTTTATAAACCTAAACACGCCTTATATGATAAGTATAATAATAAGGATTAATAAAATTAATTGTTTGCAAATTTGCTGAGCTCTTTACTAGAATTGAAAAGCATTTTATTCAACTTGAACCATTTCTGTGTGCATCAATTTCTTGAAAATGAATGGCTAATATTAAATTGCTTACTACATTTTTTGCTTAAAAACATCCTGCGGCCCAGAAGAAGATGTTCGCAGAATGGGTACTACTTTTACAAGCGGGCGGACGAATGATCCAGTGAACGTTCGCAGGATGATGCAGCGTGTAGGGCTTTTGGAACTGCAACAGAGTTCAGTTATCCGAGCAGTAGGGTAGTAAACACCTAGTGTTTGTCTCTTCAACTACTCAAATCAATTCACCTGTCTTTAGGTTTTGCTCGGTGCGCGTCTGCCACTTAAAACTCCAGTTCAGGGTGGGAACGTTGTCTGATATCCAAAGTGACCAAAGAGCGTCGGCCCAGGGCTGCGCACAAAAATACCGCTTACTTTTTTTAAACGAATCTACGCAAACGATTGACAGAATTGTGGTTGCTTGGTTACCAAGTAGAAAACCATTTAGTGTCTTTGCGCCTACGTCATATGGGTTGGCGCTTACGGGCTTTAACGAGCGTGCGATAAATTTGCGTTGAACTAGTCAAAAATTAGCACTTAAGAGATCATCTGTGAGGTGAAGTGTTTGAAATATAGTCTAACGTTTGCGCTTGAAACTCCGAAACAGCCTCTCTCGGATGCCACATTGTAGTGACGCACAAGAAAAATTAAACTTCCACTTAATGACTTTGTTTGCTAGTTCCGCGGCGGTGCTGACGATGTTCCGTTTTTCAATACCCTCACGATTGTTTCTTCCCCGAAAGGAAACGAACCGCTCCACTCCCATAAAAAATGGCCACCATGGTTGTAACTATTTCAACTTGGACAGCACGAGTTGTCAGCACGAAGTGAAGGCGAATCCCCACAAATTCTCGGAAAACATACCAACAAACAATGACGTAAAATGGGCCAAATTAATTGACCCTGGTGTTGGTAAAGTGAGGAGACTGATATGCAAGTCTTTCTACTAAGAGAAGAGCCATGGAGGGTTATATAGTGGCGGAGTGGAACATTCTGCACTTACAACAGTTAGATTAAATAGAACGCTGTGATGATCGTAATTTTGGCACGACGTAGAGTTCCTGGATAACTGAGCTGAGATAATCAAAACCCTGATGGGGATTCTTAACGTCAATGTGTTCGTAGAACAGTTTTACAAACGCATAGCCTGCGTCCAGAACGGTACGATTTTTCTCAAAGTCAACTTCGACCAACAGTGTGATGCAGCCAGCCGATCGAATTAGACCATTTGGTCCAACAAAACGAGAAAACGGAGCTATACGACTACATCATTGAACTGTTTTGTTGTCAAGGAGATTTTTGGTTTCGTCATTGAAGGACACTCCTTGCACAAGATACTAGAGATGACGCTAGTCTTCGTCAAGGAAAATGGGTTCTATGATGCTACCATCCACATTACAAAAATTTCCGTGAGAAAGTAACAACCGGAGTTACACTGTTATTTGTAAAAAGTTTTTGACCAAAACTGAACTTCTCAGGGAAATTAAGTGCGGGTTGGTTTCAAATTTGAATTAGTTACGGATGCGGCGAATGCTGTGTTCGTTTTGTTCATTTTCTAAGTTACGTTTGATGTTTTCAACTGCTTTAGTATCTGGTTAAAACAGGAATTGTTTAGTTTTTCAAAAAATCTGGAACCTCCGCACAGTTACTTGATTGAAAAACCTCATCGATCATGCGTCGAGTGCCAGCATCTGCTGGGTTGTCACTTGCAGTTGTCCCAAACCTGGTTCCACTCGCCACTTCTAATTTGTTACAGTAACTAGAATACACGGTTTGCAATAAATATAAAGTGCTTGTGCAGTTAAGCCATTGCAAGAGAATGCTGCTATCAGTCCACATGAAAACCTTGTTGACATGCAATGTAAGGAGTCCACAGATAAAAAAGCGGCCAGCAAAGCAACTTGCAGTTCCAGCTATGGAACTTTCATCACCCTCACCGGCTTAGTAGTCTTTAACCAGGACAATTGCAAGCTCTTCTTGCGGCCCATTTATCGTTGTTATTTGAGCTCGGCGACAGCACTTAAAGCTTCCTGCGAACTATCGCCATATATGTGCATTTCCAGGTGTTAGGAGTACCCTGAAAAATTTTGGCTTGGTTTAGAAATCTTGACAAATTTTTGTAGTTTCACGCTATATTTCAGGAACCTTTCCACAACGGCTTTTAGCAATTCTTCATCACAGTAATGCCCGCCGACACGCCAGATGGCAGTCAGTAACAATGGGGCACAGACAGTAAATGTTGCAGACAGTAAATGAGCACAGACAGTAAAGTATTTAATTTTTTTGAGGACTTTTGCGCTGCCTCAACATGTGTTCATTACGCAAACATGTGAAAAATAGCTTTGCTTCAACCAAGATCTTGGCTCGCAAAAGTGTGAGTCTTTTCCTCAAAGACAAGGTGATCCTACAAGCGGTGGCTGCTTTTGAGTACAAAGCAGTTTGGGATTGATGTTGATGTTATACTCTGTTGAGGCATCTTATTACTCTTCTCTTACGTATTTGCAGCATATGCTTTCTATCATGTTTCCGTTCGCTAGAACTAGATTAAAATGCTGGGCTCGATGATCTCTTTGAATTACCTTGACGATTATTGTCACGCCCATAAAGGTGTCTGGGTCTAGAACTTAGTCAATAATGCTTCTAGCCGCAGTCAAGAAATCGCCATTTTTTTAGTTACATTATCTAACCACTGTTCTAGAACAGCATAGTTTAAATCCGGGTTGTCAGTTTTACCCGCCAAATAAAAAAAATTCCTCGTTTTTCAGCACCAGCCTACTGGAGGCATCCTGCAACATAGAAATCCAAACCTGAGCTTCAACCCTTCCGTCTTGCCTATCTGTGGCCTAAGTGATGTCCTTGTCGATGCAACGTAACTTGGACCTGAAATTATATCTTGCACTATAGAGCTTCCTCAATTTCTCAGCTAAATGGGCCTTGATGTTGAAATGGTTGATTTCTCAAATTAGATTTACCTCCAAACAAATAATTAGAGTGAGGGTAATACTGAACTCAAGTGACGTCAACCAAATAACAAAATAATCAAGCCACGAAAAAGCTTGAAAAACCAAGATCTGAAAAAAAAACAAAATGTGAAAAACAAAATGTGAAAACGTCTAATGTGCTTGTGATGTTAAATACGGAACTAGGTGGTCAACAAGGGAGATTCAAGCAAACTACACACAACAAGACGGTTTAGTTTTTCAAAATTCTGGAACCTCCACACAGTTACTTGGTTGAAAAACTGGCTGTGGTCGGCCAAATTTACGTTCTATGGTTCTCAGTGCGTCTTTGTAAATTGCGGCTCAGTAGCCGAACTCGGAGAAAGCTAATTTAGCTCAGCAAGTTACACGGGTCATAAGGTAATTTGTAAATCATAGAAAAGAGACTGAGACTCACATGCGCTCTTAATTGCCATACAATTTGGGCCAACGGAACATCAATGTACTGGGACAATTTCCTTATTGGCAGCAGATCATTCTTGATTGCTATGGCGTCAGGCTTTGCATTAATAAGGTTTGTGCTTTCAACTGCTATCGCTGGAGGCGTAATATATAGTGGGCTGTACTGAAGGGTTAAAATTGGATGCTACAGGTTGCGGAGTAGTTGCTATTAACATTTTATTGTGCAGTCGTTTGCGAAAGGAGTTAATTAATGGCGGCGATGTCAGTTCATGAGGGTAGTATTGGTTGAAAATTGTTGAAAATGGCCGCAATATTTGTCATCTGCCTGATGTATGATGAGTCTTTGTGAAAAAAACGCCACAAGTATATATCAGGAACAAAACTACTTTTGGACTCTTGGAACGGTACAGTGGAACACTGTACCTTGTTGGTTACAAGAAAACGGACAGTGTTTTATGGTGGGTTAAAAAAATGGGTTCTTTTTGTGCTATTACCGAACCTTTACCCAAAAAAAAATTACCCGAACATGTACAAGTTTCTATCTTCTAACTGATCCCCTATCTTTACCTAAGTTTATTTCACTTGAGTGGTGGCTAAAAAGCAAACTTTTATCCATCATTTCGAAATCTTCTACCTTTGATGCAGCAACGCGCTGGCGAAGATTTTCCTCTCATTCTTGAAATGCCGTCTGATCTATTTTCATTTCAAGCTATATATTTTGCGTGGAAAATTTTTGTTTCTGTTTGGAGAGGGGCATTTGCTTTCTCTTGTTTCTCTACTTCCTGAGTTTGGGTTTTGCCATGAGAAAGTCATGTTTCAGTTGGCTAGAACCAGATTAAAATGCTGGGCTCGATGTTCTCTTTGAATTACCTTGACGATTATTGTCACACCCATAAAGGTGTCTGTGTCTAGAACTTAGTCAATACTGCTTCTAGCCGCAGTCAAGAAATCGCCATTTTATTTAGTTACATCATCTGACCACTGTTCTAGAACAGCATAGTTTGGATCCGGTTGGTCAGTTTTGACGGCCAAATCAAAGATACCTCGTTTTTCTGCACCAGCCTACTGGAGGCATCCTTCAACATAGAAATCCAAACCTGAGCTTCAGCCCTTCCGTCTTGCCTATCTGTGGCCTAAGTGATGTCCTTGTCGATGCAACGTAACTTGGACCTGAAATTATATCTTGCACAATAGAGCTTTCTCAATTTCTCAGCTAATTGGGCCTTGATCTTGAAATGGTTGATTTCTCAAATTAGATTTACCTCCAAACAAATAATTAAAGTGAGGATAATACTGAAATCAAGTGACGTCGACCAAATAATCAAGCCACGAAAAAGCTTGAAAAACCAAGATCTGAAAAAAAACAAAATGTGAAAAACAAAATGTGAAAAGGTCTAATGTGCTTGTGATGTTAAATACGGAACTAGGTGGTCAGCAAGGGAGATTCAAGCGAACTACACACAACAAGACGGATTAGTTTTTCAAAATTCTGGAACCTCCACACAGTTACTTGGTTGAAAAACCTCATCGATCATGCCACGATTGCCAGCATCTGCTGTGTTGTCACTTGCGGTTTTCGCAAACCTGGTTCCACTCGCCACTTCTAATTTGTTACAGTAACTAGAATACACGGTTTGCAATAAATATAAAGTGCTTGTGCAGTTAAGTCATTGCAAGAGAATGCTGCTATCAGTCCACATGAAAACCTTGTTGATATGCAATGTGATGACTTCATAGATAAAATTGTGGCCAGCAAAGCAACGTGGAGTTCCCGCCATGGAACTTTCATCAACCTCATAGGCTAAGTAGTCTTTACCCAGGACAAATGCAAGCTCTTCTTGCGGTCCATTTATCGTTGTTATTTGAGCTCGGCGACAACTGAAAGCTTCCTGTGAATTATCCCCAAATATGTGCATTTCCAGGTGTTAGGAGTACCCTGAAAAGTATTGGATTGGTTTAGCAAATTTGACAAGTTTTTGTAGTTTCACGCTCCCTTTCAGGAACCTTTCAACAACGGCCTTTGGTAATTCTTCATCACAGTAATGCCTGCCGTCAGGCCAGATGACTTTCAGTAACAATGGGGCACAGACAGTAAAGGTTGCAGACAGTAAATGAGCACAGCCATCAAAGTGTTTAATTTTTTTGAGGACTTTTGCGCTGACAACATGTGTTTATTACGCAAACATGTGAAAAATAGCTTCGCTTTAACCACGATCTTGGCTCGTAAAAGTCGGAGTCTTTTCCTCAAAGGCAAGCTGATCCTACAAGCGGTGGCTGCTTTTGAGTACAAAGCAGTTTGGGATTGATGTTGATGATATACTCTGTTGAGGCTTCTTATTACTCTCCTCTTACGTATTTGCAGCATATGCTTTCTATGCAGCTTTTGTACTTGTTACTGTGTTTTTGGTATCCTCAGCTTTCAATTTTATTGCGGTATTCTCTATTAACTTGTCCGCTTTTTTCTTGTGCTTTAACGAGTCGTTAAAAACGAGAAGATTAGATTCCTCCCTATGCTTTTTGACGGCGAAAAGTGAAAATAACTGCCTCATGTTGCTTGTAGTTTTTGTACAGCGGTGTCAAAAAGTGCAGCACTTTTCATATCTGAATCATATGAGGATGATTTAAAAACCCCGACAAGACTTGAAATTCACCCTGAAGTTTTCATGATGTTATTGTTGTTCTGCATCTTCAACAGCAGAAAGCTGCCGATGTTGTTCAATTGGGCACTTACAACTGGCTGTGGTCGGCCAAATTTACGTTCTATGGTTCTCAGTGCGTCTTTGTACATTGCGGCTCATTAGCCGAACTCGGAGAAAGCTAATTTAGCTCAGCAAGTTACACGGGTCCTAAGGTAATTTGTAAATCATAGAAAAGAGACTGAGACTCTTATGAGCTTTTAATTGCCATACATTTTGGGCCAACGGAACATCAATGTACTGGGACAATTTCCTTATTGGCAGCAGATCTTTCTTGATTGTTATGGCGTCCGGCTTTGCTTTAATAACGTTTGTGCTTTCAACTGCTATCGCTGGAGGCGTAATATATAGTGGGCTGTACTGAAGGGTTAAAATTGGATGCTACAGGTTGCGGAGTAGTTGCTATTAACATTTTATTGTGCAGTCGTTTGCGAAAGGAGTTGATTAATGGCGGCGATGTCAGTTCATGAGGGTAGTATTGGTTGAAAATTGTTGAAAATGGCCGCAATATTTGTCATCTGCCTGATGTATGACGAGTCTTTGTGAAAAAACGCCACAAGTATATATCAGGAAAAAAACTACTTTTGGACTCTTGGAACGGTACAGTGGAACACTGTACCTTGTTGGTTACAGGAAAACGGACAGTGTTTTGTGGTGGGTTAAAAAAATGGTTTCTTTTTGGGCTATTACCGGACCTTTACCCAAAAAAACTACCTGAACCTGTACAAGTTTCTAGCTTCTAACTGATCCCCTATCTTTACTTAAGTTTAATTCACTTGAGTGGTGGCTAAAAAGGAAACTTTTATCCATCATTTCGAAATCTTCTAACTTTGATGCAGCAACGCGCTGGCGAAGATTTTCCTCTCATTCTTGAAATGCCGTCTGATCTATTTTCATTTCAAGCTATATATTTTGCGTGGCAATTTTTTGTTTCTGTTTGGAGAGAGGCATTTGCTTTCTCTTGTTTCTCTACTTCCTGTGTTTGGGTTTTGCCATGAGAAAGTCATGTTTCCGTTGTCTAGAACTAGTTTTGAATGCTGGGCTCGATGTTCTCTCTGAATTACTTGACGATTAATGCCACGGCCATAAAAGTGTCTGGGTCTAGAACTTAGTCAATATTGCTTCTAGCCGCAGTCAAGAAATCGCCATTCTATTTAGTTACATCATCTAACCACTGTTCTAGAACAGCATAGTTTGGATCCGGGTTGTCAGTTTTGACGGCCATATCAAAGATTCCTCGTTTTTCTGCACCAGCCTACTGGAGGCATCCTTTAACATAGGAATCCAAACCTGAGCTTCAACCCTTCCGTCTTGCCTATCTGTGGCCTAAGTGATGTCCTTGTCGATGCAACGTAACTTGGACCTGAAATTATATCTTGCACAATAGAGCTTCCTCAATTTCTCAGCTAATTGGGCCTTGATCTTGAAATGGTTGATTTCTCAATTTAGATTTACCTCAAAACAAATAATTACAGTGAGGGTAATACTGAACTCAAGTGACGTCGACATAATAATCAAGCCACGAAAAAGCTTGAAAAACCAAGATCTGAAAAAAAACCAAAATGTGAAAAACAAAATGTGAAAAGGTCTAATGTGCTTGTGATGTTAAATACGGAACTAGGTGGTCAGCAATGGAGATTCAAGCGAACTACACACAAGAAGACGGATTAGTTTTTCAAAATTCTGGAACCTCCACTCAGTTACTTGGTTGAAAAACCTCATCGATCATGCCACGATTGCCAGCATCTGCTGTGTTGTCACTTGCGGTTTTCGCAAACCTTGTTCCACTCGACACTTCTAATTTGTTACAGTAACTAGAATACACGGTTTGCAATAAATATAAAGTGCTTGTGCAGTTAAGTCATTGCAAGAGAATGCTGCTATCAGTCCACATGAAAACCTTGTTGATATGCAATGTAAGGACTCCACAGATAAAATTGTGGCCAGCAAAGCAACGTGGAGTTCCCGCTATGGAACTTTCATCACCCTCATAGGCTAAGTAGTCTTTACCCAGGACAAATGCAAGCTCTTCTTGCGGTCCAGTTATCGTAGTTATTTGAGCTCGGCGACAACACTGAAAGCTTCCTGCGAACTATCCCCAAATATGTGCATTTCCAGGTGTTAGGAGTACCCTTAAAAATTATTGGCTTGGTTTAGCAATTTTGACAAGTTTTTGTAGTTTCACGCTCCATATCAGGAACCTTTCAACAACGGCCTTTGGTAATTCTTCATTACAAATAGGCCCGCCGACACGCCAGATGACGTTCAGTAACAATGGGGCACAGACAGTAAATGTTGCAGACAGTAAATGAGCACAGAAAGTAAAGTGTTTAATTTTTTCGAGGACTTTTGCGCGGCCAACATGTGTTTATTACGCAAACAAGTGAAAAAAAGCTTTGCTTCAACCACGATCTTTGCTCGCAAAAGTTGGAGTCTTTTCCTCAAAGGCAAGCTGATCCTACAAGCGGTGGCTGCTTTTGAGTACAAAGCAGTTTGGGATTGATGTTGATTATATACTCTGTTGAGGCTTCTTATCACTCTTCTCTTACGTATTTGCAGCAAATGCTTTGTATGCAGCTTTTGTACTTGTTACTGTGTTTCTGGTATCCTCAGTATTCGACTTTATTGCGGTAATCTCTATTAACTTGTGAGCTTCGTTCCTCTGCTTTAACGAGTCGTTAAAAACGAGAAGATTAGAATCCTCCCTATGCTTTTTGACGGCGAAGAGTGAAAATAACTGCCTCATGTTGATTGTAGTTTTTGTAGAGCGGTGTCAAAAAGTGCAGCACTTTTCATATCTGAATCATATGAGAATGATTTAAAAACCCCGACAAGACTTGAAATTCACCCTGAAGTTTTCATGATGTTATTGTTGTTCTGCATCTTCAACAGCAGAAAGCTGCCGATGTTGTTCAATTGGGCACTTACAACTGGCTGTGGTCGGCCAAATTTACGTTCTATGGTTCTAAGTGCGTCTTTGTACATTGCGTCTCAGTAGCCGAACTCGGAGATAGCTAATTCAGCTCAGCAAGTTACACGGGTCCTAAGGTAATTTATAAATCATCAAAAAGAGACTGAGACTCACCTGCGCTTTTAATTGCCATACAATTTGGGCCAACGGAACATCAATGTACTGGGACAATTTCATTTTTGGCAGCAGATCATTCTTGCTTTTTATTGCGTCCGGCTTTGCTTTAATAATGTTTGTGCTTTCAACTGCTGTCGCTGGAGGCGTAATATATAGTGGGCCAACCCAGCACAGTGGTGTGGGTATGAAGTGCACATAAATTTGAGGAAAAATTTGCGTGGAAAAAGGTGGTGCGACGTTAACTGCAGTACTGAAGGATTTAAATTGGATGCTACAGGTTGCGGCGTAGTTGCTATTAACATTTTTTGAGCAGTCGTTTGCAAAATGAGTTGATTAATGGCGGCGATGTAAGTTCATGCGGGTAGTATTGGTTGAAAATTGTTGAAAATGGCCGCAATTTTTGTCATCTGCCTGATGTATGATGAGTCTTTGTGACAAAACCGCCACAAGTATATATCAGGAACAAAGCTACTTTTGGAACGGTACTGTGGAACACTGTACTTTGTTGGTTACAGTAAAACAGACAGTGTTTTGTGGGGGTTAAAAAAATGGGTTCTTTTGGTGCTATTCCCGAATTTTTACCCAAAAAGAAATTACCCGAACCTGCACAAAATTCTAGCTTCTAATTGATCCCCTGTCTTTACTTAAGTTTATTTCACTGGAGTGGTGGCTAAAAAGCAAACTATTATCCATCATTTCGAAATCTTCTAACTTTGATGCAGCAACGCGCTGGCTAAGATGTTCCTCTCATTCTTGAAATGCCGTCTGCTCTATTTTTATTTCAAGCTATATATTTTGCGTGGCAATTTTTTTGTTTCTGTTTGGTGAGGGGCATTTGCTTTCTCTTGTTTCTCGACCTCCTCAGTTTGGGTTTTGCTATGAGAAAGTCATGTTTCCGTTAGCTAGAACTAGTTTAAAATGCTGCGCTCGATGTTCTCTTTGAATTACTTTGACGATTAATGTCACGCCCATGAAGGTGACTGGGTCTAGAACTTAGTCAATAATACTTCTAGCCGCAGTCAAGAAATCGCCATTTTATTTAATTACATAATCTAACCACTGTTCTAGAACAGCATAGTTTGAATTCGGGTTGTCAGTTTTACCGGCCAAATCAAAAAATTCCTCGTTTTTCTGAACCAGCCTACTGGAGATGTGATACCTAAGGATATCATCCTTTATTATTTTACTCGATGCAGTATATCTTATATGAAGTTGTAAAGTAGTTCATTTTGTTTGCCCTTGATAGTCCTGTTCATATTTGTTCAGTTGTGTCTTGTGATCTGTTAATGATTTCCTTCTTGGTTTCCCGCCTCCTGATCAGACATGTCTGAATTCGCATTCACGTTTTATTTACAAGCACTTCAATTCATTTCTTTTCATTCTCCTAACTTTGCAATTCAAATTCAGTTTAACATTTTTTTCGTAAATCTCGCTCCGCGAGTAAGCAGTAGAAACTCAAGTCAGGATTCCGCTTCTCGAATCACGACTTAATTAATTAAAAGTGCACCCGCACCGCAAATAGCTACTCTAAGTAAATAGAGTACGACATGGCGCAGTCAGCAACTAAACGAACACCCCTCGGAATCGACCCTTTCTGGGACAAACCTACAACCGATCTTCCGCTTCGCTGGGAGAAATGGAGAGTGCAATATAAATTGGCACTGTTGGCAAAAGAGAATATTTTTCTCGATACAGTGCTTGGACCCAAACCCGAGATGGTGGAACTCCCCTTGAGCCAATATATGAAGAAACAATAGTTGGTGCTTCCGCACAATCGGAGAGAGAGAGAGGAACGCTCGCAACGCGCAACAGAAGATGAACTGGCAAAACAAATGCCAACGGCTAATCGAAGTGGGTATCATGTGTGGTGACAAACCGTGGTCACTGGCGGACCGCAAAACTGTATCCCTACTCTACCTAAGCATTGGGATAGAAGGTTGCCGCATTCTCAATTGCAAGAACCCGCACATCATCATCGATACTCTCACTACAGTAGACTTCTGGAAGATCGTGGAAGAGGCATTTATCCACCCCCGCAACATAACGTTCGGTCGTCATGTCTTCCTGATTACGAAACAGCTTAGAGAAGAAACGGTAGAACATTTCTATGGGAAATTAAAGGAATTAGCGGAGAATTGCGATTTCGAGAACAAGGAAGAAACACTGATACGCGACTTCTTCATCACTAATCTGATGGATCCCGAGATTCAAAATGAGCTCCTTAAACAAACTGTCGAACCGCGTCAGGCATTCGAGCTAGACGCGGTTCCAACATAAAATTCGAAACCGACATCAAATTCAGCAGCACAACAAAATTGCTGTTCCAGCAAACGTCAACGCGGTCCAATTCGCCAATAATTCTCGAACCCAGTATTGGCAAAATTCAAATAATGCCTCGAGACAAAAAAACCGTTCGACACTCTATTGCTCGAATTGTGGAGGAATTTGGCTCCCGAATCACCGCAAAAAATGCATCGCAAAAGGCAAAACTTGTAACAATTGTGGACTTCTAAATCATTTTGCGAAAGTTTGCTGAAAACAAAAGAAGGTGAATACAAAGCCACAAAATTCAAAGGAAAAGGTGGTGAATGTCGTGGAAGAAGAACCGCATCCTGAGGACTCAGTGAACTTCCTACAACAAGCCAAGCTCTACGAATCGGATTACAGTAGTGGAGACGATTATATGGTTGCGGTGACCGAAAACGCTGTAGAGAAATAAGAACCCGTCAACATGCCCGTCAAGATTGGCAATATTAACACTACTCTACTCGTGGACTCCGGGAGCGCATGCAGCATTCTCAATCGTTCACTCGCATCGCATGTGGTACAAAGCAGTCCTCCCGCGTTCTGGATCAACGAAACGGTGCCTCCACAACGTCGGACATTTTCGAATGAACCAAATCAGGTCGAGGGAAAGATACAATCACCAATAACGAGCAAGGGTTGGACTTGTGAGATAGCGACATTCACAGTTGTAGCTGACGGACTAAAGTCCCTAATTTGCCGTGTCTTGTTTGACAAACTTGGACTAGCAGTGATTCAATCTACATCTCAAAAAAGTAATTGGGTCAACAAAATTTCATCTCCAGAAATCAAAGAACAAATCCCAAAAACTTTTCCTGAATTGATTTCGCGCATTGGAAGATAAAAAATTCATGTGGCAAGATCTAAGTTTCACAAAGATTTCCAACCAATACATCAAAAAGGTAGACGTATTCCAATTAATTTACAAGAAAAAGTTAATATTGAATGCTAGACGAAAAACATATTATAAAACTTTCAAGCTGTCCAGATAAATATTTCATATCACCAATAGTGGTCACTGTAAAAAAAGATCAAACGATCAAGCTTGCAATGGATTTAAAAGTATTAAATAAAGCCATTCACAAGAACAAATATCGGATGCCCAATATTGATACGCTAATCGAATCCATATCTCAACAAATAAGTGCTCCCGCGTCGCAAAACACAACGTACTTCTCTACGATTGATTTGAAATACGCATATAGTCAATTAAATTTAGACACTAACACAGCTAATCGATGTAACTTTAACATCATTAGTGGTGAAATGACCGGCACTTACAGATTTCAAGCAGGATTTTACGGGCTCACAGATATGCCAGCAGAATTCCAAAAAGCTATGGACTACACCCTAATTGGTCTGAAAGATACATATTGTTTCTTAGACGATGTTTTGATCGTTAGTAAAATATCTATGGAAGAGCATAAAAATTATGTAATGAATTGTGTTAAACGTTTAGATGATCTTAGGATAAATCTTGCTAAATGTCATTTTGGAAAGTTAGAAATTGATTGGCTAGGATACCATATCTCGCAATCGGGTATCTCGCCACTAGAAAGCAAAACAGCTGCGATATTATCACTCGAAGCCCCCAAAACCCTAAAAAAAATTCCGCTCTTTTTTGGCGTCGGTTCATTACATTGGCAAATTCATTCCTAATCTTGCCCAAATTAGTCATCCTCTCCGTCCCTTATTGAAAAAGTCATCAAAATTTATCTGGACAGTGGAATATGAGAACTGCTTCAATGAAATAAAAATCGCATCGCAAACGCAACCGCAAACAGCCACTATAACCCGCAACTCGAAACACGCGTGAAACGTGATGCGTCATGTTCCGGTCTCGGAGCAGCTCGTCAACAATTAACAGTTGATGAGTGGAAACCACTTGCATTTACGTCTCGGTTTTTCAATTCCTGTGAGGAACGCTATAGCGTAAATGAACTTCTGGGCGTAGTTTGGTCATTTGAATAAATTAAAAATTATTGTACGGGAAAAATTTTACAGTGATTACGGATCATCGTGCCCTTCTGTCAATCATGAAAACAAATAGATCGAACAAGTCTTATAACAGCTGATCGACCCGCTGGGTCGATCGTTTACTTTCATTTCAATTTGATATTGAACATTTTCCCGGGGCGAAAATGGGTTTGGTTGACTACATTTCTAGACACCCGTCTCAAAAAGCTAAAAAGGTCTCAACATATGATGGAGAATTCATTGTTGCAAAGTTAAAGTGAAATTCTACATCTATCAATGCAATAGAATTAAATAATACAAAATCTGCATCTCATTTACACCAGTTGTTACTAGCACACAATCCCGCATTACGAATCACACCTGAAATTGAGACACACAATCCCGCATCGCAGATCACACCTAAAATTGAGGCTTATAATAAGGCAATAAATTTTATTAGCACACATGCGGCACGAGTATGCAAACATGTTTATTATAATTCCCCTGCTCGGCGAAAGCTAGCCTCAAATTCTACTAGTAATTTAAAAAATTTAAAATATGTAGGTTCCGCGTCTCAAAATCCACTTAACACTTCTCTCGCACAGCAAAATACAAGTAAGAATAAACAGCCGCGCGAGCCTCAATTTATTCAATCTAAAATCCCGCCTATTAGGAGACATTCCTCAAATATCTGTAAAAGTAACCAGCCAAAAAAATCAGTGCTTTTTGCCGCTAGTCATTCTACAATTCAGTCGTATAGTTTCAATTCAACAAATTCAATTTCACCTAAATCATCGTCAGAAATAATTATTATTTAAACAAAATCAGTAACATAATGCCTTCTAAAAAGCGTATCACTCGCGTTTGCTTTAATGGCGCATCTCGCATGGCCAATCAACCGTCATCCAGCCAAAACACAACTCGTCTCACAAGTCAGCGATCTAATTCGCCAAATGATTCCCGCGCCGCAAATCAACGCAACGAACATTCAAACGACACCCGTGCAGCAAGTTCCCCACCAATAACGACACCGACATCTCCGGCTCACTCGTCTAACGCAAGTACCCCTCTCACACCCAGCCCACATGTTCCAAAATTTGAATACAACATATCAAAAATCTTCAACAAGTCATTGATTGCATCACTAACTAGCAAGGATGCAGTATTGAAAGAGGACCGGGAGTGTATCCTGACAAACAACGAGAGTCGCCTCAAAGCCCTAAACCCTTACATACACTCCTATTGGAGGGACCTCCATGTACGTTCCGGGTGTGTATGTATTGACGAAAATGTCGCTATAACGAACGGACTGCGAGAGGCGATGACCGATGACATACACTCCATCCACCCGGGTGCATGGAGTATGATTTGTATGGCCACACATTGCTGGTGTCCATACATGCATCGCGAGCTCTTTGTTAAAGCTACCGATTGCAAGCCCTGCACGGTGATTGGTAAGAACCCTAAATCTGTTATTCCAGCTAAGCAATTTAATCCCCACATACCGTGTGTTGAACTAAATCAAGAAATTCAAATCGATTTTGGAGGTCCAATTTTTGATGAAAAGGGTAACGAAGTTTACTTTCTAGCAGCAATTGACCGTTTTTCTAAATACCCTACTGCATGTATTTATGACAAGGCTAACGGACCAAACGTTCTAAAGTTTTCGGACATGTATATTGAAAACCACGGGATTCCACGATCTATTCGTCTAGATCAAGCAAAGTGTCTAGTTGGCAATCAAGTAAAGACCTTTTGTAATAAAAATAACATCGATATAATTGAAACTCCTGTGAACGATCATCGTTCTATTGGACTGGTAGAAAGACTTATCCAAACAATTAAGAAAAGACTCGCATGTATTAAAGAGGAAAAATCATCTATTAACGCCTTTCATATAAAGCACGCTTTAAAGATAATAATACACCAACTGCGAATATGTAATCAAAGAACAGCAAAGATCTCCACCTTCGAAGCAAACTTTGGAAGAAAACCTAATACCCCGCTAAGCGTGATATCGACAAAGACTAAATTGTCAAATCTCACATATGAAAACATTGTAAACCATTATTTAGATGAAGACACAGTGATGCAGGAAGAAATTCTTCCAGACGACAACTGGGTGAACGGGTACCGCAGTGACATCGAAGTTGAAGTTGAGATGTCACGGGCAACGCACGAGGCAAAGGAACGAGGCATGGACGGCGAATCACGCTTCTTCCGAACCAAGGAATTCTCTCAATTCCCCTCAAAGAACGTACGTGCAGTAGAGCTCAATCTAGCCCGGAAAATTCATGGGAAGAGTAGATCAAAGAAGAATTTGGAGGGGTTTTATGAATTACTCGCGTCGGGCTCACACATTCTGAAGGTTAGCCCGACGACTTCAACGATTAAGGAACCCGGCAAACCCATAGTCACGGTACAAAATAGTGACATTGCGAAATTTGGAACACAGCCGAAGCGGCAAACTCCATTAAAAGCGTATGCGGACCGCAGGGGACTACGATCGTGCAAAAAATTAGTAGAAAAACTCATCCAAAGCCACGTGAAAGAGTTCACAAGAAAACAAAAAAGGGGAAAAGAAGATGAAGCACCGAAAACGTGATCCGGGCAGCGGGGTATCTTCATCAAAATCTAAAATCTCACGCGCGATGCGAGGACGAATCCCCAAAGTTCCCAACGTTCTCGCTATCCGAAATCAACAACCAGACGCCGGCACAGCTTCGCATAGCGAGAAACCAACAACCTCTTCCACGAATACGCCTGCCACAGTGACCCAACCAAAGAGATCGTCGGATCGCAATTGGCGAAGTCCCACGTATTACTGATTTGAAAGCCCATCTCCAGACTCCACAATTTTGCCACCACCGAAACGACCTCGACGAGCAGGTGATGTGGAGAATTTCTAACCCCCACCCGAATCTATTGTAGAGTCGGTTCAACACATCGCGGAAATTCAGACGGAAGAGACCAATATCTCGCCGCAAATTGGAGACGTTTCACCACCCGCCTCGCGAAACCTTTCGCTACTCGAAATGGACACCCCAACACTAGCTCGGTCAATGACGGCATTAGAGGCAGAAGGACACAATTCGGAAGAAAATGAATGGGACTATTGATACTGAATTTCTTCAAACTGTGACAATTGAAACATTTCATAATTTAATAGTATTTATTTTTTAGCTATGATAACCAGTAAATATATTGTTATTATTTATACATTCAAAAATTGTCTTATAACAATTTTCTTTGTCGATGTGAGGGGTATGTGATACCTAAGGATATCATTATTTACTATTTTACTCGATGCAGTATATCTTATTTGATGTTGTAAAGTAGTTCATGTTATTTGCCCTTGATAATCCTGTTCATATTTATTCAGTTTGCGTCTTGTGATCTGTTAATGATTTCCTTCTTGGTTTCTCGCCTCGTGATCAGACATGTCCGATCACGCATTCACCTTTTGCTTACAAGCACTTCAATTCATTTCTTTTCATTCTACTAACTTTGCAATTCAAATTCAGTTTAACGATTCTTTTCGTAAATCCCGCTCCGCGAGTAAGCAGTAGAAACTCAAGTCGGGATTTCGCTTCGCGAATCACGAGTTAAGTAATTTAAAGTGTACCCGCACCGCAAAAAGCTACTCTAAGTAAATAGAATACGACAGGAGGCATCCTTCAACATAGAAATCCAACCCTCAGCCTCAACCCTTCCGCCTTTCGTACCTGTGGCCTAAGTGATGTCCTTATCGATGCAGCGAAACTGGGACTTAAAATTAGATGTTGCACTACAGAGCTTCCTCAATTTCTTAGCTAATTGGGCCTTGATCTTGAAATGGTTGATTTCTCAAATTAGAGTAACCCCCAAACAAATAAATAGAGTGAGGGTAATACTGAACTCAAGTGACATCGACTAAATAATCAAGCCACAGAAAAACTTTAAGAACCAAGATCTGAAAAAAAAATTTGAAAAGGTCTAATGAGCTTGTGATGTTAAATACGGAACTAAGTGGTCAACAAGGGAGAGCCAGGCAAAATACACACAACGGGACGGGAATCAAGACTCAACTTAACTCCAAAACAATCTTAAGTCATTCCCTAGTAGTCAGATGAATAGCTACTGCAAGACAAACTAGCACAAGTCAATTTGGGGTCTACTATTATTTTACTTTTAGCAAATTTATTACAACAATGCAGGAAAAGACTGAAAACAGGGTAAAGCAACCTGCCAGATAAAGTTAACTCCAGAAAAAAAAACTTAATTCACAACCAGCATTACCTAGAACCCAAACAATTAATCGCTTTGCTCTCAATAGCAAACAAACTACAGCAAAATTTGATTAAATAACAAAAGTTTGGTAAGCTACCAAAATTTTCTAAAAAAATTGGCTAAGTCAAGAAAAAAGTCTAGTTGTGACTCAGAAACGAACTAAGTTACATCCTAGAAAGCAATAGAACCGAATAAACTAACAGTTATAAAGTTACACATACAGTTACACAACAACATAATCAGAAAAAATAGCCTACAACAGAAAGCCTGTAATCCAGTGAAGTTGAAAAAAAGTTGATAAAAGAGCAGCTGTAACCCGTGCGTCAACCAAGCTACAACAAATATCTAGCAAACAAGTGTGGTTAAAGTCACGAAACAGACCAGCCGTAACACTAAAACAAACTTAAGTCACACCCTAGCAAGCAACAACACCAAAGCAGCCAACTAGCATACTTGCATAATCAACATACTGCAACAAAAACAAAGCATACTTCGACTCATTTTTACAACTTTCTACATCAGGAGGAAAATGGCAGGCTGAACGAAGTGTTTGGAGGGGGACGTTTTTGGAATATGGAAAGGATAAATAGCGAAGTTAAGGGAAGAAAAACACGCGGATAGTACAGTACGAGAACAAGAAGAGAAAAAATATGACACTCAATCAACGTCGAAAAAAATATCAAAATCTTTCAAAGGTTTTGGTCAAAATTTCTCTGTATATTTTGTTTGCAAATTCTTGATTGCGGGGCAATGATCCAGTAAGCTGGAAGATTTTATGCTTGAAAGAACAGTTGCGTCAAATTGGTAAAAAATTTTCTAAATCGAACAAATTAGCATTATGTCCTCTTTTTTACTATATCAGAAGTTTTGTTGGATATACAAGTCAACTAGATCAATTGTTTTGAATTTTCAATGAAAATACCACAATTTTTAAAGGTTGATGTTTTTTTTTCTCACAAAATTGTTTGTAGGGGAATGGTGACCGGTTTTCCGAATAATGACTACTCAGGAGCCCATCTATAGCTTTTGCTCCAGTTCAAAAAAATAATAATGATAGGGGGACTTGCCGTCGAAACAAGCATCATTTCTCAAAACTTTTGATTGCTTCTGTCCGACATTTTTTTTTCGTTTGATGAGAGATCTACTTGTCTTCGGGGCGACGAATCGTACAAGTCAGGGTTGCCGCTCATTGCGCATATTAGCAAAAATTAATTTTCAGTGGTACCCTACCCAGCGTGGACTTCAGAATGTCTTTTCAAATTGCTTGTAGAAAGGTCTCCCACTGTTTCACAGAGCGTTTTGCGGCAGAAAGATCTGTCTGATCACTCCCAGAGGCACTTGATTAATTTTTGTTTGGTACGAAAGGTTGCGTTTTAGCCGGATCTCACACGTCGAAGCACCAATAAAGACGAGAGATGTTATGTCGACGTATATTGAAATGGTGTATTCTAGTGACTAGATTGAGAGTGCTACCCTAAAAATAAAAACGTATTACTTTTTGTTTGGTGACAGTCGTGAACCTGTCTTATAAGACCAATCATCAATTAACCTAAGTTTTCAGCTAAAGTCTAATGTTTTACGAAATGTTTTTCGTCATCAAGAGAAAATATTGAATGAACAAACCACTCAAATAAATCCTTATATCTGAGTTGAAAAGTTTATATTCCTATCTGTAGTCAATCGGTGAAAAAATTGAGCTGATGGATGGACGCCCCAAGCTTTTCGATAACAACTCTTTTCCGAAATAATACTAACTCTACTCAAAAGTTATTGAAGTTTTTTGCAGAATTTTTTGACAGGATCTATCGAGCCTTTTCCACAGAATTATGCGCTGAAGCTAGATGTCAGCTTTTGCCAATTTTGCGAAATTGGCAAATTTGGCGAAATTTTTGCCGAGACTGCTGGTTCAATTTTCATGAGATGCTGTTATTTTCCAATTTTATAACCACCACAGTCCCAAAAGAAATGTTTCTGCGTTATCAAACCAGCGGAGTTAGGTCTTTTCAAGACATGGTGCGCGACCCAAGTCAGCTTTGATCAGATCATGCTGATCAAATTCGGTTCTGATCAGTCAAACTTGAGTCTCACATTGGGTGCGCCAGATTGGCTTGAGTCGCTCACTGGGGATGCCAGACCAACTTGATTCGCACACGGGGAAGGGGTGCCAGACCTGGGTAGCGATCGGGAGGCAACCTGACTGATACTTTTAATAGTTGAAGTAGCAGTAATCATTGGTATAATGTTTTATTTTCAGAAAAGTAGACGTCTTTTTGTGTTTAGTTTTTGGGTTCTTCATTGAAAAATTGTTAGCTCAAAACAAAAAAAAAACATTTCTCAGCTCAATTTATTAGCATTTATTAAAACCTATCTTTATTTTGGTTTTTGATGTTCTTCAATGAAAATTGGGAAGTGCCCTCAAAAAACAGTCCTCGCGTGGGTTGACTATATCCTCTTTTTCGAAGGACTGGCCGTTTCTTCGGATGGACCTCTTGGTTCTGAGCAGATTTTTCCAGACTTTGAAAGTTTTCTGATTAGACTGTACAGACTCTGGAAAGAGCTCTGGTCATATCATCCAGACCACAACACACAACTATCCAGACCCCAGACCATGCTATGATTAGACTTTCCAGACTTAGGGCGTGGCTCAGGTCAGACTTTCCAGGCCAAAGTTAGTGCCTGGTTAGACCGCGCAGACACTGGATGGGGTCCTAATCAGATCTTACAAACCGTAGATGGCGCTGCCAGATTCAGTGGAGCGGTCGCGGTTTATCCATCGTGCGCGACCCAAGTCGGTCTGATCGGGGCTGGCTTGGGTTGTGCATCTCAACCTGGCTTATTTTTAATATTCCAACACTTTGGTAACTTGTAGAGAGTCACTCCCTTTAAACAATTGTGTAAGTTAACAATCTTGTCATTTTCAAAACTAAGATGAATCAACATCTGATTGCTCAAAGACATTATATTTGAGCTCCGAAAATTAATTCAAATTTTTCAATAGTTCGACGGCAAAGAATTTCATAAAACTGTCTCCCTTTTCACAAAATGAGTCATTTTTTGGAGCAAAAACTAATTTTTCGATTGCTGATATTACTGAAACAGCAACCAAAAATCATGCTGAAAAAAATTTTCAAATAGATTTCAAATTTTCATTTAACATTAACGTCCTGAAACAGAAAATTAAAATAAAACAAAAAGATCTATGGGAGAGTCACCAATGTGATGTTCCGATGTCATCCATATCTTACTCTTTAGAGAGAGTTAGAGTTTTTTGGTCTTCAAATATTTTTTTTTGCTTTTAGTTAAAGGGTGAGTTCAGAGCTAAGACTTAAAAAACTACAGTTGGGCGATTTGCTCTAGAACAACAAGCGAGCCTTTGTCTTTGCTTTTAGCAAGCTTAATAGAAGGGAGACTACCCTTAGAAGCCGAGGACAAAAACGGGCGTGGTTAAAAAGGGTGTAGGAAGATGAAGTTTAATACCATAAAAATTGATTCCTCAAATGTTCTACTGCAGTTTTGTTGAACCGTACACTTATAGTTAAGCAAAATTCTAGGAGAACCGCTCAGACACTTAAGGAATTCAGACCTTATCCTGTTTTTGTTGTCCGAAACTTAAATTAGATAGTACAAGCGAGCAAAAGGATGTGCGATAACGTACTAACTCAAAATCAAACAAGGTGCCTCGTTAATGTGCTTTCGCACATGATGTTCCGACCCGAGCTCATCTACATTTTTGACTTCATTGTCAACCAATTGAAGAAATAACAAAATTAGATGTTTGAGTATAAAACAATCGTTACACAACCTGTCTACTAATTGAATTACATAATGCCATGCCTTATGACAGCGCCATTGCGATCTGACTTTAAAGAGACTATGAGACAAAAAAACAACCAAAAAAATAGCAAAAACAAAAACTTCACGGCAAAAACTGAATATCTAAATTTAAAAGCACATGGTAACAACGGCAAAATGCAGTCAGATAAAACCTTAACTACTCAATTTTAATTTCTCCTAACTATAAAGCAAACGGAAAATTTTCTTAATGAGACTATGTTGCTAGTCAACCAAGAGAACGATCAATGAGAGGAAATTCAAAAATTAATCAACATTTTTTAAACCAAGAAAATTCAAAAGTCTTAAAAATCATTAGCTTTTAACTAAAAAATCTTTGATAAATAACAAAAAGGTTACTACAGAACCAAAAGGCCTTGCTCTTGAGTAGTTTATGCCGTAGAAACGAACTAAAGAAAATTCTAAAAAAATAGAAACGATTTGCGTAAACACAAACTATTGCTACCATTAAAATCATTAGCTATTATCTGAAATTTATGTATTTGTAATTCAATTATTATTTCTACTAATTCAGCTGCAGGAATTATACTGAGAGATTAAATAAGTTTATTTGGGCCACAACTGTAAAGCATTGGCATGTGTTACTACGCGATTGTTCTGAAAGAAGAGAAAAGAGGCGCAAAAAAATCACCACTCAAAAAAACGTTTATAAAAACGCATAGTGTCCAATAAACAAAGCGTCGATGACAAATAAAATCAGTAGATATGTTATTGTTTGGAATAAAAGAAACTGGATGTGACCTCTCATTGATGAAAAAAGGTTACGATTTGACGAAAAGAACTACAAAAACTGAAAAGTTTGAAAAATGTTTGAAGACGTATATCATAAACTTTCAGACTAAAGGCTATTAACTGACTAACTGATTCGGGTATCAAATTTAATTCAATCTTAAGTTACAAGCCTAAGAGACTTGTCAGCAATTTACGGCTACCTATTGAACAAAAACAGGCAAAAACAGCAATTTCACGAAAAAAATTGAGGGCGAAAAGTGTCGAAGGCATTAAAAAGCGAACTTTCCACCAAAGACCTTTCTATCTCCAAATAATTTTTAAACCGCAATGGGATTCCTCTTTTTTATCAATATAGTTCCAAAAATCAAATAGGAACAAATACATTGAAGCCACGAAATTTTTGAGAACAATCGTAGTATCAACGCCATTAATTTCATTAGCTTTCAACGAATCCACTAAATACGCTAAATTATGCCGCCATGGGACAACAAGTTTGTTGGCCATTCATATTTGGTCAATAAGAGCTTACAACAAGTTATTGAAGATGAAAACAACAACAACGACAGGCAACAACCAAAAATTCAGTAGAAAAGTGCCAGAAGAAAAAGTCGAAGAAATTTAAATCATAGGTTTTTCTCAGAAAACTTAATATCTGATTCGTTGAACGTCTTCCCCAAACCAATGAGAACTATCAGCATTACGATATGTGATAAGATTTCAAAAAGATCCAAAATAAGAAAAAAAAACCGAAAATGAAAAAAAATATGAAAACTAATGGCATTGAAGTTTTAAATCAAAGAGATAGAAGATAAAACCGCTAACCAGATTATTTTTGGCTGCACTAGAAATAAAAAAGATCTAGCCATTAAACTCAAAAGCTTTTATCCGAGGTCAATAACTACGCTCAGAAATAACACGATGGCAGGAAAAACATGTTTGTCATGCATAGATAATCAATAAGTGATCACCAAAAGTCTTAAGATTAGGAAAAAAACATCAAAAACATGCAAAAACTAAAATTCAATAGAAAAGTGCGAGAAGAAAATTTCGAAGCCATTTAAACCATTAGCTTTTCTCTGAGAACTTTATCTGTAGTCCACTGAATATCTTTTCCGCGCCAATGGGATTAGAATAATATTTGGATAATTTGTATAATATTTGTATAAGAGTTCAAAAGTAACCAATAATCCGAAAATTTCCAAATTTTATTTTTGAACTCTTGTGTTATTGAAGTCATATAATCAATAGTTAGAAGATAAAACTGCCGACGAAATTTATCTTAGTTTCTACAGACATCAAGTGGGTTCTGTCAATACTGAGACTGACTAACCATTCACGAAAATTTTAGGATTGGTTACTGTTCAGAAAAAATTTTCGAAAATTTTTTTTTAACTCTTAACAGCCATTAAATTCAATAAAATTTTATAAACGGAAGTCAAAAAATACACTCAAATATGCTTCAATAGGAGTATGGGATGTTTGTTATGCATAGGTGATCAATAAGACATCACAACAACTCTTATGACTATGAAAACAACAACAAAATCAAGCAAAAACCAAAAATTCAGTAGAGAAGTGCGAGAAGAAAAGTTCGAAGTCATTTGAAACCATAAGCGTTTCTCTGAAAAATTTATCTGTGATGCTCTGAACGTCTTTTTGAAGCCAATAGGATCAGATAATTTTAGGATAATGTGATAAGATTTTAAAGGTAACCAATAAAACGTAAATATCCAAATAAAATTTTAAAACTTTTTGAAATCTTGAGTCATTGAAGTCGTATTTCTAAAAGTTAGAAGATATAACCACCAAATAGATCAAATTTTAATACAGTAGGACGGAAGAGTGTGCTGTCATCACAGAGACTGACTTACAGTTCTCGATAATAAGTTTATGATTGGTTAATGTTCGAAAAAATTTCGAAAAATTATTTTTTAAAGTCTTAACAGCCATTAGCTGTCCACTCAAAGCACTAGATATGCTCACTGAAATCTCAGTGCGGAACATATTGCACTGGTAGTCAATGATTCCATGCCATAAGACTCCAAAGATTAGTAAAACCTCAAAGAGAAATTCAAAATTTCATTTAAAGTTACGAAAACTCAGAGTCGAAATTAAAAAAAAGCATGAGCAATTCCTTGGAAACGATTTTTTTTTGTTCATTGGGCTTCACTTGATTGTAAAGGAAGTTTGTCATTAACGGAAGCTCGATATGAAAAGTGACTTGTCTTTAGGTGACTTAAAATTGCAAAAAAAGTAGAAAAATTTTATAAAAAAGAGCTCTCAAATAGATTTGGAAATTTCTTGATATTGAAGCTCCCTATGAGACCAGAACTAGTCTTTTTATCGCCTTTAGTCTATTAGGAACACGAATTTGGTTCTTTTTTGGCAAGAAATTTAAGTTTGAAATACGATTTTTATAGAAAATATCTTAATTTGAAGATAAATCACACTAAAAGTGAACAAATATCCCGTGTTCACACAAAACTTCAATCCTCGATAACTCCTCGAAAAAACGAATATCAAAAAAATCTTTTTACATTTGAATTCTACGTTGGACCAGCTTTTTAATGATATCACTCACATTTCTCAGCGATGAATATATCGATCGGCCAAAATTGACTGAACAAAAAAAAACCCATCTGAGTATATAGTCCCCCCCCCCACAAGTGGGGTTGGAACAAACAGTCAAGTAAGAACACGAGTTTGAAAAAATAACTTCATGAATGATAGCACACGGTTGTTTTCGCCATCGATAAATTACACTATGATAACAGAAGCTACGTTGGGATCAAATCAGTTCCCATTCTTTAGTGAAAAGACTTTACTTCATTATTTTTGGCGTTCCATTTCAGCTACCTCCTTTTCTTGGCAAAAACTGCAGGCAATCGTTAACTGACGTGCAGGAGCATTGTTTTGTAAAAACGAGGTCGATAAACTGCATTTTCTTCGCAAATTTTCAAAAATTTTCTATTAATCTTAAGAAATATAGCTTTATTGGCCATCTAACAAACATATTACATTCAGTTGACTGTTTTGCATTTCAAAAAATGATTGCTTTTCTGAAAAATCTTGTTATTTTTTAAAGAACTAGCACGATTCCGTGGATAGGCATTCATAAAATTTGTTACTGTTTTGGCACTGTTCTTTAAATTCAAAACTTCGTTTTTCATGCTTTTTTTCACGTTTTTTTTAAATCAACCTTTAGCTATTTGCTACCATAGTGTATCGAACTGCGAAGCGGAGCTGAGTTGTTGAAACACGAGCGTGATCAAAACCTTAGGATAATATTTGTAATCACCTGTAATTTTAATCGTTCTGATTACAACAGTTGTATAACTTACGCTAAAGAGGAATTGGTTAGACTATTTTTTCCGACAGTCTTTTCTCGCCACTCTTCTTATGGCAACAGCGGCAAGAAAAAAAGTGCCATAAAAAGATTGTCTATTTATAATGCAGTGTTTCGCTACTGCTTCAGATTTTCGCATTAATTCAGATATTAATCGGGCTCTAACGAGTTATTTCACCCGTATGTTATTCAACTGTTGTCATCGCAACGAGAGTTGATTAAAATTCTGTTCGAGAACAATTAATAAACAAAATTTAATTATATGGATTGGAATGCACAGAATTTTTATTCATTAGGTTAAAACTGAGAATAAAATATTTAGCTCTAAAGAGAAACGAGTCCAACGTATAACAAGACGTTGCAACCATTTGAACTTTTTGACTGAAGTCAAACCCCCTGGCTTTAGGGCAGCAGTGATTCAATATCCAGTACTATAGTAGCCTCAATCCAGTTGTAGACGGCGGGAATACTGGCAAAGTAGTCCCTTCCATTGCAGTGTTGGTCTGGAGGGGAGTCTGGACTGGGGACAGAGTAACTCATCACCCCATAGAGACACTGTGGCAGAAGAGACTGGCAGTAGAAGGTGTACAGGGGGGACCCATCGTCTTGTTCACACATGTTGTTGTCATGCGGGCTGAATTTTTCAACACACACTATTTCTGTGAACAAAATGGCAATCAATACAGTAATTTCGATTTCAAATCCAAATTGTCATTTCTTGGCAATTAGCCAAGAGATAAGGAGAGTGATTCACACGCCAATGATTGCGAGTTCAATCCCCTGCCTCCGTGAAGCTGTCTGTGTAAGGATGAGCTCTTACTAAACCATAGCTTCAGGTTGACCATAGCCTGACAAATGTTGGCTGCAATGATGGTACCACGTGAAAGTCTCAGACGCAAAAAAAGTGGCCATAGTCACCAAAAAACAGCAATGCTGCTCATAAAAAGAACTGTCTGAAATGTGGGGAATATTAGGAAAAAGGGCAGCTGAGAACAGGCCGCCCTGTTCCGCTGCCCTATTAGGAAAAAGGGCAGCTGAGAACAGGCCGCCCTGTTCCGCCTAATGCTGTTCCGCTGCGATTACGCAGGAACAAATTATTATTATTAGATTTCATTGGCAAAAAGCTGTAAAAAATGGCGGACGAACTGATTTCTTTTCAGTTGAGTTTGTACTAGTTAAAACATATTTGCAATTTTGCGAATTGATTAAATTTGTGTTTTGAAATTATTATAAAATTTCTACCTGGACCGCAATTTTGTGGTGCAAAGACCTCAACGGGCATCGAATTATGCTTGAAGTATGTTTCCATAAGAACATCTGGGAAGCGAGGCTGATCACGTGACCTGCTAGTGGCACCCATTCCACACGCTCCTAAGATCACACCGTGCCGGACAGGATTTTGGCAGAGAATCACTATTTTGCCCTCATCTGCCACTGGCTCCTTCAATTTGACCAGTGCAATGTCGTAAGTTGGTTTGTCACTGTTGTTGTATCTGTGGTAAAAAAATAATAAACAATTCCCAGGTCCAAACCTGAGCTATGAAAAAAAACCATGACCGACATAAATGTTCTATGAAACGACTTTAGCTCGACTTTAGCGAACAGCTGGACTTTAGCTCGAAACAAAATGATTTACTGCACCCAGAAAACCAAAAAACAAAACCTGGGCCGTGCAATCGTCCGTTGTTAAATCAGTTTTATTCTTATTTAATTATAAATATTAGCAAGGAGGCTTGGTAATGTGCATTCGCACATAAAGTTTTGACCCCGCACATCCACATGAGAATAGATAGAAAACTCTCAAAAATTCAACTATTTTTCAAAAAATTTGTGTATGATCAAAAATATCGCCTCCAACGCAAATGATTCAGTAGAATAAAAATTTCCACCATATATTGATGAGATCTGCCACTATTAAGAAAGCGAGGCAAGAAGAACAACAAAATCAAACAACAACCAGCATTAATTGCATCCGAAAATTTATGGCCATTTTTTTAAAAAAAATTTAGTTACAATGTCAAAATAGCGTCAGATAAAACTGAAACTGAGCAAAATAACTTGCATTTTGCTGGAAAAAAATGGGACCAGTACATAATAAAGCTTGGTTATAATTAGACAAAAAGAAAAAAAAAACAGAAAAACTAATAAATTCGCTTAACTTTTTAAAAACATTTTATTTAGAAGTAGAGAAAACCATTAGATGTCAACTGAAATTATCTAAACGTTTTATTATCATTGATGCCTATGTAGGAGGGCATTTTAGGATTTATTCTTTTTTAATTTAATTTTTCTTGCGTTTACAAAAAGAACAAAAAATTACAACGAAAAATCAATTGAAACTTGTGCGAAAACGCTGTCGAAGTTTTAAGATGTTTTCTGCCCTTAAAATTATGTTCGATCGCGCCTTCGTTGAATGCCAGTAATGTGTTGTAGATAATTGACAAAAAATTTGAAAAAGGTTTAAAATTAAGAAATACTTTTTTGTTTTTCGAAAACAATTACTTTTAAAGTCATCAAAAGCCATCATCTGCAAAATGAAATAATTAAGTATGTTCATTTTTTCGTCATAAGGAAGTCCGTGAGAACTGTAATTGTCCAGAATATGTCCTACTCTTATAAAAACATCGTCTAAAATAGACTAAAATCGGAAGTTAATTTTTTTTCGAAAAACCTGAGTCGAAGCTAGTACTGTCATAACAAAAAGCTTAGATTTTGTGCAATCGCACCTTCTCACGACGCCAATAATGTCAGATATGATCTTTAATTAACCAGACCAGGTAAAAAAGCACACAATAGAAGAACAAAAACGCAAAGATTGAAAGTGTTTTTTAACATTTTTTTTTCAAAATCGTGAAAGCCAGAAGCTATCTACTCAGATCAGAATATTTGATCATCCAATCCTCTGTAGAAAGCCAGTGAGACTTGTCATTCTTCAGGAAATTTAATACGACTATAGGACAAAGTGAAAACGACAATTGAGGACGAACAAAAATTCAAATGAAACCTTCGATAAAATGCTGTCGAAGCCGTTAAAACCGCAACCTGTAAAGATTTTGATTTGTTCAATTCTGCCTATTTTGAATCCCAGTAATGTGTTATGTGAATCTTTCAATAATATCACACTGTGAAAAATTGAGAAAAAGTTGTTTGAAATTGGGCAAATGTCTAAAAGTCAAAAAAATTTTGCGAAATCTGGAAGTATCAAGGCCGGAAAATCATAATTTAACGCGTAAAACTGCAATAAAGGTTATATTTAGTTCAGTACAAAGAAGACGCATTCTTTTTTTTTGCTGACACTAAGCTACAATTTGACCAAATTAGGCAAAAAAAGTAGTGACAAAATTCAAACAGCCCTTGTTTATTTAAAAAAGTCCAAACGACAAAGAACTTACGAGTAAAAAAATTTTTTTATAAAATATTTTTTTTACAAAAATGTGATGAATTATTTTGGAACTGCTTAAGACGCCAATTGGACCTATCACCAGTGAGCTTTGATTTGAATTGTTATGTTCTATAACTAACATAAAAAGACGATTTTTTCTTAAAAAAATGTTCGACTGATCACAATCCGAACTATTTTTGTGTTTGTATCAGTCCAATATTGGACCAAAACTAGCCTTGCTATTGTTTTTCGTCCTATAAGAACACTTAAAATTTTCGAATATTATAGATATAGAAAATATGATAGTAAAAAAATCATTGCTGCGTTTCTGATAATCATCGAGATAAATCAGCAGAAAAGAGTCAAACGTTAATTACAGAGCACTCCCAAAGAAAGTGGAAGTAAAACTAGCCATCTTGGAGTTTACAAAGATTGTGTTTCTTGTTTTCGGGTGTGTACTTCCGGCAAGTTTAATCATAATGGACCAAAAAAGCATATTTTATGCAAAGGTTGAATTTTGAATTTTTTACCCAAATTTTAGCAAAAAATCGAAAGAGTCAGCAATGCTTTTTTGTCGTTGAAAATCAAATCAAAAACACTATTATGTTATTAATTTTAACAAAATTTAACAAAAATGAGTGCATTTTTGATAAAACTTCCGGAAATTGTGAATAAAAATAACGCAAGTCAATCTCAATTTTTAAAAATTTTAAACCTCGATAAAAGAACAGCAAAAAAATCTGTTTATTTCTATGTTCTACGCTGGATATTTGTAATTGAACCACTCACTACTCTCTACGATGAATATATCGATCAGCCAAAATTGTCTGAACAAAAAAAACCAGTTGAGTATATAGTTCCTCCCCTAGGAACAATAATTTGATATATATATATATATATATATATATATATATATATATAAAATATAATATAATATAATATAATATAAAATGATTTAGATTCTAACTCAAGGATTGTTTTTGAAATCAAATTTGTTTCAAGTCTTTCGACGCCATTAAAGCATCTAGAATTGAGAATTATAAAGTGGTTATTCGAGTGCAACAAAACACGCAATAATTTTTTATCAAGGCTTTATGAATAAAAATTAGAAGAAGACTCAATTCTAAGTTTACGTAGAATCATGTTCAAGTTGTCTCAATTGGTTAACAGTTTTTTTTAAATGAACGAATTCTCATCTGTAAACGGTCCGTAATCGTTTAGCCCCCCAATCCTTCCCCTTGTTATTTAGTTCAAATTTGTTGAGTTCATATTCATAATTGCTGTAAAAGTCATATCTTTAACTTTGATTTTCCATGACTTTCAATACCAAACCTTTTTATTCATTATCATACATGAGTTTCATCGTGCCACACTTAACTTTGATAGTATAAACCATTCCTTTGCGGGTATAAACCATTCCTTTGTAAGCTATTTTTTAACAAGCATACAAGCTTATAGAAGAACATACAGCAAAATAAACTCTTGAAAACCAGTCGTTGTCTCTGAAAGCAAAGCGGATCAGACTAAAAAATATATAACAAATTTTGGCGCATCCTCGGTTTTAAAACCGAACCATCGACTCACAATACAGAGACAACTTAAAATTTCTGACTTGTAGTTTTTCACTAAAACTTTAAAAAATCCCACCACCTAGCTGAATTAAGCGTGCTATAGATTTTTTCCATCTGATATTTTAGCACTTCAAATTTATAGGCTGTCAGGTTTTCTAAGTAAGTTACATTTCGATGACCTTCCCCCTGCATCGTTCATTGCACTCCGAACATTATGATGCAATCCGCTCAATGCAGTTCTCTAGTCCATGCGGCTAGAGGTCCCACATTTGCTAATAAGATTGACTGGGGCTTGAGCGAGTGAGGCTGTGGGTTCTCTTTTGAACCAACGCATAGGTTGAAGACGGGGATAGTCGAACATATACATAGGTAGCAAAGCCTGATCTTTCTTAGATTATAGCACGTTCTAGTTCAGCTAAAACTCTCTGACCCTAAGTCTAGCGAAAGAGAATTTAAAACTTCAGGGTTTGATTAAGCCCTTCTTACATTCAAACAGATACTCTAGCTGATTCTGATTTACAGTTTTGCACCTGCTGACACACAAGTGTAAAAGTTTTTGTTTCTATGCACAAAATTTTCTAAAAGTTAAAACAGTATCCTTCCCAGGTTAGAATGTTTCTTTGCGACCGTGATCAAACAAAACCCTCCCCACAGCGCAAGGTGTGCATAATATAATTTAATAAAAAAAACAGCATTCAAGCAAGATTTTGTAAAACATAAGACAACCAAACCATTAATAGCTGTCCACAACAGCAGTATAAATAGCATTCAAGTTATTTTTAGATACAAAAAAACAATTAATAATCGTTCAAACAACATTTTAAGTGCTAACTAAAAGTGCAGTGACTCATAACACTCATAGTGCAATAATTTTTTTTGTGAATGACATCGTGCAACCATAAACAATGTAACCATTAACCAACGAGAAAAGCCAGAACCATGTCAAGTAAAACCAAAACAAAGTCAACCTCCAAGGCTCAACTCATGCAACTCTTGAAGTTCAAAGTTATTGAGTGGGAAGCAGCACAAGACCTACTCGACAAACAAATGCAACAAACAGAAGCAGCAACAGACCTCCAAGAGCTCGTTGACGAACTTCGACAGCAAAAAGCGGAGCTTGATCGCATGTGTAACGAACTCATAGAACAGCAGTTGACACAAGAAGAGTTCGACACTGTTGCTGCAGAGTCTGCACGGAAAAATTGCAAATGGCTGAGAACCAAACAAAAAGTCAGATTGCTTCATGGGTCAAACCATCAAAAGTTCATCTCTTCCGACACCTCCTCGGAAGAGCCCAACAAAATACGCAGCAAGGTGGTTGTTTCAGGAAGCAGACGTAAACAACCAAGCGGAATGAGACGTAAAACGCCAAAGCAAAATGCAGGTGAAAAAGCTGAGAGCTGGGATGAGTTGTTCAGTTCTGATGACCATGATGGTGTACCGTTCAAAAACAGTCATCGTGATCTTCAAAAAGAAAGAACAAGTGCAGAAAAATACAATGCTCAGCAACAGAAACCAAAAGAGAACAGTGCGATACATGAGCATCGCAGCTTCAGTGAAGATTCGAAACAGGTTCAAAGTTGCCCGATTGTTGATGTGAATGTTCCAAATCAAGCTTTGCTACCCTCAATATTTCTAGCGATCAACCATCAGACACTGTGTACTGGAATTCCGGTACAGCAACCGGATTTCAACATCAAGCAATGCTTGACAATTTCACTCAAACTTTTTGCAAACAATCACTATCCGCGGGATCAGCAGCAGTCACGTCATCTTCTCGGTAGTCAAATGGATCACTCATTCCCAGAGACAAACAAAATGATGAACGCTCCCAACGGAGAGACCAACCGTCACTTCAATTTCATGCCACAACAGTTTTCTGAGCAACAGTTCCAACAACGACCCCACAGTTCTGAATGGACCAACCATCAAGTGATGATGAATGCGTTCAGTCTACCAAAGATTAGTCTTGACCATTTCTCAGGCGATCCTTTGATGTGGCATCAATGGTACAGCTTTTTCAAGTCAACCATTCACGACAATCCAGCTCTTTCAACTGTTCAGAAAATGACATACTTGCAAAACTCGGTAACTCACAAAGCAAAAGACTTCATCTGTGGATACTCTTACAACGGAGACTTCTATGAGGAGGCCCTTCAGGAACTTATCAGAAATTTTGGAAAGCCGCAGCATGTTGTGAGTGCGTACCTAACACAACTTGAACAATGGCCTAGGACCAGAATGGATGATCCCAGCAGCTTTGTAAGTTTTGCGTCCTTCCTCAGACGTTTGGTACAGACCTTTCGACTTCACCATTTTGAATCGGACCTGAAGGCTTCTGCGGTAGTTAAAGTTGCCAAGGAGAAGTTGACAACACCAATGACGATTCGCTGGAATCAACATGTAAGGAGCATGAGAATAGAGCGGCCAAATCTGGCTGACTTTGCAGATTGGATAAGCACATATGCAGAGGCTTGCGAGGATGTCTCTCCACAAAGACCACAAAGGACAGACCGGGTTGAACGGCCTTCCCAAGGCCAGAAACTCTCCAACATAGTTCCTCAAGCCAGCTCAAATTGTCAACTATGCTCTGGGGATCACAACCTTCGTCGCTGCAAAGAATACCAGAGCAAGTCTGTAGCTTACCGTCAGCAATTGGTGAGGCATCACAACTTGTGTGTCAATTGCTTGAAGAGACATGAGGGTGGATTTTTTAAATCAAAGATTCGATGTCTTGTAGACAGATGCAATGGGTTTCATCATTCAACTCCCCATCGAGACGACTTCAGGACTTTGCAGAGAAGTGATTTCCAAGCAACGAGTAAAGGGGGATTTCAATCCAGGAACAACCCGGTGCAGTCAAACTACGGTAGAAACTTCAACCATGCAACGTCTCAGCTTTCGTCAACAACCAGTAACACGCCAAATACCAACAACAGAAGGGGATACAATCAAAACAGTTTCAACCCTCGTAATCCAAGCTATGGAAACAACAACTCGCATCAAACTGCCAATCAGCAGCACATCAATCCCCAGCAAACTAATGACAGAAGTAACACTCACTTTCAATCAGTGACTAGCAACGAACTGAATGATGATTCATCGAAACTTCCACGGGTGCAAAACCACACTTGTAGCAGAAATCGGGAACCCACATGGGTCAGAGCTTTTATTCAACTACAGGCAATACCAGTCACGCTCTTCTACAAAGACTTCAACATAGAGACCTATGCACTTTTGGACAGTGGAAGTGATAATACACAGATCACACAAAACATTGCTGATGCTCTTCGGATTAGAGTCCCCAAAGATATAGAACTTCCTCTAGCTTCGCCACATGGGGAGCACACAGTGACAACAGCTGATGTCATGATTGGAATTGGTTCACTTAACAGCGCAAAACCGGTGACAAGTCTTCCTGTGTACGCAACCTCCATTGAACAGTTCCAGATGCCAATGGTCCCCGCAGAAATGTTGAATAGACTTTGTAGAGACCATGATCATTTGGCAGAAATCAACTTCCCACAAATTCGTGACAACAAAATTGGAATACTCATAGGGGCAGATGCTTTTCTGGCTACTGTTCCTAGACATTTCACTACCGGCAAACCAGGAACACCCTACGGAGTCAACAAACTGTTAGGATGGACTTTGACAGGCCCTGTGTCACAAGAGTATTTTCAACCAAACCATAAAGGAAGCAGCAACCACAACATCACTCTTTTCAACCATCTCAAGCGAGGTAGTGACGACCCGGACAAAAATCTTCTACATCTTTTTTGGACCCTTGAAGGTGTCAACTTTAGTCAGGGTTCTACGAAGGGACACAATGAAGAAGACCAGAAGGCAAAAAAGACTTTGGCAGAGACCACACATCACAACGGGGAAAGATATGAGATTGCACTGCTAACGGGACCGGACCTTTTGCGCAATCTACATGGACTTCTTCTACGGTTTCGTCAGTACAAGGTTGCAGTAACAGCAGACATAGAGGCTATGTTCATGCAAGTTGGAATCAGAGAAAAAGACCAAGATGCTCTCAGTTTCTTGGTGGAGCGACAATGATCAGGAGAGTACATCCAAATACCAACGACTCATTTTTGGAGCAACATGTTCTCCTGCCTGCGCAATTTTTGTTCTGCAAAAGTGCGCCAACGGTAACAGACAAGAACATCCAAAAATCTTTGACTCAATCACAAAACAATTCTACATGGATGACTTCATTCAAACCTTCTCAACAGAGGAAGAGGCAGCAAATACAGCGACTGAGCTGAAACATGTTCTCAAAACAGGGGGATTCAACCTCACCAAGTTTCTCAGCAATAACCCTGCTGTGCTGGAAAAGATTCCAGAGGAAGACAGAATTGGAGTTCTAAAGTTACAAAGGATACTTGGTCAAACATGGAACCCTGAATCCGATCAACTTCTTTTTGCGAAACCCAAACTGCGCTATGAAAGAGAGAATATCACACAGAGAAAGTTTCTCTCAATGGCTGCTTCTTTGTTTGATCCCATTGGAATAATCTCGCCTTTTGCAATTCGACTGAGATGCATCTTGAAAAAGTCGTCAAACAAAGACACAATTGGGACCAGCTACTATCAAAGGAACATTACGACGAAATTCAGCAATGGATGGAAGACTTCGAGAATATGCCTTCAATTCAAATCCCCAGATGTCTAGTTCCCAACGTCGATGGAACTCACGAGTTCCACACCTTCACAGACGCTTCATTTTCAGCAGTATCAGCAGTGGTGTACCTGCGGACAATCTCCGCTGACGGCTCAATAGCTACCCACTACGTCATCAGCAAGTCCAAGGTGGCACCAATCAAACAGATGAGCATCCCCAAATTGGAGCTCGAAGCAGCTACACTGGGAGCAGAACTAGCAGGCTTCTGTGAGACCGAGATGACAATAGATGTGAAGAGCAAAAAATTTTGGACCGACAGCACAGCAGTACTCAGCTGGATCAAATCAAAGGATCGACAGAAGATGTACATCGCAAATAGGCTCAACAAAATTGCTGAGAACTCAAACAAAGACGACTGGCGACACGTACCAGGAAAAATGAACCCGGCTGATCATGGTACCAGAGGTCTAGCTCCATGCGATCTTCAATAATTGTGGATAACAGCACCTTCTTTCCTGCTCAAACCTGAGAGCGAGTGGACATTCTCCGGTGACAAAACAGCTCAAACATACGCCACTCAAGTTGATGTCAAGACCAGTGAAAAACCGTTGGTAGATCCAAACAGATTTTCAAATTGGCCTAGACTCCTTGGCACAATTAGAACAGTGTTTCGAGCAGTGCGCGTACTGAAGAGGTTGATCAAACGCGACGTACCTTGCGACTTGGACGACTTCGCGGCTGACGAAAACAAGGCTCGGAGCATTCTCTTGAGGATATCTCAGTCCACACACTTCAAGGACACAGTTTCTCAACTTCAAAGTGGACTACCCCTAGACAAGAAGGACAAACTATTACCATATACACCCTTTCTGGATAGCGACGGACTACTTAGGGTTGAGGGACGAATTCAAAAATCTGGATTGCCTTTTCAGAGCAATCATCCGGTGATACTCCACAGCAAGTGCAGAGTTGCCAAACTGCTTATTGAGAAAGCACATCACGACTGCGGGCATCATGGAATTGAACATGTTCGTGCACATATCCTAGCAACGTTCATGATAGTTGGAATCCGCAGAGCTCTAAGAACTTTAGGGAAGTACTGCTTCATCTGCAGACGCTGGTGAGCAGACAATGTCAGACCGAAGATGGCTCCTCTACCAAAATTTCGCTTTCCGGAGCACTCCAAACTCTACCCATTTGTGAATACAGGAATGGACATGTTCGGCTCCTTTCACATTGAAAAATCCAGAACCCAGACAGAACTCAATTATGTCTGCATGTTTACATGCTTGGTCACACGAGCAGTACACTTGGAAGTTTGTGAGGACCTCTCTACTGACTGTCTACTAATGGCTATTCCACGTTTTGTATCCAGACGAGGATACCCTGATGTCATTGTTTCGGACAAGGGGAAAAACTTTGTTGGAGCTAACCAGGCAATGAAACTCAATTTTCAGGAAAACTACAAACCAGACAACAATTACATACGTCTCCAGCTGGCCCAACAGAACATCCAGTGGACGTTCAACCCACCTCTGGCACCGCACTTCGGAGGGGTTTGGGAACGAATTATCCAGTCGGCTAATCGAAGCCTGCTTGTTGTCCTCGGAAGCCGCCGACTAAACTTTTCAGTCTTCCATACAGTCGTAGCGGAGGCAGAAGGAATTCTTAATTCACGCCCACTAACGCATGTTGGGAGCACTTTGACTGACGAGGAACCATTAACACCGAATCATTTCCTGATGAGAAGACGCCACTTCTGCCTAAAACCTCTGGCAAATAACAGAACCCGGTTTTCAATTAAAGACTTCAAGGAGTCACAGACCCTTTTGGACCACTATTGGTCTCGTTTTCTCAAAGAATTTGTACCGGAACTTAACAGACGGACAAAATGGCAGCAGGCCAACGCTGAGCTCAAGGAAGACGATGTTGTTTGGCTCTACAAAGATTTTACACCCCGAGGAATTTGGCCCATTGGTCGGATCGTCAAAGCACATGTGAGTAGAGATGGAGTGGCAAGAAGCTTCGACATCAAGACCAGTACTGGCATGGTGCAACGTCCCGCAGTGAGATTGGGCAAGGTGTTTGAAACTGACAATGATTCTTCTTCTTCGTTGGCCGCGGAGGGTCAATGAATACTCCTTCAATTATGTCAAATTGATGCAAAAACTCACTTAAGCGGAAACTTTTGAGGCAGTAAATTTGAATTTCTGATGTCAATTATTTTGTTCTTTTCTGATAAATTTATTTGCTAAGTTTTGTTGTTGCTTGCCGGACTGTAAACGGTCCGTAACCGTTTAGCCCCCCAATCCTTCCCCTTGTTTTTTAGTTCAAATTTGTTGAGTTCATATTCATAATCGCTGTAAAAGTCATATCTTTAACTTTGATTTTTCATGACTTTCAATACCAAATCTTTTTATTCATTATTATACATGAGTTTCATCGTGCCCCACTTAACTTTGATAGTATAAACCATTCCTTTGCGGGTATAAACCATTCCTTTGTAAGCTATTTTTTAACAAGCATACAAGCTTATAGAAGAACATACAGCAAAATAAACTCTTGAAAACCAGTCGTTGTCTCTGAAAGCGGATCAGACTAAAGAAAAGATAACATCATCCTTTCACTTATCTCTCAGAAGAGAGTTGAAATAGAGATATGTAGGTCCCTATGTGCAACTAAGTAGGCATTCTTTTACGCTTTAAACTGGAGTTATCTTTTATTGTGGTCGCTAGTGAGCAAATTCATTCTTGAAAATATCGTTTCTCGACTGAATTTTTCAAATTAAGCTTAATCGTTGACTGCTCTTGAATGATCAATCAGTCTTGGAGCCTTTTTAAGCTGAAACTATCCTCCAGGGAGGCTTAGAGTAGAGCTTCTTCAGAGAGAAAATTGATAAAACTACAGTAATTTCCAAAATGTAAGTACCTCATCGGTAATGGAGAAATGATACCCTTGGGTACGAAACAGAAACGTACGATCAACTTTTTTTCGCGGAAACCACAATATCAAAAAATAAATGAGGATTTTTTCGTCAGTTCATTAAAAAGGCAATAAAATATATTGGGTTTAAAATAGTGAAAACTTACTTTAAAATAACAAAACGGGTGGTGAAAACAATTAGTTTTTTTTTGTTACAAATATTGTTGTGAAAACTAAAGTAGTTTGTATTGGTAACCAGCGCAATTGTTATGATCAAAACTTTAGAGTTTCCAATTATTATGCACGTTTTAGATGAAAAGTTTTAGTCTGAGAATTCAATCTCCTCGATATTTTTGCCAGAATTTTTTTAAATTGTAGTGCATTTTATGGTCATATTTTCAAATAGGTGTATGGGAAAAATCCTGTGTGCTTAAAAAACCGGCTTGTTACTTTAAGCAAAGAACATATGACATTTATTTATAAACAATTTGTGTTCACGGAAGCAATAATAGCTCCTACAAACGTATAGCTCCTATAAACAGTTTTCACTAGGAAAACTTGCTCATATACATTACCTCAATGTTTTCCTGATTGACCAGATTTTTTCACCAGATTGTTCATCAATTTTTACCACAGGTAATTGGCTGAATCTTTAAAAGTTCTGAATGGTCTGGTGCAGGTTTTATTTTGAAGTTTTTGAAATATTTCTTGTCAAAAAGCTGCTTAAGAGAACTCGACAAAAGTTGTTTCTGAATTATCAGTTTGAAAATTTTGCGTAAAGTTTTGCATAAAGTATTTCTGGCCAGTTCCTTTTGTAAAATTTGACCGGATTACAAACAAAGAATTGGAACGTTTTTAAGAAATAACAAAAACTCATTACGTTTCAAACCGGTTACAACGAGGATTTCCTAGGTTTTAAGTTCAGACAATTTCCTACTTTTTTAGATCAAAAAAGCATTTTTTAATATTTAAAGTGGTTATTTTTCAGAATTAAAAAAAATTGATTCATCAGTTTTTCTAAATTGGCTTTGTTGTTGCTACCTGTCATGAACTGCCCATTTGTCAACGTCGTAGATTGTGATAACGTCTCCCTCTGCGAAGTCGGCAATCTCCACAAAAACCGTCTTAGGATCTGAAATGCCATCACAGATTGTAAGTCAGTCATTCGATTTTTGCTGTAGCACTAAGAACGTTCAGACAAACTTTACTTGAAAATGAAAAAAAAACATTCGGGCTGCCATTACTTACTTAACTGCATTTCAATTGAACTTAAATTCATTGGAAAAATAACAATGAGATTTTACTTTAACCTTTCTTTCTACTATCTTTACTAAAATTTTTTTATTGAGCTTTACTTCAACATTATTTCTTGAGCTGTACTTCAACAACGGATTGACATTTCTGGCAACTACACTAAGATTACACATGGTTCCCTAAAAGACTATAATTTTTTGTATAATTTCTAAGATCCATTTGCATCTTAGAACAATTGCATTAAAAGTAAAAGACATATTTGATCTTTTCGTGGTTACTGTGATTCATGAAACCAAATTTTGGATATTTTGAGATTTTATTTTTCAATAGATTGCTACTAGTGTTCCCAAAAAGCAATCTTCCTCAACGATACAGTTATCAAAAATTGTTTCGTTGTCAGAGATATTGCAAAAACTTGCTTTTATCTTCAAAGATGTCGACATAAATTAGAAAAACAAACCGGAGCTAACGTATTGATGCACTCGGCATTGATCTAATGTAGAGCAGACAAAATCAGTTCTAATTTGTTTTCGTTTCTTCACATTAGTTGCTCGTTTCCATGAAAAATTTTTTTTTGGGCTGCCCGACTACGTTCTGCGTTACAAAGATTAGATCTCCAGTGTTTACCCGTAAATTTTTCGTAAATAACTCATCACGACTCCTAAGATAAAAGAATATAATTTTCATCTCTGAGGAAAAACGGTGTTTCGATAATTTTTATTTTCCTGCGAATTTGTGTACTTTTTTATGCATAGTAGGAGTTCATCGGTATTATTTTTGTTGCTAAGATTTCATGAAAACGCATATGATTTAGCATAACTGCTGAAAAACTTATATTATGAATAATTGGTAATGTTATTTCAGGACGTTCATCCCTGTTAAAAAATAGGTTAAGTTCTTATCTTATATTTAAAGGTAGGAGACTAATATTTTTCCAATTGTGCGCTATAGGAAACAACGATATAAAATAAGTGTCGCATGGTCTCGGAAAAATGAACCAAATAGGTCATCAAATGTTTTTTTTTTATCATTAAAAAATTACTTCTCTTTAGGTGTTCTGATATGTGTTATTCATCATTTTACCATTTTACCACAAGCACACACATACACACACGCACACACACACACACACACACACAAACACACAAACACACACACACACACGCACATGCACACACACTCTTAAATCAGAATTATTAGTTTTTTTCGAATTTTAATTGACTCATGGCAGTTTTCGTGTTTGAAAAAAAGAAATGTAATTAAAAAAATTTTTTCGCTTAAAAGCCAAACTTTTGCAGTGACCACGTCTTCACATCAGTTCGAGTGGAATTTGATGCGGGAGATCAGTCAATAGTAGTATACATATCTGCCATGTTACTGGAGGGGGGAGGGGGGTCCGGACACCCCCTACAAGAACTCTCACCACCGAAAAACTGATTTTCTCTTAGTGAAAGCAAGTTTTTTGGTTAAGTTTCGCCAGCCTGAGAGAAGTTCTTGGGTTAAGTTGACTGGCGAAACTTAACCAAAAAACTTGATTTCACTAAGAGAAAATCAGTTTTTCGGTGGTGAGAGTTCTTGTAGGGGGGTGTCCGGACCCCCCGCCCTCCAGTAACATGGCAGATACCGGCTGCTCCAATGTGTATTTCAGAAGAAAGAATGCGTAGTACGGAGTGCTTAGACTATGGTTATAGCCTGTTGTAGTAACTTTAATTTTTTATCTTTGAGACCATGAGAGGCATACTTGAAAAACTTTGAAAAAATTTCAAATTTTTTTTCGAAAAATTTTCAAAGTTTTTCAAAGTCCGAAAATGATCTGAAATGGATTTTGCGCTATGAAAGAGCATTCAGAAGAGATTTTTTGTTGACTTCACTTTTTTTCACCTAAGTAGTATAGGGGTCGAAACATAAAAAATTCGAATTTTTGAAAAAAATTTTTCAAAATTTTTCAGAGTCCTAAAATGGTCTGAAATGGATTTTGCACTATGAAAGAGCACTCAAAACTGATTTTTTGTTGACTTGAAAAAACTTCTCAGATAATGTGTTTATTATAAAAGATAGAAAAATTTTCTTGAAAAAAGTCAATTTTTGTCAACTTTATTATTTTCATACATAAAAGTAACTTTTGTTCTTTTATTTATTTTTCTGTTTGAGAATCAGCATGACAACCATAGCAACAGTAGATTTGAAAAACATTCATGAAATTTACTAACAAATAAAAGTCGACTATGCGGAATATAGTGAACGATTCGTATACTTTTTGGCAACTTGTCTTTATCTGGACCCAGAAATTAACTTGGAAATAGTTCTCAAGTCGAGACCATATGGTGGTCTTATAGGTATAGACAACTCCTCACTAGACACTTACCTGAAGTCTTATAAATTCCTTCAATTACATGCAATACTTCACGACGCTTCAGGTTTTATTGCAGAGCATATTCAGAAAGGCCCTGGATATTCATACGTTTTACCTTGTCCAATCACAAACGCCTACATTCGTCACATGACTGGATTAATGTTTTGCCTCTTCGTGAAAACTTTTAACAGGAATTTGTTTAATTTGCTGGAATGTTGAAGCCAGAAAATGTTGTCTTAGATTTTGAAGGTTTTCGTCATAAGAAATCGGGTTTTATAATTAAGGAGTTATCGATTTGCTCAAACAACTACACAGACACAATCTTGTTCCTTCAACCAATTTCTTAGAACTCACTATCCACTAGTGAGAGAAAATCTCATCAGTGGGTTAGTAGGTTCTTACACGCTTTGTCGTGGAATAGTGGCAATTATCCTTACTGGTTTATATCTCAAATTTTTATTGCAATTAAACTTCGATTTCCTTCAGGAAAGTTTTATGCTAAAGGGAAAGAGAAAACTGAATCACTGCAAACACTTTTACAGAAAGAAGTGATAGATTTGGATACCTTTTCATGCCCTAAAGTTGAGGAAATTCTTTCCCCATTTAAACATTTTACTTGTGCTCTACACTCTCTTTACTTGCCTGAGAAACAAAAGAAAAGACATAGCGCTAAAAGAAAAGCACAGTTGTATTTCTATTGGCTAACATTGCTCGCCAATGAGCCGTCGAGTGGAGAAGGTAGCTCCTTCAGTTCTTCAAGTGAATTTATCTCCAAGTTTGACAGTATGCAGTTGCATAACGAATGATAATCAAATAAATCTATCTTTGGTCAGAGAGGAAAAAATAGAATCACGTGGGCAATCCATTCTGAGGAAGCAACAGATTATTTGCAACTTATCGGAGGTTGAGACGCTGAAGAAATATCTTTCACTGCTTGAATATTTTCAAATGTACCATGTCTTTACAAGAGAAAATGAGAAGACTGAAACTAACCCCTTTACCTATGCACAAGTCGCCAACCCCAGTTCAAGCGAGCCTGGACGACGAAAGTCTCCCTGATGAAATCAAACAGCTAGTCATTAAAAGAAACGTGGAGTAAATTGTCTACTACGCAAAGGATTGTGGCATGCAATCGAACTACAAAGTGACTTTCAAGAAAGAAGACAAAGGCTCTAGATATACTACATATGAATTTTTTATGGTTGAGAGAGTTACTAACAAAATAATGAGCTAACACAAAAAACTGATGTTTTAATTCATTTTTGATCAAAACGTCTTTTCAAATGAGTGATAAAGAAGACCAGATAGATTCTCCTGCTGGAATAGGTTTGAATGATTTAGTTTTCAATGAAGAAAATCAAGAGAGACGCTCATGGAAAATTTGTAACTCTAGACTACAACGATGAGAAGTAGTGTATTTTACTCAAATCGTAATAATAATGTTTCTTATTGGTGTGTCCTTGATCAAACTTGTGTTTTTTCATCTTGATTGTGAGGAGTCAACATTTTGGTTTTCATTGCTTTCATGCACAGTTGGCTACGCGCTTCCTAATCCGAAGCTATGAACAAGATAATTTCAACAAGCGATAGACTATTCATGGCTGTTTGTGGGCCATCATGCTGTGGTAAAACTGAGCTCATATTCCAAATGATACTGAGAAACACTTTTCACCCAAAAATTAACTCTATTTACTACTTCTATCAACATGAGCAACCAAAGTTCAGCTCTATAGAGCGCAACTTGAACATTTTTTTCACAAAGTTTTCTGGATTTGATTTCATTTCACAGCTGGAAAACTGTCTGCTTGTTTTTGACGATTCTTGCGAGGAAATTTTCAACGAAAAAGAGTTTTCTAAACTCGCAACTGCTGGACGTCATAGAAATATTAGCGTCATTTACGTTAAGCATAACTTATTCCAACAGAGTAAATGGTCAAGAACAATTGATCTCAATACAACTCACATCATTTTGTTCAAATCACCTAGAGACATACAGCAGATCACCTATATTGGCAAACAGTTGAACAACACAAGTTTTTAAAAGAAAGCTACGAGTTAGCAACAAATTACCCTTTGGTTATTACTCATCGACTTGGATCCAAAAACTTCAGACTTCTTGCGTTATTGTTCAAATATTGTACAACCAGGTCCTACAATTTTTTATCTACCTTCCTCCAAAGCGGTTATAACTAATTTGACAGATGAGAGAGAAAGAGTTATGTATGCTAAAGCAAATGCTCGAGCTGTCTGATATTAATTTCAGAGAGTTCCTCAAAGAAGCACCAAATAGTTTTATGAATATTCTGTGGGAGTGTTTGCTCAATTTAATCAATGGCAATGTTCCAGTCAACAAACAGCTACTAAAAAGTCAAGAGGACTCAATTCAGCAGTTATTATCAAAGGAAACAAGTCTGAAGAAAAAGCGATTTATTTTGACGACAAAATCACAACTTATCAAGGCAATAGCATTCTCGTGCTATCTTTACTTAGAAGTCAAATAATGCATGCAGAAGAATTCGTTTGGATTCCCAAGAGAATGTTCATATCAAAAAATCCAACCAAGGAAGAAATTTTTGATAATCCAATATATCAACAAAAAGCCACTCAGTTATCGCTCCTACAAAGATCTAATCCAGACTTTGAGCAGAGCAGTGGACAAAAAGATGCTGACACAAGCACTGATAGACTGATCACGAGAACAAGGAGTGTCGGTGATGGAACAAGTGATCGAGATGATGTAAAATCAGAAACATTTGTTAGTGATGACAGTGAAATCGAACCTGTAGTGAAAAAACGGAAAGATTCAGCCTTTGACTCAATAATGCTGGAACTAAAACTAATGGATGAAAATAAAACAAAAAGAGCTGCATTAACCCTGAAAAAAATTTTTGATTCCGATACTGTTTCTATTATTGAAGAGAATAATGTTCTCCATATTGAAGATGAACCTCAGGGAGTGAAGGTGACAAACTTCTTGTACAATTTACAACAACCTACCTAAAAAATTGACGTGCAAAAGTATTCCAAAATATTGAGTGAACTTGATATAGCAGCCCACTTGGTTTACAATACACATGCAAAAAAAGTTCTCGATGAGTTTTACAGCGAAGAAGAGGAAGAACAACCGACTCGAAAACAAAAGAAACAGCAACAAAAACAACCAAGAGGAAGATCTGAGACAAAAGAAAAAAGTGCAAAGCCAAAAATCGATGAGAGCAAAAAGAAGACAGACGAAGACACGAGTAGAAAAGACTGGGCTTTCTATAGATGATGTGAAGAAACTTGATAACCTCTATTTAAAAGGACCTGCGTCATTTGGAAACGCAAAACGACTGCAAAATTTGAGTAAAATATCAATGAAAAAAGTAAAAATGTATCTGGAATCGAAACCATCCTTCACAAAATATCGTTCACGTCGCCTCAGATTTCCAAGGCTTAAAGTAATTGTTAACGACCTAAATGAGATCTGGTCCGTAGATCTAGCATTTGTTGATAAACTTGCGAAGTGCAACTGTGGTGTAAAATACCTTCTTGTTGCAGTTGACTGTCTGTCAAGATATCTCAGAGTTGAACTACTAAGAACAAAATATGCTACAGAAACTGCAGAGGCTTTCAAAAAGATGATCAAGCATAAGCAACCTAAAAAATTTGGGTCGATGATGGTACAGAGTTCCTCGGTGCTTTCAAAGCCCTCTGCAATAAACGCGGAATTCATTTATACAGTACGTTCAGAGAGAAAAAGTCTGCTTTTGCTGAAAAAAATATACGTTCCCTCAAAAATATAATATACAGATACTTAGAAGAAAAATGGACCTATTCATATCTAGATAAACTGGATTCATTTGTTAAAACTATCAATTCTAGAGTTAATCGAACAATCAATCTTGCTCCAAAACAAAGTCACAAAAAAGACGTTCCGCGACTGGTATCGTTGATTGCGAATACAACATATTCTCAAAAACCAAAATTTTTTGTCGGTGATCTTGTACGAATACTGAAAAAAGAAGAGACGTTTGGAAAGGGCTACAAACAGTCATTTACAGACGAGGTTTTTGAAATTTCGTCTGTCCCAACATTGAACCCTCCAACGTATTCTCTTATCGATAACAATAAGGAAATTATTCAGGGTAAATTCTATCAACCCGAACTCCAATTAGTTTGAGAGTCGCCTGTGCAAAATGGCAAATAAACGTTTTGAAGATGAATTTACGGTACATGTAATCTCCTCCTCTTCGATGGAGATCTTCGATCAAAACACATTAGCTTCATTCAGGAATTTTTTCAATGATGAAATACAACTGTCAGGAGACTGGAGAGTAGCTTTGAGTGAAATTATTTTTCCAACAAAAATTGAGCACATCACAAACGGAGTCCTAATTTCTTACAGTTTAAGTGGTTTAGAAGATCACCAATGGAATAGCTCTGGAGCCAATGTCATATCACGTCCATACAACGGTGAGCGATTAGCTTTCATGCCAGAAACTTTTGAAACTGTGCCACAGTTGTTAGCTACCATTAAAAGAACTGTTGGTTTACCAAATTTTTCTTTCAGAGAAATTAAAAGTTCCGGTAAATTTGAAATTGTCTGTGGAAAATACGACGGAATTACGTTTCCAAGCGATGAAATTCCTAGCATTATTGGTTTCAAGGGCACTCCTGATGGACGAGGAACACACATTGGTTATAAAATGGACACAATTGCAAATAAATTGATGAAAAAAGATGATACTAAAGCTTTTATGGGTGACTTTCCAGCTGATCTGTGCGCCGGGAAACATTTGATATTCATTTATACAAACATTATTGAGTATCAATACGTGGGTGATGCGAAAGCACCTTTATTACGAGTCATTGATTCAAAACAACGATTGAAAAACAGTAGCGTCTGCGAGCTTGAACCAACACACAGAATAGTTTTTTCGAATTTGGACTACAGAAAACTTCTTTCATATACGATTCAGTCAATTTCTATAGAACTACGCACCGAAACAGGTCAATTAGTCACTTTTTCAGGGACCGGAAAAGTCATTTTGACGTTACAGTTTAAAATATTTGGCGAGTAAAAGCAATGGATTCATACTACACCAATCAAGCATCTGCATTGCCTTATTTTTCTGGTCACTATAGGCAAAGAGGTAGCGGCTTTGGAGCTTTAGCAAGTGGTATCGGAAGAATCGCTCTACCTATTGCAAGAAAATTTATTTTACCAGCAGCAAAACGAGTTGGAAAAGAACTTCTGTTACAGAGCGTACCAGAGTTAATGGACGTTGTCAGTAAAAAAAAATCTCCAAAGCAAGCGCTGAAAAACACGATATCAAATACAGTCAAAAAGCAAACAGGAGGCTCATTGGCTCTGCGAATGAGACAGAGACGAATGAATCGTAGACGATCTAAACGTTCAGGTTCAAAAGCGAGAAAAGGTAGCAAAAAAAAGAAAAGTAGTCATTTCAAAATACAAACAGCCAAAGAGAAGTCGGTCGGATTTCTTTGCCAAAGTTAAAGATGATCGGTAATAGGTTACCAACAGAGGCAACACATAGTTCCTTGGATTTATTCGAAAAACCAGCGCTTCTTGTAACTTTTGATGGGAGCTTTTGTCAAAAAGTAGGGCCAATTTAAAGTCCTAACGGACCCATGCTTGAGTTTGAGGTTGCTGGAGACAGAAATAATTTGCAAAAAATCTTCCTGGAAATCAAATGCAAGATAGTTCAGGCTTCTGAAGCTGACTTAAATTATGATGCTGGAGCTGCAGCAGATGTAACCAAAACAGACGCTCCTTACTTTTGTAATAATGTTTTACATTCACTCTTTTCTGAATGTAGAGTATCTGCCAACGGACTGAAAATTTCAAATGCAAATGGAAATTATGCTCACAAAAGTTTCATTGCAACCAAATTTTCTCACAACAAAGACGCAAAGGCTACTTGGTTGGCTTGCCAAGTTTATCCGTACGAGGATAATCCTTGAGAGATAGCAACAGCTGAAGTTAACAGACGAAAAGCTTTGGTTAGACAATCTGCTGAATGTACTTTTATGGAAAATTGGCAGTAGATTTTTTTACATGTGATCGACATCTTTTGAGTGGAGTCACATTGCGAATTTCCTTTCGAAGATCAATAGATGATTTTGTTAAAATATCTGACGATGCTGGAAAATCATACAAAGTGAAAATTATAGAGGCTACTTTGTATGTGAGAAAAATGACATTGAACGACGACGTCGTTTCTGACATTGAAAAAACTTTACTAACAAGCCCAGCGTCCTATCCTTACTTGGAAACTATAACAAAACCATTTCTGGCTTCTACTGGTTTGCAAAGTTGGAAACAGGAAGATGTTTTTAGCAGGAAGCCTATTCGACGTCTTGCCATTTGTCTTAACACAAATGAAGCTTTCTTAGGAAGCAAGCAACTCAATCTTTTTCACTTTCGTAAAATTAATCTGGAGCAGATATGTATTTATCGAAATGGACTCCACGTTGCAGACAGCCCCATGAATACAGCTGACGTAAAACGCTTGTACTTCAACACAATGTCAGATTTAGCCTATATTGACAATGGACATGGAATAAGTTTGTCTGAATACCCTAAACATTTTATTGTGGTGTTTGTTCTCACCAGCACTCAGCAGGCGTCACATGATTTTTTTCACCCTGAACTTACCAATTGTTCAATTTCAATTGAACTTAAGTTTTCAGCGGCCTTACCAAGCAACATTGAAATTTTTATAATTGGTGAAAAAGCTAGCACAATTTTCATTGACTCTGCTCGGAGAGTTTCAAAATATCATATTCTCACAAACTGATGGATGAAGATGAAATGAACAACCTCGTTCAACGATGTAAATTGTTAAAGCATAAATTTCATGGTGTATTTGCTGCTGATAATTTTCCGCTTAGCCTATCTCAGAACAGCTTCATTATAGTGAATGTATCAACTTCTCAAACAATTGGAACACATTGGACACTTATTTGTCGGAAAAACGGAAAAGATATTTTTGCAGATCCACTGGGACAAAATCTAACTTCATATAAACATTTACACAATAGACTTGCTTCCTCTGCTGGTAATATTCAAACTGTGTTTGAATTGCTTAGAAACCAACCAATTCAAAAACCAAACTCAATATTGTGTGGCTTATTTTGCAATTATATTGCTCATTACCTTTTTGATAAAAAAAATTTATAAAGATGAGTGATGTTGATTTGATACGTTTCGCGCTTCATATGATGCTCTAACATTACTAACTTTTGTATTGAAATAATTTTTTTTTCAAAACTTTATTTTTTCTTCATAAACTAAGCGAATACACAAAACATCATTGTCAATATCCAATTTTCCATAACCACTCACAAAGATATCCATTATTTGACAGAAAGCACCAGAATGAGGACCATGCAAAATTTTCTCAAATCTCTTAAGAGTTTCAGTAGACAATCGGTCAGTTTGCAATTGTTGGTTTGATTTTTTCTCAACACTATTTTCTAGAGTTTTGAAAGCAGTACTTCCAACTGTCCGATGAGTTTTGCAGCCAACGCCATTGACGAAATTGGGTAAACGTTTTTGAATGTTTGTAGTGTCTCCCTTCGTCTGTAACGTTAGACCATTGTATTCCACAGCTAGCTTCAATTTTTCGAAAACCGTACCGATTGTCTCCAAGTCCTTGCCATTCGAGAATAAACAATTGAAAGTTGTAAATAAGCATGGAACAGAATAAAGTTTAGTTTTTTAAAGAAATCTGTAGTAACATCTGACACATCAAACAAAACATGATAATGATTAACAGGTAAAACTCCACAAAAAAAAGCTATCAGTGTGCATGCATATGGCTGAAACTTTAGCAAACGTTGATTTTGGTTTCTCTTCAGTGATAAAAAACCTGAAATTTTTTTGAAATTGCTTGAAGTAACCAGGTGAACGTTCATACATAGCTTCTACCATTTTCAATCGAGCTCTTTAAATTATTCAGAGAATTCGTGTTCGTCGACTTTTTGTTTTAATTTAGGTTTCTTTGCAGAGGGAGCTTTCAGAGTAGAATCGTTTTCAGTGTTGTCGTTTGCAGCAGAACAAATTTTTCCGTTCTTTTTCGATAACTTTTCGAACTCTTCTAAAGTCAGTGTTATTCTCTGTTGAAGTTCAAACTCTTGACCAACTTTTTTGAACAACTTTAGGAAGATATAAGTTCCTGTTTTGTCATAAGTTTTCACTGTTGATCGGTTCAAACGTTTTTCACTTTTGGAAACGTCAAAATGAGCGTCTCCAAACTCAGCGTCTCTCTCCGCTGTAAAAGACATTTTTGTGTTTCTTATTCAATATATTCAACTAACTGTTTTGCTTCAAGAAAAACCGTGTCAATGATTTCGTGCACTAAAATTTTAGAAATTACACGCAGACGCTAAAAATAGAATTGGTTAACTGATAAGAAATATGATCTATTGAGTTAACAGTATTTCTACGTTAGTCCTGTAGGCAAACGCATATATGTCTTTGTCATATGTATGCATACAAATTCCCATGGTACTAGAGCCTGCCTTAACCTCAGTGTGGTCTTGTCTGGAAACAATACAACTTTAATGTTTGGTTTAACAGATAAAACCAAAATGAAGAGTACATGTATGACCTTAGGTGTGTCAAGAGACTAACTTGATCAATAAAGTGAACCCAACACGTGTGCCAAAACTTAACGCTTTAACGACATTGAACAACCTTTATACTTGTTGAAATTTTCATTCAATTCTATATTCAAGTTCATGCTTGTAATACTGCAAACAAGTGTCTTTTTAAAATAACTGTACCTCAATTCATTTTTGATTCAATTTTTCGTTTCAACATTACTAGTATTTGCTTCAATGAAACATTATCTTTCAAATTTTTTGTTATTGTTGTTTAACTTCAATTATAACTTAACAGTTCATCTGAATTTTCCAGAGCAATTGCAATGTCTTACCATATTTTGTCAGAAAGCGATTTGTCATGTGAACGCACATTTATCTGTCAAACTGTACATGAAAACTTCATAGTAATTGTACAACAAAAACGTTCTCATGAAAAAGAAGAGTGGATAACTCACGACCATTGCATGCTTCCAAAAATATTCATCAATTTTATGGCTCAGTTACCCGACAAACCCGAAACTACTGGTAGTGGATTCATTACATCAGGGGGAATTGTACCACCAACAACACTTTTGCACCCTCTGGAACAATATGATATATCGAACTTACCAATGGGAACCAAAAAATTAATATACAAATACGATTGCGACTGTGTACCATTCTATGAGAACTAGCTCGGTGTTTTGCAAGCATGCGACAACCTAGCGGATCTTTGGGGGATTTCAAAATCTCCTGAGTCTCCTACAAATCCGTCACCATTTTGCACGCCTACTGCGGACCCCAGACCAACACTCAGCCCAGATAGCTCAGAGCAGAGTCCTTCACTTTTTTCGAATCTAAAAAGCAACAACTTATGGATAAACTTTGACAGTCCTACAGACACAAACGATCTGTTGAAAAACCTTTCTGGAGACAACTTTGAGACTCCCACAATTTACAATGGAATTGAAGAACAAGAAGATACCCTTACCAAAAACTTCTCTTTAACCCTCGAAAACACTGAAAACCCCTCAGTTGACAATGCTCCAAAGAAGAGAAAAATTTCAGCTATGCGAGAACCCTTTGATAACTCAAAATAAATTCATTCTTGATGCGCTGATTTTATAAAACTTGAAAACAGTATGGTGTCCTAACTGTATTCTCATTCATTCGCCGCATATTGATCACAATTGGATTTCCATAATTGTATTTTCTTCAGAATATATATTTTTTCATTATCTCTAAGTAGGAAGCAAAAAATCAAACAAGAAATAAACTATCTGGACATTTTTGCAGAACAATTATTTTCTTCTGAGTGCTGAGAGTCAAATTGAGATATCTCTGCTTACAGTGAACACAAAATCTGTTTGAAGAAACAATTCAAATAACTGAGAAACATAATTTTTAAAGGTTCCTATATGAAAAATGATATTTAGAAAAGAACTCAGAAAACAAAATTTTAGAATTTTAATGAAATTTGCGTCCAGTTTTCACGAGGTACTGTGAAAGTGATTGAACTAACTGTTAGGAACCGATTAAAAGAATGATGGTACTATTAAAAAATAATAGAGATATTTTCTATTTTCAACAGAAATTTCACAAAAAATGCAATTTTTAATGATATTTTGAACCTTAACTCAAAAACTTGACAAACGATTTTTCATTTTTCTACCTGAATCCATAGGTAAGTGATCTGGAATTACAATTTAATACTTTTGAGGCTCCATTGAAAAAATTTTTTCATAATGAATTTTTGATTCAATTTTTGTCATTAATTTCTCTCTGATCTTGCGGTGATCAACAAAAACAAGGAAAATCTCATATTTTTTCAAAATACTGCGTTTACTATGCATATATTCGCTGAGCAGAAGGCATTCCTTTGATTTGACCCTCCCCTGATCTACAGTAACCGTTCAGTACGTTTCTAAATATAACCAACTTTACTGTTTAATGAAATGATTGTGTTTAGTACACAGCCCAAAAGTTGGAAAATTTAACAGTTTTTGTTATCTGAAGCGTTCAGGATTTAGGTGGAGTTCAGTTTCATGAAACTTTTTCCTTTGATATGACACTCCCTGCTCTACAGTAACCGTTCAGTACGTTTCTAAATTTAGTCAACTTTACAGTTTACGAAAAGATTGTGCTTATCACAGAGTCCAAAATTAGGGAAATAAAACAGTTTTTGTTATCTGAAACGTTCAGGGGTTAGGTTAGAGTTCAATTTCATGAACCGTTTTCCTTTATAACAACACGTTTAACAATAACTCAGCATATACTGGCCGGTAGAATTTTCTTACTATTCTTATATATATTTCTGCAATAAACTCAAATTACAACTCAAATTCCATAATACAAAGAAAACTTATTATGGGAGTACATGCAATATTTAAGAAGAACTGATAAGCCTATTTATTTTTCTTGCCATATTTTGCCTATGTTTTACGCAAAGGTCTCACACAGAGTTGAAACTTGTATATTATGAATTGTCATGATAAGAAATATATTTAATTACGCCCCTTCAGGGTTAGAAAACATTGTACTACCTAAAGCTGTAAACTGGAGGTGTGCTCAAGAATTAAACGAAACCCGTGTAGTGCCACGCAATCAAAACTTCATTTCTTGACTTGATTGCAGAAAACTCAGCTTTATCTGTTCGTCAACTTTTGGGTGAAAAAGTTTTAATCAATTGGAAAACATAAAGCAAAGAATTTATGCCTCTATTTGGTTGCAAAAAAATTTAAAAGTTTTTCAGACTTTTACTATAAATTAAAAATTCCTAAGCTTTTTAAAAACTCTCACAACTTAGAAATATCTCAAAATCATTCTAAACGTTATCAATCATTATTTTCCACATTTCTTACCCTATTATTCAAAAAGTCTCAACACCATTCAAAGCTTTAAAACTGCGTTCGGTACTTCTGTACAGTATGCCAGTTCAGTGTCCAAACTGTTCCGCTCAGCTCTCCAACAGAAGGTCCCTTAACAAGCATATGAAGAATATACATAAAATTTTTCCAGATATACCGACTTTCAGCTGTTTTCAGTGTTTCGAGAACGTTAGAAGTCTTCCTACACTGCGTAAGCATTTCTCATCAACAGCCCATTTTAAAAGTCTGCTATACTTGTCGCGTAGGTTTTCAAACAAAACTCGAAAATGGAGAGCACATAAACAATGAGCATGGTCTGCCCATTTTGGACTTGGAAACCCACGAAGTTGATACGTCTAGACCAACAGTCAGTTCATTTAGCAATGGTGTAAACTACTACGAGTTTGAGCCGGCCCAGGGTGATTTAGACATTATGGAATATCTGTTCAAAAACCGGGGCGAAATTTCGAAAACAGTCCAAAAATACACGCACAAGTTTCCACAAAAGGTTCAACTTGTAGTGGAAATGACGCTTCAGAAACCTTTGGATGATGATCAAGAAAAATTGAGCGTGTTTTTCAATACGAATACACGAATCGTATATCATTCAGGGATTTCGGATGAAATTTTTGAAGACTTTGTCGACAACATTGTTTCAAAACTTGTTTCGTTTTCAAGCTACGGAAGTGGTTGGCAGCTACTTTCAATAGACAAAGTTACCCTGAAGCTGGCCAAGTATGTGCCTGTCCGTGGAAGCAGTTTCATACCGTTTCATGAGGAACATCCGCTAAGAAGAGATTCGAACTTGTTAAACGTACACAATGCAAACTATGATAACTGTTTCCTTTACTGCTACACAGCTGGATACCATCTGGTTTACAAAAAAGAAAAATTAGAACCGCCAACACCATGCTTCAGGTCACCCACCAACGTTCTGACGTACAGCAAAGAAAATCCATCAGCAAAGCAACCGAAAGGGGACTTTGAAATGCCAATGAGTCTACAGGACATATCAAAGTTTGAGGAACTCAATGAAGTACAAGTTAATGTGTTCAGGTAAGAACAAATCGTATTATTCTGTTTTTATATATGATTTTATTTTTTTGTAAAAAAAAGCAAAAAAACGAAAAGTTGTTAAAAAAAAGGGGAACAAAAATTTTTCGTTCATCATAACCGTTCTTTACATTTTGCTGTTTAAAAAACCTCACTATCCAGAAAAAGTCTGCGATTTTTTATATTTAAGGTATCAGACGAAGCAATTACTACCATTGAGGCTGTCACGGGGCAAAAATTTCCCATTCGTACTCGATTTGTTGCTCCTACAAAACGAAAAGACATACCACTACGTACTCATTATCAATTTGATGAAACCTGTCGCTAAAATCAACGGTAAAGAGTATCGTGATAGAAATGAGCTGTGCAGGAACTGTTTTCACATTTGTTCGTCAGCGGATGTGCTATTAGCACATCAGAAATCGTGTTTGGAAAATGATTCTCTGCCAATCACGATGCCCGATCCTGCTAACAACAAGTTAAAGTTCGAAAACTACGCCGCGAGGTGGTTTTCACCTTTTGTAGTATACTTGGACTTAGAATCTCTACTTGTGCCTGTAGCAACAGCGAAAAGTAACCCAATGACTTCAAGAACGTGTGCCTTGGAACACCATTTTTGAGTTACTGCTTAATTGTGGTCGAACATAACAACCCTGAACCAATACATTTTGACATTTACACAGGCCCCAATTGTATGAAACGCTTCATCACAAAAATTGAAATACTTGCAAGGTTCCTTTACCATCAGAAAAGGAAATTTCCTAATTTTATTGGAGCCGCCCCTTCGCAAAGTACATTCTCGAGATGTTGGATTTGTGATGTTGCTTTCAACAATGACAACGAAAAAGTGTTAGACCACTGTCATTACAGTGGTCAATTCATCGGTTACGCACACAACGAATGCAACCTCAAGCGCCGAACACTCAACTTCACGCCCGTAATTGCCCACAACATGATGAACTATGACTTACATCACAGCCTCAGAGTCAACAAAAATTGAAGTGATACCGACAAACGACTAAAAATTCATTGCACTAAATTTTGGTGTATTCATTGAAACACGAAAAAGGAAGCGAGATGAAGTAATTGTTTACGAGTACATGCGCTTTATTGACAGTTTCAAGTTTATGCCGTGCAGCCTCGATAAAATTGTACAAACTCTGCCTCACAATAAATTCAGTATTCTTGACAACTTTTACCGAGGCTATACCACTGAGCAACGCAACTTGTTGAAGAAAAAGGGAAGTTTTCCCTACTCGTATGTCAATGACTTCAGAAAACTGAGAGAACTTTCTCTTCCCAGTCTCGAAAACTGGAAAAACAGTTTGAAAGACAATAAAATTGATGTTACCAGTGAGGAACTCAATCAGTTGAATTTTGTCTTCAACGAGTTCAATTGCCAAAGTCTGAAGGAATTCCTGGAGTTATATCTCACTGGCAATGTGCTACAGCTGTCATGCTGGTTCGAGGAGCTGCGTTCTGTGTGCTATGACACATACGGCCTGGAATGTGCACAGTTCTACACAGCTTCAAACCTTTCTGGAAACGCGTTTCTGAAAACCTGCAGGCCCGAAACTGAGCCGTTGACAGACCGACTGATCATTGAAATGGCAGAGAAAATGATACGTGGAGGCCTGTCCTCCGTCTTCAGTTCAAGACTAGAGATTGCAAACAACACCCTACTGCCTAACTTTGATAGCTCAAAGGAAGTCTCATCAATCATTTATATTGATGCTAATAACCTTTACGGGGGAATCATGTTACATTTCCCTCTTCCCCTGAATCAGTTTGAATTGATTGAAGATGTTGCACTAGAAACGATCTTGCAGACCGACGACGAAGGGGATGTTGGTTTCATTGTTGAGGTGGATCTAGCGTACCCTGATGCTCTACATGATGAACATGCAGACTACCCATTGATACCCGACAAGGAACCAATCGATACCCTAGAACTTAGTGACTATCAGACAACTCTTAGAGGCGCTCTAAGTCTAACTTCGTCGAAATCAAGTAAGTTGAGACAGACGTTTCACCCAAAGAAGAACTATGTTGTTCACTACCGGAACCTCAAATTCTATGTTGATAGCGGAATTAAGGTCACCCGAGTTCATCGAGCAGTAAACTTTCATCAATCTAAGTGGTTAGCAAGTTATATTGCACTTAACACACAGAAACGTCAAGAAGCTAGCTCTAAGCTTGATCAGGATTTCTACAAACTTATGTCAAACTCTACTTTTAGCAAGCTATGTGAAAGTTTGAGAAATAGAGTGTCCGTTAAATTTGTTCGCACAGAAGAGGAGCTACTTAAAACAACATCAAAAGGAAATATTTCATCGATAAAAATCATAGATGAGAACCTAACAATTATCACAAAGAAAATGCAATCCATATTATGGAATAAACCAACAATTATTGGAGCCAGCATTCTTGAGCTTTCAAAGCTGTTAATGTTGGATTTTCATTACAACGTAATGAAAAAACAAAGAGAGTGCAGTTTGGTGTATTCAGATACAGAATCATTCGTATACAAAGTTAAAACGAATAGTTTCTATGATGATTTGACGAAAAACTCTACCCTGAAAAAACACTTTGATTTCTCAAACTTCCCCAGCGACCACAAACTCTATGACAAAACGAATGCAAAGGTGGTGCTTAAGTTCAAGGACGAACTTGCAGGAACACCAATAGAAGAATTCTGTGCCCTTAAGCCTAAACTTTACTCGATTGATGCTAGTAATGGTGAAAACAAAATGTCGGCGAAAGGAACTAAAAAATTCGCGCAAGCCAAATTAAATCATGAAATGTTCAAAGAGACATTGGAGACGAGCAACGTAGCGAGACTTGAAAACATCAAAATATCAACACTTAAACATCAACTACAAACTGTGTGCTTGAACAAAATTGCCCTCTGCGCATACGACGACAAAAGATATATAAATACAGACAAAAAAACGACACTGCCCTTCGGACATTTTTTTTTGCGTGATGAATACGTTTCAAAAAAACTGTGTGCCGAAACCGACTGGGAAAACGAATTGAACGAACCCTATAACGTGTTTGAACTTCCTGAAGGAGGGGAGGCCTCAGGCTGGGAAACACCCGATCCAGGTTTTCATCAGCCCTCATACTCTAATGAAGAGTTGAATGATGTTATTGACCTTTCAAATTTATCGGAACAAAGTGATGAGTCTGACCAGGAAATCAATAACCCGTTCATTCTCAATGAAGCTGATGAAAACCCAGATTGCTGCTCTTCAAGCAGTGAGAATGCAACATTAGCCAGCATCAGCAACAAAAAGAAGCAAGCAACATTAAGCAATAACTTATTCAGACAAATAGATAGTGTTGAATCTACTAACTCTTCAGAGGTAACACTCTCTGAAAATGAGGAATCGCCAGTAATCTCGATTAAACGTGCCCGTGCTTATATTGTAGATTCTGACACTGAGTAATTTGTTATTTTTCTTTGTATTAAAATAAGTACTTCTTTTATAGAACGGAAAATTTAAAAATACAAAGATAAATATTAATAATGATATTTTTATACAATTGGTGAGAAGAAAACTTACTTTGAGGAAATTTCCCAGTCCTCCTGTCAGATATTCTTTGCACTTTGCACCGACAAAAGTTTTTCAAATGCTTCTCGAGCTCCTTTTTATAAAAAAAATTTTGCCTGCAGAAAGGGCAAATTTGGTCCAATATTTGCCCCGAAACAAGGGATCGAGAACAGTATAATGGTTCGCTTTCAAGAAATTTGTTGTGCTTTTTATGCTTGGTAAACTGAGGAAGAAAATAAATGGCTTCGTGACATCTTGAACAATATTTTATATATCGGTTTTTGTGATTTTCTGTGAAATGTTTCAATTTTTCTTGAAAATTGTTGAAAGTGAGCTCACAAGTCTCACATTTGTGTCCTGGCATTCTTTTTAATAGCTTCAAGTTTCACTTAGTTCGCTCTGTAGACGCAATACAATTGAGAGGAAATAGGAAATAGTCTCTTCAGAAGGCTCATTTTGGCGATTTAACATTTATCTCAACCTAACAGGCAGAAAAGAATTTATTCCAAACATTTGCCAAGAAACGGTTCAGTTCTAACACCGAGGGCCCTGCTTTATTCCCCTCACCAAATTTATACTTCCAAACTGCTTTCACAACCATACATTTACTTTTATCTTAATTGGAACACTTTTCATACACCGAAGCAAATTAATTTGAAAATCAATAAAACACACCGCACTAATTTAATTTTGTTTTGAGATTCAGTTTCCAAGAGCCCGCTCCGCTTTGATTTAATTCCACATAAAATCCCCCACCGTAAACAAAACTTGACAAGTTTAAACAATCCCCACTTTCGAAAGCTCAATAAAAGTTCAAATTAGGCATAACAGCCCACTCATGCGCGCGGAGGGAAATATACCAAACTCCCCAAATTTATTTCCCAAGAGTTCACATAACATGAACTTACAATCCAAAAGATCGAAGTAGGTAAAACAGTAAGACTCTCAAAGTTTCTTCAAAAGTACAAGAAATCAACTTTTACAAAGTGAGAGTTCTTGTAGGGGGGGGGGGTCCGGACCCCCCCCTCCAGTGACATGGCAGATATGTATACTACTGTCAATTCAATTAAAGGACTTATATGCAAGAAATGAGTTGAAAAACGTAAACAAGGAGGCTCGGAAATATGCGATTGCCTGTCTTTATTTCTAGCTATTCGATTCTCCAATTTTGTTCTTAGTCTGCACGAATGTTTGCCTCAAGAAAAATAAATTTTTGTATAGTCTGCTATAGTTAGGAGATCTCTCGAAAAAGCTAGAGCACCTTTGCTACTGGTTTTTATTTCTGTGGGGTCAGTCTCATGCTGTAGTTGTTGAATTTGAAAAAAATTATAATAGTAGAGTTTCATTTATGAAGAATTTGTCAGCCTAGAGCTTTCAGTTTCTCAAAAAAATGAATATAAAGAACCTTCCTATTATGATATAGCTGTAACTATAGGACTTTGATTAATGATAAATAAATTTCTTTTAAGATAAATTTGTTATAATAGAATTTTCGTCAAGGATAAAGTTTTAGACATAAAAATTTCATTAATGAGAAAATTGTAACCATGAAACTTTCCTAAATGGTGAAGTTGTTATCATGGGACTTTTCTTAATGATAAATAATAAAATTGTAACCACAGAACTATCTTTTTAAGAAAAAGTTGAAGTCATAGAACCTTCTTATTACGATTAAGTTGTAGTCATAGAACTTTCGTTAATGATAATGTTGTAATCCTTAAAAGGAAAGTTCTAGAATATGATTTTTTGGTCTACTCGGGTACATTACCATTAATCTCTGCCAAGCAATGGGCTGCTGTCACCACCCACTCGTTACTAATTAGGGCTCCACCACAAAACCCTTCATTCACAGTCCCATGAGCCGGAATTTGGATTCGGACAAAAAACCCTCTCGGGTTGCTCCTCGCCCCATTCACAATTAGTGACGTCACACTGTGAAGAAGAGCAGGATTCGTATTCACTGATTACAAGCTCATTTCTTCCTCCCGAGACTTTTCTTCATATAAGCAGTCTCATTAAATAGCAGCGCAATATTGAACAAACCATTAATATAAGTGGAAAAATGGCACTAATTTTTCTTGTCTGAGTAGTAATGCGTTCTGAGTAGTACTAAGTAAGCGTACTGTAGTAAATACAGGGGGGGGGGGGGGGGGGGGGGTCACATATTTATTATTTGTAAAAGAAAGCTAAGGAATATTTTACAAATACACCCCCCCCCCCCTTACCACAGAATTTAATACAGTACGCACCTACATTTACTACACGCGGGTCATTTAACATCGCAATGTTGCACATACACTATTATTTATCGTAAAATGACTTTCCAAAAAATAGCGGATCTATTCTGTTCCCCCCCCCCCCCCCCCCCCCAGATTAGTGACCATAAATCTTTTATGACCCCCACGCGCACGTGCTATTTTTTTACATAGTAAATTGCCATATAACAACATATAATTTGTAACCGGGTGCGTAAAACACACTGGGGAGGCCGGCACAGAATAGATCCAAAATAACTTTCACATGGTCATACGAGAGGAAAGCGGTTTATCAGAGAATTTATCATTTAGGTTTTAAAATACAAGTTCATTTTTTGGCTTCTATGAAAAGCTGCAATCTTAGAACTTTCATTAAAATGCAAATTTTAATCGAAATCCCGAAAAAGGATAAAGTAGAGCGCAAAAAATTGTTTCAAGAAATAGAGAGAGAGAGAGAGAGAGAGAGAGAGAGAGAAACAGAGAAAATGTGAAAATCTTATTTTTCAGTGGTCCGGTTTATGTTATAAAGCTGTAAAAATAGAAATTCACATTATGATAAAGTTGTAAGCCTACCAAATTAAGGAAACTTTTTTCATTCATGACATTAAAGATCCAGCTCCTTGATAACTAAACTCCCATTGAAATGAAACCTGGAACATCCTGAGATTTTTGGAAAAACTTAAGATGCCTTAGCAGAATCTTGCTAAGCTAACTTTTCATGATATTTTTTCGAATGTCTTGATAAAATCTTGGTAAACAATCCTAGTTCGGAACCTTATTTCTTGGATTTCTTGGCACATATGCACTGATCTGGAAATTTTTGTACATATCATGATTGTTTCTTGCCAAGCGTCTTAATTAGACCGTATTAAGAGATTTCATCTATATTTCCATTTGTCTGCTCATTGTCAAAATTTGAAAAAAAAAAAATAAATTCAATGAAAAATATGTCTAGATTATTATGCTAAGTTAAACTTTTATTTTCTCAGTTTTTACAAAAGTCCATCTGCTTTAAAAGGTTGTTGGAAGGTTGCTGAGAGAAATTAAGGTCGTTTAGAGAAATTAACCTTGACTCGAAAGGTCGACTGGCTCAGCGTGTACTTGGCTAGAGAAGAAGGGCCTTGAAGAACAAGTAAGAGCAAGAGAATGGGTCTAAGAAATGCGTAGTTGGTGAAATGCTCTGATAGCTTAAGACCAGTTTGTGTATTAATTAGCACATTAGGCGTGCAGGTAAGAGATGATGGTGGTTCGAATCAAGTACTGGCGCAATTTCACAGTAGTTGCACCTGTTTAGAGACCTCCTAAGAAAGGTGCCCTTTATGTAATTTTAACTTGAAATCAGTTGTATCGTTTTTGTTCTAAATTTTGTGAGTTTGGGCAAAAATTTTGTGGTTTTGTTGCATTCACGGCGAAGAGCCTTGAACTGCAGCAAATTGTTTCCATGCTCTCAACAATTTCAACCTATTTTTTTTTACCTCGATTAACTAGATAATTTAGAGCCGTGAATCTATAGCGAGAAATATGAGTTTGACCGCTTAATTATTTTTTTTCACCACGTTCATCTCATTCACCTTAACTTTTGGCAAATTTTCAATATTACCGTTAATGGAGATTTGTTTCATTTCTGCCTCTCACCAGTTTTATCTGAAGACTCGGAATTTTGTTATTTGTTTTCAGCGGACAATCATTTGGGTTTTATCGCAGTGAAATAAAGGTCAAAAGTGGAGGTGTTACCCAATGAGGTCAAACGTTAATGACATCTAGCTTATCATTGCCTAATACGTAAACACTACCTTAACTGCCCTAAAATGTAGAGAAATTATGCAATTTTTGGCAGTGACTCATTGGTCCGAGAGTAGGGAGGAAGAAAACATTCCTCGGGGGCCAGCCTGTAGAGAGTAAACTGTTGCAATTGAAAAGAAAGCAAATTGAAATTTCAACAAAGCTAACAATCTGGAATTTCATTCCTATTTGAAGTAAATTTCTCTAGAAAGATATTTCAAAGCAACGTTTATAAAACCAGCTAATCGATGAACGAAGTCATAAGGTGATCAATCATTCAATCAATCAAATAAACACACAAAGATGTCGAGCTTTGAAATTTGTTTTTAGATTGCCTCAGTAAAATTGTTTACTCAACATTAAGATTTTAATAAGTTCATTGGTATTTCTTTACAATCTAATGAAGAATGAGAAAGTAAGAGAAAACAATGAGGCTCGTTAATGTGCGTTCATGATGTTCCGACCCGAGCTGATCTACATCTTTACCTTAATTCTCAACCAAATGAAGAGATAACCAAAGTAAATGTTTGAGTTTATAAAAATTGTTACACAAGCAAACTACTAATTGAATTACATAATGCCATGCCTCATTATAGCGCTCACCAATCAGCCAATAAAAAGACTACGAGAAAAAAAACAAACAAAATAAAATGCAATCAGATAAAACTTTAACTGCACAAAATTTCTTTTATCTTAACTATAAAGCAGATGGGACTTTTTTTGAGACTAGGTAAAAAGTAAGAAAAAACAATGAAGCGAAATTCAGAAATCTATCAACAAATCTTAAATCAAATGATTCAAACGTCTTAAAAATCATAAGCTTTGAAAAAATAACTTTCGATAAATTTACTAACGAATCATTACGAAAGTGATAGGACCTGTCGTTGGTCAGACAAAACAAAAAAAACGGACTAAAGAGGCAGAAAAAAAAAAGAAAATACAAACAATCTGCGAAACACAAGTTATTGAAGCCATTAAAATCATTAAATATCATCCGATTTTTTTTATTGCAAATGTTATCTATAATAATTGAGCTAAAATTATACTGAGCTATTAACTAAGTTCACTTTGGCCTCATTTGAAAATAATTGGCTTCTGTTATTACACAAGAGAAGAGAAAAAAGAAACACAAACATTGACCAATCACAAAACATTCATGAAAACGCATATTGTCCCAAAAACAAACATCAGTTAGCAAATGATTTTAAAGGAAGTTCATTTTTTGAGTTAAAAGAAGTCGATGTGACCTCTCATCAATGAGAACAAGTTACAAGTTGACGAAAAGAACAACAAAATTTGAAAAAAAATTTGAGAACGATTTATATCATAAATTTAAGACTATTAGCTATGAACTGATTGCGTATTGTAACACCATTCAATCAATCTTCAATTAGAACCTTATAAGACCTCTCAGCATTTTATGACTACATAAAGAACATAAAAAAACAACGAAACAACAGGAAAAATTGTCCAAACCATTAAAAAATAGACATGTCGGTAAAAATGTTTCTTTTTACAATTTTTCTTATCTCTGAGAAAACCCGTAGTATCAACGCCCTTAAGTTCGATACATTTCGATGGAAGTCAATAAATACGCTACATTATGCCTCAATGGGAATAAAAAGCTTTTTGTTGTTCACCAGTCATTAATCGGACATCAGAATAAGTTTTATGACTACGAAAACAATAACAAATCCAGGAAAAAAACACACAAATCAGTAGAAAAGTGTGAGACCAAAGTGTCAAAGCCATTTAATCCATAAACTTTTCTCTGCAAACTCTATCCATGATTTTATTCAAGCAACGTTCAGGCAACTTCTTTTCTGAGCCAATGGGAGATATCAATACTTGTAAAATATGATAAGATTTCAAACAAAATTATGAAGAAAATATCCAAAAAATTTAAAAAAAGATATGAAAACTTGTCGCATCGGAGTCACCAAACCAATATTAGAAGATAAAAATGCTAACCAGGTTGATTGCGGTTGCCGTAGAAAAGAGAAGGTTCCTGTCACTACTGATATTGATTAACAGTTCACAAAACTAAGTTTAAGATCTGTTGACAATAATAAAAAAATTTTCGAAAAATTGTTTTCAAAGTCTTAACAGCCATTAGTTGTCCACCCAAAGCACTAGATAGTTTCAATTAACCCTCTTTAGGAAGACTATTGCACGGTTATCACTCAGAGTTGAAGCCAAAAATATATGAGCGATTCCTTGAAAGCTAAAATTCTGTTCAATTGGCATCATTGGACTGTAAATGATTCTTCTCTTTAACCTCGATATGAAAGGTGACTATTTTCTAAGTCACTTAAAAACCAAAATTTTAAAAAAATTTTCTAAAAAAGTAGCTCTCAAATAGAATTCGATTTAGGGAAATAATATTCGCTATAAGACTAGAACAAGTCTTTTAATCGCTTTTCGTCTACTAGGAACACCGAATTGATGCATTTTGTAACGTGAAATTAAAATTTGAATTATAGTTTTTAGAGAAAAAATGTTAATTTGAACAAAAATTGCGGTAAAGGTGAACAAATGTGAACCAAATACCCCGTGTTATTATGAAACTTTAAACCTCGGTAAATCGTCGAAAAAAAATGCGAAATTTTAAAATTTTATTTTATTTTATAATATCTTAACCATAAAGCAGATGGGATTTTTTTTGAGACAACAATTAAGAAAAAACAATAAGGCGAATTTCAAAAATCTATGAACAAATTTTAAATCAAATGTTTCAAACGTCTTAAAAATCATAAGCTTTAACTCTCGATAAACTTACTAAAAAGTCATCACAAAACTGATAGGACGTGTCATTGATTGGACTAAGCCAAAAAAACCGACTAGGGAGTCAGAAAAACTAAAAAAATTCAAACAATCTGCGTAAACACAAGTTATTGAAGCCATTAAAGTCATTAGCTATTATCCGATTTTTTTTTATTTCAAATGTTATCAATAATAATTGAGCCAAAAGTATACTGAACAATTAAATAAGTTCACTTTGGCCCCATTTGAAAATAATTGGGTTCTATTGTTACGCAAATTTGGTAAAAGAAGAGAAAAAGAAACACAAATATTGACCACTCACAAAACATTCATGAAATTGCATATTGTTCCACAGACATAACATCAGTTGGGAAATGATATCAATAGGAAGTACATTTTCTGAATTACAATAAATCGATGGGACCTGTCAACGAAGAGAATAAGTAACAAGTTGACGAAAAGAACAACAAAGTCTGAAAAAAATTGAGAACGACAAATATCATAGACTATAAGACCAATTGCTATGAACTGATTGCGTAGTTTAATAGCATTCAATCAATCTTCAATTAGAAGCTTATGAGACCTCTCAGCATTTTACTACTACATAAAGAAGTTGAAAAAGCTGCAAACTAAAAAAAATGCGGAAAAAGTGTCGAAAAAGTATCGAAAAATTTCAAAAAAATGTATGAAAACTTGTCGCACCGGAGTCATGAAAACAAAATTTGAGTACAAAACCACTAACCATGTTAATCACGGTTGCCGCAGGAAAAAGAGGGGTCCTGTCACTACTGAGATTAATTAAGAGTTCACAAAACTAAGTTTAAGATCTGTTGACATTCAATTTTTTTTTTTCGAATATCCCGTGTTCATATGAAACTTTAAACCTCGGTAACTCGTCAAAAGAAATGAGAAATTCAAAAAAATCTTCTCAATTTCGTTTTCTAATGATACCACTCACATTTCTCTACGGTTAATATATCGATCAGCCGAAAATGTCTGATCAAAAAAACCATTTGAGCATATAGTTCCTTCCCCCACAAGTGGGGTCGGAACAAAAAAGAAAGAAATAAAGTAAGAAAAATGGATAGAAAAAAGAAATGAGAAAAAACGCAGAAAAGGAAGAAAGTAAGTAAGAAAGAAAGAAAGAAAGAAAGAGGGAAAGAAAGAAAGAAAGACACAAAAAAAGATTATAGGAAAGAAAAAAAAACAAAGAAAGAACTAGAGAAAAAAGAAAAAAGAAAGAAAAAGAAAAGAGAAAGACAGAAAGAAAAAAGAAAAAATAGAGAAAGAAAGGAGTACACACACACACAGAGAGAAAGAGAGAGAGTGAGAGAGAGAAAGAGAGGGAGCGAGAGGGAGGGAGGGAGAGAGAGAAAGAGAGAGAGAGAGAGAGAGAGAGAGAGAGAGAGAGAGAGAGCGAGAGCGAGAAAATGTGAGAGAGAGAGAGAGAGAGAGAAAAGAGAAACGCATGCGCTTTTTAAGAAAAATTGAAACCATAAAATAAATAGGAAAAAGATGCGGTGAATTCAAAGTGAAAGCGCCATAAATTAAATAATTGCGATCAAGTAATAAACTCGGGACTTTTTTGACTTACGTGATCTCCTTTTGAAAAGTGGACAGAGATGTATCTCGGCTTGTTTTTAATGAGTAATATTATACTCGAGCAACTAGATTAAAAACATGTATCTGTTTTTGGTCTCAGTTTTCTCATTTTTTTGGAAACGGAATTTACACATTACTAGTTCTGGTTCCTTGAAGTATATTGACGTCATATCAGATTTCAAATCGCCTTCCATGTTAAAATCTGTCCGTTCAATTTATATAAAAAAAAACATTTTTGTGAACTATGCTAACCTAAAATTACTAAAATTATTATATACAAAAATTTTAGCTGAGCCGAAATTGCTCCAAGGGATATAGCCAGTTTGTTTTTAAACTTCTTTCGATCTTCGTGGGTCATATTGCGTCATCACGGAAAATGCACACATAAATAAGAAAGATTTCGGAGCAAATATGAGAGTTATTAAGTAGCAATGTTTTTCTGATGGCATCATGAATGAGGTTTAATATAATAACATTTTCTATTATTTTGAACAGGCATTGAGAGAGAGAGAGAGAGCTCTACCAAGGTTGAGGAGCCAGACGGAAGTGACCTCTGATCAGTCCAATGTACCATATGTGTTTCCAGGCCAAAGTTACACGGTCTGGGATTGGGTTCGAGCACTAACTAGTATGATCAGAGGTCACTGCAGTCTGGGTATGGTCCGATCAGAGGCGGTTTCCTGCGCACATAAGTCTGATCAGAGACGATTTCGAGCCCAGTTGGGTCAAATATGAGATCATTTTGGGTGCATTTTTCATTTTCTATTTTCTGACTGAGAGATGTTGGCTCTGCAAAGGTCAACAAAAAACAGCATTCTGATCAGAGACATATCTACATTCTGATGGCTTTGATCAGAACCAAAGGATCCAGTTGATAGCAAATGCCGCTTCCCTTGTGAGGAAACTTTGATTAACTGTAGACCTCGGCGTTCCTTATGGAAAGTTGTCCAATTTCATCCACTGATTCAGAAATATGCACTAATGGTATACAGACTATTTTTTTCTCAACAACTTGGTTTGCTTTTCATTAGCAGTACTTTTAGAATTGGTTTTTCTTTAGATGAATTTAATACTGCAGACATCAGTTTTTATGAAATGTAAATACTATTGCAAAGTTAAAGAGATTCGATCATAGTGACAACCATTCACTGATAAGACTTTTTCAAGCGAAATTGAGTCTGATCAGAGGTGATTTCGAGCGCACAGTAGTTAGTAGTTTAATCAGAAGTGACTGTCCAGCGCCCACCAGGCTGATCAGGAGTGACTTTCGAGCGCACAAAAATACGATCAGAAGTAATTTTGAGCGCAGAGTCGTCTGGAAAATGCCTTAGGTTTTGTGTGGGCTATGGTTGCCCAACTGTCCGGACGTTGGTCTGATTTTGGCCTGATCAGAGACAACTTTGAGCGCACTCGTTGTTTCGAGCGCACTTCAGTCTGATCAGTGGAGACTTTGGTCTTGGAGGTTCTGATCAGAGGTTACTTTCGTCTGGCACGGTCTGATCAGAGGTCACTTCCAGATAGCACCTCAACGTGGGTACTTTTGGAATAATAACTTCTGCATGAACGAAGTAAGGAAAACGCGTTGATGATTGTAAAGAGCCGTTGTGAAACAAGTGTTTTATTGTTAATTAATCGTTCAAAAGCATTTCATTGATAACCGTAGTACGGTTCAGTACTGGTCACACTGGGCTCTAAATGCAAGGCCGCAAATGCAATTCCTTAAAATCTCATTGAAACTCAGGGTCTATCAACACTCAGTAGGAGACAAGCGAGTAAAAAAAGATAAAACACCGACAAAACGATAAAAACTTTTTTTTGGGGACAAATTAAAAAAAAACCCAACTCTGATACCTTTATTTTTTCGTATGATGCCATTATGTTTCTTGATGTCTTTTAATAATTTTTCTCCGTTGTTCTTGTATTTTTGATTGTTTGACGTACCCTGATTTTCAATGAGATTTTAGAATAAGCTGAGGGATTTTTTTCTACTCTTTTTGACATATTACGGACCTTTTTGAGTAAAAAAAATCAAAATTTGCCCCGATCTGGCGAGTGAAAAATCAGAAATGGCGCAAGTCTGATAAGTGAAAAAATCAGTATTTACGCAAGTCTGACAATTGTAAAATCAGTATGAGCACACGGTTGGCAAGTAAAAAAAGTTGACATGAATCCATTCAAGAATTAGTACCGTTGAGGAATTGCATTTAGACGTACCCAGTACTGAACCCTATTTGGAGTTCGGTACTCGTAACAATCAAAACAGTGCATAATATTGGTATAATGTGCTATTTATATCAGTGCGCCAGCGAAACAAGGTAAGCCGCTTGCTTTGCATACATCTAGATTGGTAGACAGCCCTAGCGGACAGCAGTTCGTGGCGATTTCTCTATTTTGCTATTCAATGTAAAGTCTAAACTGCATGGCGGTTTCTCATCTACCCAGCCGCAAAATGCGAAGCGCACCCACCGGCCCATCGCAGGAACAGTTTAAAATCGCGCTATCTGAATCGTTTTCGGCTTACATGAGCGCACACTCTAAATTTTTCTCGTGTGAATTACACAAAAAATCGTGTATTTTTACCCGATTTCTCGTGTGAAAACGGACACACGATTTTAGGTTCATTTACACGAGAAATCGTGTATTTCCACACGATTTTCTCGGGCTTAACCATAAGATTTTTCATGTGAATCACACGATAAATCATGTAAAAAACACACGATTTTTCACATGTTTCCTTCAGATTTGTATGTGAAAGATCACACGGAAAATCGTGTAAAAACACATGATTTTTCGGTTAATTGCACACGAAAAACTTCGGGAAATTTACACGATTTGTCGTGTGATTCACATGAAAACCCTTATGGTTACGCCCGAGAAAATCGTGTGGAAATACACGATTTCTCGTGTAAATGAGCCTAAAATCGTGTGTCCGTTTTCACACGAGAAATCGGGTAAAAATACACGGTTTTTCAGGAGATTTTACATGAATTCTCGTGTAAATAATTTTTTGCATTCTGCAACTAAAGATCTCGTTTTTCGTAATGAATTTCGACTAAGCAAACGCCAATCAACCCCTATCGATTCTGAAAACAGGAATTACGCAGTCAATTGGTTTCGCTCTGAGTTTTCTTTAAGGTTTTTCAACAGAGCTTGTCCAAAATTGAGCAAATAATAAGGAAGCTTGAAATTTAATAAAAAGCATTATTGTGTTTTCTCTACAACGATGGCAATTTATCAACCACGGCATAAATTTCCAATCCAGATAACTAACGTATAGTCCATTGAGCTCACTTGATTCTCTTTTTAAATGACAAAAACAAAGAAAAAAATGCACTTTATAACCAACTTTTTCAATTTAAAGTATTAGCTTTGGTTTTAATCACAAAAAAAGAGCTCAATGTAGCATGAAATTATCATGGATAGATCAGCCGTCTGTTCTAAAGGAAATTAGGACGAGGAAAAATCTAAATTTTCTATAAAAATTGCTTCATTTCTTCATACATTCATTCACATGAAAAATCGTGTAATTTTTCATCACACGAAGAACATTTTCTCGTGTGAAATCACACGATACTCATTTTTCACTCGAAAAATTGTGTTATTTTTCATCACACGAGAAAAAATCGTGTGATTTCACACGAGAGATTTTTAGAGTGCAGGTTGAAATTTTTGCTTGCCTCTCAAATTTGTTGTCAGCCATCGAAGGGGGCACATTTGACTGCCTATAGTTATCGTGTTACTAAAAAGTCTATATACAGTCTCTGGATATAAAATGGTTCAGTACTGCAATGCTCTGGGTGGTCGGCCGGGACTGAACTCCACTTGAGCTCAATTTCTTCCAATTGACCACTAATGTAAAACTTGTTCCGCAAAAAGTGTAAAAGCTGTAATTGATAGCTACTTGATCTCTGGGTAATATTGCAAAACGCCATTAATAAAATAGATTGGAAAAAAAAATAATTTTTGCAACTAAAGTTTGATACTAATGCCGTGAACCTCCCTGCAACAAGAGCTGGGATCCCAATTTTAATTTCCCCCTCAAGATCTGATGAGGATACAAAATGATCAACTTTGAACAAACATTTTAGCAAGTGATCTTCTTAAGGAAATTATATTGGGCAAAATTGCACACTCAAAACAAATTTCAAACGTGAATTTTGTCAAATATTTGTAGCCATTAATATATAATTTATTGATAGTTGGCGGTGATTGTATACCAGATTAAATTTGGACAGTCTAATCTCATCCAGCTCTAGAAATTTTGATATATTCTAACAGACATAACCTAACAAAAATGATTACTATTAGCTGCATCGTCTATAAAATTGTTTGTTTTTTTTTTATAATGGAAAGAAATAAATTTTACGATTATTATAATTTCAGTGCCTATAAAACAATCAGTGCGATAAAAAACAATCAAAACTTTTTTGAGAAACATTTTCTGATCAAAGAACTTTTGTTACATTGATGAGAAGATTTAATTGACGCAATTGATCAACCCATACTCATGAGCATTTAAACGAAATTTTCACCCAAAAATAGGACTTAATGCTTTCAATGTAACTTGACTATATGCATAGACAGACCTTAAGTGATTCGAAAAACAGAAAGCTAGACGTAGCAGGTTGTTTTCTCTATTAATAATTCCCTGTATGGGTCTTTGCTAATATTTTGGATTTCACGGATTGCATAGATGCTGATGCTATTCTGGAGCAAAACCGTTCTGCAGCAAAACAATTTTTTAGGACAAATTTTAATGGACGAAATCAGTCAAACTGAAAGAGTATTTTGTTTTGAGAATTGTGAAATATGCAATTTTTCTCACCCAGCGAAATAGCATCTCAACTTTTGACTGGACATGTCTAACTGTGTTTTTTCCGAAACAGATGAACTCTCTTTTGAAATAAAAGGCTGTGAACTTTAAGTACTATCAGTATCCTGTAAATTGGTCCTGTTTTTGTTACTAATTAACAAAGTGATTCCCGTATTAACAGAGTCAATTTAATAATAATAATAATAATAATAATAATAATAATAATAATAATAATAATAATAATAATAATAATAATAATAATAATAATAATAATAATACTAATAATAATAATAATAATAATAATAATAATAATAATAATAATAATAATAGTAATAATAATAATAATAATAATAATAATAATAATAAAAATAATAATAATAATAATAATAATAATAATAATAAAAATAATAATAAAAATAATAATAATAATAATAATAATAATAATAATAATAATAATAATAATAATAATAATAATAATAATAATAATAATAAAAATTCAAAATAGGTTTTTGAAAAACTGCTGTCTTATTTTTTCAAAAAACAAATTCAGATCCGTTTGCTTGTAATTGTGATAATCTACTATTTTTTGTAGATGAAAGTGTATATAACTAGAATTCATGCAATGTTTTTTTGTAAATTCTTATCTAGATGTAAATTGTCAAATTTTAAACCACATTGTAAAATAAAAAAAATACTCAATAGCATGCCTTTTTATCACAATAGATTGAGAAATTATGAAGCAGAGCCGTTTTAAAACATAAAATAGGGCAAAGAATTAAAGTTGAGAAATAATATTTGTATGAAAAACAGAACATTAAAAACTGGCGGCGAAGATTGTGTTTCCATCCAAAAGCGAATGCACAAAAGAGAAAGTTTATGTCTGATTCTTAAGTTTCAAGCTGCGAGTCCTATGGAACATTGAAGAATTTTAAAAAGAGCTTATTGTAAGCTAAGGTTCGTATTTTTCGTTGCGATCTGCCTAATACATGTGAATATGAAAATTTTGGAGCTACTCCTTGATTTAACAGTGTTCACAGAAAAGTATGAACCAAGATACTGCATTAAAATGTCTTTATTATTGACACCAGAAGAGCGAGTTATAAGACTAAAACTATGCTAATATTGTTGGATAATTACGAGACGAATAAGTCACCAGAACGAATTTGAGTTTCGAATCTATAATTTTGCATAATTGATAGAAGACGTTAAAAGTACCTACATTTTTAAAATTTGGCTGATTTCAACGGAATAAAGGAATACTTATGTGGAGCTAAGCTGGAGTTTTTGAATGGGCGGTGCATTTATAGTGACTTTCAGATTTTTCCTCGAAGTTTGCACCGAAATGGAGAGTTGAACAATTTGCTGTGCTCAAGCTATGGTCTCTTGTATCTGTGACCACATGCATTGTTTTGATTTTTGTAACAATAATTTTCGACTTCAACGTAAAATGACAGTGGAATTGAAGTGAATTGAATTTATTTGTCGCGTATTAAGGTAATATTACCAATGAGAACATCAATTTTACACCAATCAACGAATAAGAACCTCAAAAAGAATATAATAACAATTTGAGGCCATTTACAAGTAGAATCAGTAATAAAACATGTATATAATTAGCAAGAAGATTGAAAAGGCAGCTAGATTTATCTAACGATTCACCTAATTTCTAATGACTTGCGTTGATTTCAATATTTGCCAGATTTCAATTATACGTCACTAACCAGAAACACAGCATTATGGATCATTTTTTTGCGTCGTAATCATTGCTCTCAAAATTGGTTGATCAGGAGCAAGAAATGACTTAGATTTAAAACTATTTATTGTATTGTCTACTTATCGTTTGTTTTTTACAATCCAAAGTATTTGGATTTTTTTTTGGTGCGCTGCCTCATTATAAGATCTGATCACAATTTTTTCGGTTTTTTCGCGTCAGTGACAAGTCAAGTTAGCGTGGTGATGTTAATTACGTTGGAGTAGTAAAGGGAGCAAAAACGTGAGTAGGTTAGAAGCAATATTTTTGTTCAAGTTGTTTTTGGAGCGGAGTAACAATTTGGAATTTGAACGAGTTAATGTTTTTTTTACGTCCAATTAATTTTCTCAGGGTTTTTTTAGTGTTATTAGTATGATACATATGTGTTCTAATTGAGCCTATTTCCAATTATTTGAACTAATCAATGCGCAGGTGATGAATTTTTGAGTTTTGCGAGTATTTGCTGAACTTTTTGTTATTATTATTTTCTTATCATTTATTCTCATTAATGAAATTTCTCAAAAGTTGATAATAAGAATATTTATGGACGTAATTGTTTCTTTTCAGTGTTAAAGCCTTTTATGACTTTGATTCTATTTGTTACTAAGATACTTAAACAGAATTTTAAGTTTTGTGAGCTTTTATTGTTCTGCTTCTTGTTCTTAGCGCTTAGTCTCATTGAAGAATGGTGTTATCTGTTAATAATGATCCCTAAATCAAACGCATTGTCCATTTCTGTTCATATCTATGACCTCATTCGATTAACACGGTGTTCGTTTTACAAAAAATGTCAGTTAATTGTTTGATTTGGTAGGATTTTTTGCACATATTTTAGCCTTATCACTTAATATCGCTAATCACAGGGTTTATTGATTACTAATGAAGATTTAGTTAATCAAAATAATCGTTTCAGTCCGTACCTAATGCTTTCTGTGACTTTCGGACAATTTGTTCTCAAAAATTAAAGACAAGTGTTTGCGTTTTCGTTATCTTATCAGTTAGTCGCATTAATGGCTGGCTCCGTCAATTGCTTGTCAGGATTAAATAATTCTCAAAAGTTTGCTGGAGTTTGCAGCAGTCATTTTTTATTTTGTGTCTAAACATTCAAAATTTTGACGTTTTTTGTATGTTTTTTTTGTGTGATGTTACTGTTTAGTATCAAATAAAATGTTTAGTTTCCTAGAGCGGCGTAACTTTGTCTAACTTTGACGCCACATTAACTTTGACTTTCACAGAAATTCCAATTATAGCCAATTTCTTTATTTTTTGTTTTTTTTTGTGCCTTTTTGCTTTTGATTCCCACAATGTTGCTGTGTTTTGTACTCATTCTAGAGATGCTTAGAGTTGATATATTCATAAAGCATTAATATATTTAGTGATTGTCAAAACGTTATATCTCCAAAAGAGCAATTTTTTCTTTGTTTTGGTATTTTTTGTTTATTTTTGCGCATTTAGGGAGAGTCATGGGCTTGACTGACTGACTTTGTTAGTTTGCTGTTCCTATACATATGTTAATTGCCAGGCCATTCGTTTCAATTCATTGGATTGTATTTCAGGACTTTTCCTTGTAAGTTTTACATTTAACCGCAGTCATTTTTCTACCCGATTAATAGAGCGCCAGGATATTCACAAAAAAGTTTTTACTTCACAAAATTTTAAAAGCAAATACCGCTCATATGGTTTACGCTAAAGCTACCAGTGAGTTAAGAAGTACATAAAAAAAGAACATTGTTAATTTCCTCTGGTACACATAAGTATAAAAAGCAAATGGTAAAAGAGGCAATGTAAAATTAAAAAATATAACATTATATAAAATTATAAAATCATTAAATTACTTAATTAAAAATTTGACCTTACATTATTAAAAAAACGGCCTAAAATGCGAGCATAAAATGTTCTCACAATTTTATATGTACATCATGAAGATTAAAAAACAAAATTAAAATCTAATGCTCTCAATGTCATCTTTTATGTGACATTAAAGGCAAGTTTGCAAAGTCTATGGAAAATTTAGCGGGACACCCAGTACTATAGTGGCCTCAATCCAGAGATGGACAGCGGGGATACTGGCAAAGTAGTCCCTTCCATTGCAGTGTTGGTCTGGAGGGGAGTCTGGATTGGGGACAGAGTAACTCATCACCCCATAGAGACACTCTGGCAGAAGAGACTGGCAGTAGAAGGTGTATAGGGGGGACCCATCATCTTGTTCACACATGTTTGTGGCTTGATTGAAGCTGTCAACGCTCACCACAGCTGCACATATGAAATGAAATCTGATTTGTCCCTTGTTTGTAACATCAAATTATGGAAGGATTACAATAGGCAACAAATTGAACTAGAGAAACTGTTCCTGAACTTTATTTTCAATGGAAAGTCTTTTATTAATTTCAATTTGGACGTTTTCTTTTATCACACACACGCACACACACACACACACACACACACACACACACACACACACACACACACACACACACACACACACACACACACACACATACACACACACACACACACACACACACACACACATATATATATATATATATATATATATATATATAATATAATATAATATATTTTTGAAGCTCGTGACTGTATCTTTTGAATCCCTGTATAAATCCTAAATCTATCGTTTTGCAAGTTTTCAATGGAATCTGTGCTTTTTTTGTAATTTTGTTGCAGTGAAAAATATACAGCCTTTATGAACAATTTTGCAAAATGGGTTATTGATTTTTTTGCTTTATCAAATTTGATGAAGAATACTACGAAATTTACCTGAGCCAGAACTTATTGGGCTAAATGGATTCATGGGCATCGAAAGGTGGAAGAAGTACGTCTCCATAAGAGCCTCTGGGAAACGGGGCTGGTCACGTGATCTGCTGGTGTCGCCCATTCCACACGCACCCAAAATGACTCCATGAGGGACCTCGTATTTACACGGGGCAATAAATTGGCTCTCATCTCTGACTGATTGGTTTAGTTTGACCATTGCAATGTCAAATGACGGTGTGTCACTCCTATTGTATCTGTCGAAAAACAAAATGCATCAATATTGATGCTCTTTTTGTAGAATGTTATAAATTTTGTAGATGAAATAGTATAAATTCTTTTTTTTCCAATTTTTTTTTTCGATTCCCCACCCCCTCCCACATTGCCTTAGAACAAGACATTAGTGAAGCGTTTTACTGGGCATCCAGGGGGGGGGGGCGGTATTTGGACAGCATAAAGTTGGCAACAGGGGACCTGATATTACGTCGAATTCCGGTTAAATCGGTGGTTTTGATGTGATTGCTGTGTCAATTAATTTCACGGACAATGCGTTGCACTCAATTTTAGCAATCAGAAAATCTTTAAAAACTTTTCAAAATTTTTTAAAGCAGTTTTTCTAAACGAGGCCCACCTGGGCCGATAAGACATAGCCATACCTTATTTTCACATCCTTAGGGCCATCAATTTACCGGCCAAAAATTGCACCAAAACCAACCGCTTCAACAGAAATTCGGAAAGCCCCCTCCCCACCCATCTCAGACATGAAATCACCAATATATCCCCTAATTAAACATCCGTAGCGTGACCGGCAAGTGACTTTGCCACTTTGATACTAACTAGTAGATCCGCAAAATCATCAAAAGAAAATCATTTAAAGGAATAGGTTTAAGAAAAGTTGAACCAAATTAAAATTTCTGCTCCGCGCTAACTCGGGATCGATCCCATGGGTTACCCGCCATAAGTCTTACCCGCCATATGTCTTAGCACCTACGCTTCCAATTCGTATTGTTTGCGACTATTACCCAATGTGGTAGCAATTTTTTGATCAACGACTTTTTTTGGCTTACCACCTACGCTACCAATTCGTATTGTTTGCGACTATTACCCTACGTACCAGCAATTTTTTGATCAACGACTTTTTTTGGCTCACCACCTACGCTACCAATTCGCATTGTTTGCGAGTATTACCCTACGTACTAGCAATTTTTTGATCAACGACTTTTTGTGGCTTACCACCTACGCTTCCAATTCGCATTGTTTGCGACTATTACCCTATGTACCAGCAATTTTTTGATCAACGACTTTTTTTGGCTCACCACCTACGCTTCCAATTCGCATTTGCGACTATTACCCTATGTACCAGCAATTTTTTGATCAAAGACTTTTTTTGGCTTACCACGTACGCTTCCAATTCGCATTGTTTGCGACTATTACCCTATGTACCAGCAATTTTTTGATCAACAACTTTTTTTGGCTTACCACCTACGCTTCCAATTCGCATTGTTTGCGACTATTACCCTACGTACCAGCAATTTTTTGATCAACGACTTTTTTTTGGCTTACCACCTATGCTTGCAATTCGTATTGCTTGCGACTATTACCCTATGTACCAGCAATTTTTTGATCAACAACTTTTTTTGGCTACCCTACGTACTAGCAATTTTTTTATCAACGACTTTTTTTGGCTTACCACCTACGCTACCAATTCGTATTGTTTGCGACTATTACCCTATGTACAAGCAATTTTTTTATCAATGACTTTTTTGGGTCTGCTAAGTTGAATGTTGAGAGAGTGCAAAGGGTCGTGCAGCTACTAAGCTTCTACTTGGTAGCATAGCGAGTCTCAAAACGCATCAGCTACGTTAGGATCCATGTTTAAGCAGCATTTAATATGCAAATACTGGAACTTGAACATGTTGACAGAGTAATCGACTTATAATCAATATACAGATTAGCAGGCCCGCAAAAGCATCACAAGAAAATCATTTAGAGGAAAAGGCTCAAAGAAGAGCTCTTAGAAACAATCTTTGTTCTACCAATTTAGGATTGGAGTTTAAAGATAACCATTCATAATTGTCAGATTTTAAACCCAATACTGGATACCTGATTAACATAATGCTAGTCTCAACCTTTGCTAGACTAAAAAACACTTGTTAGAAGGTTCAGAGAGAATATAGCTCACGCAAATTGTGAATAGGGTAAGCTTGAAATAGCTTGGAAAGAACCTCTACTTGTTCAAAGTATACTTGGATAGAGAAATAAGGAAAAAATAAGAAATAAGGAAAGGGAAAGAACATAACAACGGGTTGTAATAGCTGCCCATATTCGAGAGCTTAAGATGAGTTTGTGGATTGGTTAGCACATTAGGTTGCAAGTGAGAGATGCTGATTCGAATCCAATACAGGTCCTTTTTCACAGTGGTTGCATTTTTCCTGAAACCCTTAACAATCATCATTGAAGCAATAAAAGCATTTTTTGCACAGGCTGATTAAAATTTGTTTTCTAAAATCTTGGCGCATAAATAGCGCACAGAAATAGGGGGTTGGTAAGTCCGGAGGAGGAACGTTTCTCGTCTAGAAGGGAATCGAGAACAATTTTTTCACCATGTCATTCCCGAATTGCTTTTTACAAATTTCTGATGATTTGGCTATTGAATTATAGAGTGAAATTCGATTGTGTGTTTTGGCGTCGCAAAAACACACCCAATTTTGTCAATTTATTTATCTAGTTTTGATAGACTAAAACTGTTTTTTTCTCTCTCCGCAAAAGCCCATTCTAGTTTGCAAGATTGATTTGTGGAGCAAATCACTTTTATTTCAGCAACTTGTTCAAGTCTTTCACAGCTGTTGATTACGTTTTTCAGAGCAGTTGTTTCGACTGATTCCGCGGTTAAAGTTTCAAATTTGAAAAGCGCATAAAATGTGATAGTTTTGCTAAATGCGTTGAATGGATGACTATTTCGCATTTAGGCGATTATTTTATTTATTGGATTTTTGCTGGAATTCAAGTAATGTAAGTTATACACCGATTCGAAGAAAAAATGGAAAAAACATGTAAGGTAAGCGGTGAAAAAAGTTTACTTTTTCAACGCAAATTTTGTATAGAATTTTGCGATGAAACTATGTAATTTAAACGCTAGATTAAGCTGTGAACTTACAAAAGTTCACCACATTTCAACGCTTACTACAAGTTACCTGTCTTACACGAATTCGAATCTCTCACCTCCTTCATGGCAGCCACTTTATCTTCCACTGCGCCACCTCTCACTAATTGCTAGCATATTCGTTTTGATTTTAAATCAAATTCACTCTACTTTTCTAAAACATGCGCTTTAATTTTTTGTGAGATTAGCGGTGAAAATACAATTTTTAGCGTTGAAATCTGGTGAATTTTTATAAGTTAACCGCTTACTCTGGTGGTGAAATTACATAATATCACGCTTATAAAAGTTTTTAAAAGATATACGATTAATCGTGGGTAAATTTTCCGTGCGCCTTTTAAAAAATGTATCCTATTTTTGTTGGACAAAAAAGAATTCGAAGCATTTTCTAAGCATTGATTTTATATTATTTCACCACTTAGTTAGGCGGTGAATTTATATAATATCACCGCATTCATGGCTGATCTCACATAATTTTGACACTTTTTTCAAAGCGGCGAAATTATGTAATTTAGCCGCCAAACTCAGCGGTGAAATTATGTAACTTCACCGTTACCAAGCGATAACGTTTTTTTTTCACTGCACTCACCGCCTGATTTATGTAATTTCACTGTATTCACCGATTGCAAAGTTTTTCACATTCACCGGTTATTTTACATAATTTTTCGTTGAATGACAGTGACACCACGACCCGGGACTTAGCTGTGGCAAACTAAATTTGCAGGGCGGTTAGTTCTACTCAGCTTATGATAAATTTGAAGAACAGGAACTCCTAATTCAGAGAAACTGAAATTCAGGCTATTTGAGATGCAAATAATTGCTAAAAATCGGAATTCAATCACATTACAGTGGAACAATTTCACAGCAAATCATCAACAGACTCATACACTACAACTTCCTTCGCAGGAAGCATAAATTTAAAAAAAAGCAATTTAATGTACAGATGTTCAACAATGATCTTATTTTAGAATACCAAAGTGATTCTGGAATTTTATCGTGTAAGATCTGATAAGATGCTGACTAAGAATTTTAATCGTGTAAGATCTTGTAAGATCTTACACGATAAAAAATTTTTAGTCGGCATCTTACATAATAAACATTTGCTGACAAAAAGTTTTATCGTGTAAGATCTGATAAGACGTCCTATAAGATAAAAAATCCGCTCATCAGAATTTTTATCTTGTAAGATGTGATGACCCAGGCGAAACTGGATGATTATCTTCAAAGATTTCGCCAGAATCTTCCACAAAATGGTTGTCTTGCAAGATTCTGCCAGAAAAATGGCCAGCTGCATGATTTGCAAGGAAAAAAGTCTTATCGTTACAAAAATTCAAAACAGTGGCAAATTGTTCTTGATAAAGTGAGAAAATTCTCCAGACTCTCTTTGTTACGTCTTATCAAATATTGCACAGGTCACTGTATGTTTTGTTAAATCATAACAAGTGATAAAACACACCTTGGAGAAGGTCCCCAGGACACTGGTGCTGGAAAAAATGATAAAAAAATCAAAAAGATTCAAAAAATTTGAAAAAATTGCAAATACCTGTAATAATGTCTGATATTGAAATCTTGAAAAACATTCCATTACACCTAGAAGTTGTGCAATAACCTATAATCAAACCCTAGAGAAGGTCATGTGGCCCTTGAGACTGATAAGAAAAAAGTAATAAAAGATCAGTTTAATGGTTCAATCTGAATACGAGATACGTGAATTGTTTTTATCTTATTAGATAAAATTTCAATTCAATTTCGCTGAATTGTAATCTTACAGGATCTGATAAGTATCTTAATAGATCTTACACGATAAAAGTTTATGTGGGGAAAAATTTCTATCGTGTAAGATCTGATAAGATGGATTTTTTATCGTGCAAGATCTGATAAGACAGAAATTTTATCGTGTAAAATCCGATATGATATGTTTTAATGATTTCAATATAAACGTATAACGCAATCAAATTCCTATGAAAGTAAAAAATAATTGGTCAGCTAACCAATTATGAAACAAAAAAAATTTTGTTGATTCTGTTTTGGCGGCAGTTTTATTGTGAGTCTTAACTGGGTATCATGTCTAAATTTAGCTGTCCAAGATAGTTTTGGTCTTTGAAGAAAATTTTTCAGCCTAGTTTGATAATCACAGCTTCAGAGAACGCCCCTGCCACTCGAAAAAACTTTTTTACAATATCTTAGAAGTACTAAACGACAGTATAAGATACTTTTCTCTTTGTTGCTCTGACACTTAAGTGTTGCATGCTGTAGCTTTTCGGCTGCTGCTTGAAAACAACTATGAAGTGTCGTCAATATGAAGGGCACGCCATACTTCAAGAACTTTTAGCGTATAAGATCTGACTAAATCAAAAATATAAGTCATAGCTTTCCGAATGTTTATCGTGTAAGATCTGATAAGTCAGAATTTCTATCGTGTAAGAACTCACAAGAGGAATTTTTATCGTATAAGATCTGACAAAACAGAATTTTTTGTCGTGTAAGAACTTACAAGAGGAATTTTTACCGTATTTTTATGAGAAACGTCGTAATTTTTATGACAAACGTCTTATCAGATCTGATAAGAAGATGCATCCCCCTACAGGCTTTTAGCAAGATGGTTTCGTCAGAAATTTTCAGATCTTACACGATAAAAAATTCTACAATCACTGGGGTATGCATCTCACGGCGGTGAAATATGAAAAGGCTAAAAAAACGCAAATTAACACGAAAATTCACCGCTAAATTCATCACGTTGTTCCCATTATTCAAAATTACAAAATTTATGTTAGATTTGCTCGATATGTTCCGTTTGTGTCCCCCATCACCCTCCAAAAGCACGTGCCATATTTTCACATAATGATTTACTACTCTCTGCAACTGGGGGCGGATAACGTACTTTGGGGGGGGGGACAAGCGGAAGAGATTCGAATTGCTATTCACACTCTTTCGCTCTTACATTTTTTTCAAGAAATAACATTGACACGAGTGTGAGGCATTTTTTGGTAAATGAGCGTAATTACTTTTCATGGATGACGAAAGTGTCTACATTGTAGATTGTGAGCACTGAGGTATCCATGAAATCTCCCACCTCCACTATAACCATCCTGGGGTCTAAAAGCAACAACAATACATACAGTCTCCTGCTCTTCATTGGCTGCTATAGTGGTTTTGGCAGAAAACCCGCGGAAAGAACCCTACTTCATTTTAGATAGGAAATAAATCCCGAAAGGAATCAAACCCCCCCCCCCCCCCCGGGAAAAACCCATTTTAAAGTTGAATTTTTATTGCGATAGTTTCATATCAAGATCCACGGACCACTAGGACATGGCCATGGCCCGCAAGACATCCTAGGCTGAGGTGTGCGCTCGAAATCGTCCTGGTCCAGACCGACCCAGACCAAAACCGCCCTGGTCCAGACCGTCCCAGACCGAAATTGTCATGATCGAGACTGAAGCGCGCTCGACAGTCTTTATGCGCAAGTAGTGCGCTTGACTATGATCAGACTCAATTGCGCTGATAGCATTTCTGATCAAACCCAGTTGCGCTGGAAACCGTTTATGATCAAACCCAGTTGCGCTCGAAATGTTCTCTGGTCTGAAGGCTTCGATCACAAGATTATTGATTATCCTGCGTTTGAAGCATTACTGCTCCAGGCCCAGTTGCGCTCGAAGCATTACTGGTCCAGGCCCAGTTGCGCTAGAAGCATTACTGGCCCAAGCCCAGTTGCGCTCGAAGCATTACTGGTCAAGGCCCAGTTGCGCTCGAAGCATTACTGGTCCAGGCCCAGTTGCGCTCGAAGCATTACTGGTCCAGGCCCAGTTGCGCTAGAAGCATTACTGACCCAAGCCCAGTTGCGCTCGAAGCATTACTGGTCAAGGCTCAGTAGCGCTCGAAGCATTACTGGTCCAGGCCCAGTTGCGCTCGAAGCATTACTGGTCAACGCCCAGTTGCGCTCGAAGCATTACTGGTCCAGGACCAGTTGGGCTCGAAGCATTACTGGTCCAGGACCAGTTGCGCTCGAAGCATTACTGGTCAAGGCCCAGTTGCGCTCGAAGCATTACTGGTCCAGGCCCAGTTGCGCTCGAAGCATTACTGGTCAACGCCCAGTTGCGCTCGAAGCATTACTGGCCCAAGCCCAGTTGCGCTCGAAGCATTACTGGCCCAAGCCCAGTTGCGCTCGAATCATTACTGGCCCAAGCCCAGTTGCGCTCGAAGCATTACTGGTCCAGGACCAGTTGCGCTCGAAGCATTACTGGTCCAGGACCAGTTGCGCTCGAAGCATTACTGGTCAAGGTCCAGTTGCGCTCGAAGCATTACTGGCCCAAGCCCAGTTGCGCTCGAATCATTACTGGCCCAAGCCCAGCTGCGCTCGAAGCATTACTGGTCCAGGACCAGTTGCGCTCGAAGCATTACTGGTCCAGGACCAGTTGCGCTCGAAGCATTACTGGTCAAGGTCCAGTTGCGCTCGAAGCATTACTGGTCCAGGCCCAGTTGCGCTCGAAGCATTACTGGTCAACGCCCAGTTGCGCTCGAAGCATTACTGGTCCAGGACCAGTTGCGCTCGAAGCATTACTGGTCCAGCACCAGTTGCGCTCGAAGCATTACTTGTCAAGGCCCAGTTGCGCTCGAAGCATTACTGGTCCAGGCCCAGTTGCGCTCGAAGCATTACTGGTCAACGCCCAGTTGCGCTCGAAGAATTACTGGTCCAGGCCCAGTTGCGATCGAAGCATTACTGGCCCAAGCCCAGTTGCGCTCGAATCATTACTGGCCCAAGCCCAGTTGCGCTCGAAGCATTACTGGTCCAGGACCAGTTGCGCTCGAAGCATTACTGGTCCAGGACCAGTTGCGCTCGAAGCATTACTGGTCAAGGTCCAGTTGCGCTCGAAGCATTACTGGTCCGGGCCCAGTTGCGCTCGAAGCATTACTGGTCCAGGCCCAGTTGCGCTCGAATCATTACTGGCACAAGCGCAGTTGGGCTCGAAGCATTACTGATCAAGGCCCAGTTGCGCTAGAAGCATTCTTGGTCCAGACTCAGTTGCGCTCGGAGCATTCCTGGTCCAGATACTGTTGCGCTCGAAGCATTCCTGGTCCAGATACAGTTGCGCTCGGAGCATTCCTGGTCCAGATACAGTTGCGCTCGAAGCGTTCCTGGTCCAGATCCAGTTGCGCTCAAAGCATTGATGACACAGGCCAGGTTGCGCTCGGAGCATTCCTGATTCAGACTCAATTGCGCTCGAAATCGTTTATGAATTGACTCAAGTGCGCTCATTCCACCTTCCAGACCCTGTATTTATAAATACTTATTCGCAAAATTTGTACTTATTCAACGGTTAGATATTTTTAAAATGTTATATATTTATGTAAATTTATATAGTTTGTCAATTTTTAGTGCAGTTTTTAGTCGGATCTGTCTCCTTGACGTTGTTCTGCCTTAAATACAGTCAAATTTCTGTGGGAACGGTAGGATGCGGGTCAATTGTCCAATGTTCATTCTGCTCCAATAATTGTTTCGTCTGTAACGGCGATTTCAAACAATTATCCCAGAATCGGATGTATCACTGTTTTGCAACGCTTGTTCCTCTTTTTGCAAATTTGGGATCATTTACGGCGCGTATGGCGCTGATGTAGGGGGCTGCTTTTGGTGAGCTGCAAATGGGTGATCTTGGCTGAAATGTAAGACTTGCGAAAGATCAGGCCCACCTTTGACAGTATCATCGTAAATTGGATTGCGCTTCAGTATGGGCATTTTAAGGGCTCAGACCACATTACGTTGTTGATATACAAGATTGAGCGAAAAAGACAACACCAAAATCAATCATCTGTCTGTTTTTTCGAACGTTTAAGATTCTTAATGCCGAGTTTCTTTTGCAACAGATCCTTATTTGGTTTTGGATTTTCTGTTCTATGGTCTTTTCGTTCGTTTTGGGTGGCCTTCGCTCCTCATATGAGTGTTCCGTTCATGTTTGGTTCTAAAGTTTGCGATTTCCGAATTTTACACTCTAACTTCCGGCTTGTTTGGTTCCTTTGTGCTGATTGTTGAAGAACTCACTTTGCCCACTGTGCTGGCAGGTGTCAAAAGCTCATATATTCCATCTAAGTTCTTTTTTTGTCAATGGGAAGCGTGGATTTTGCGGGAAATTTTGACCTGAAAACTACGTGAAGTACAAGAAATTGGTCTAGAAAAACCATCGGTCCACATAAATTGGTTTTCGTCGTCCTGTACTTTCTGTTGTTGGAAATGCGCTCAAGCGTTCGCAGCGCAAATGACTTTCTCCATTTCAACGTCTGAACACATTTCTGTGTCTGTCCACTGTTCGTCAGATAAGTAGGTGCGTCCTAGTTTTGTCTCTTCGTCTAAATAATATTTTGTTATTTTATTATTATTAAAGTTTTTACTGTTTGGCTTATATGCAACATCAGATATTGGTGTGTTACCTTTTCTGCCAAATTGTGTCACAAATGATGTAATATTAATTTTTTTAGCTTTGTAATTCTTAATTTGCGAATAATTGCATGTATTACTTGTTGTAGGTTAAAGTTTTTATATAAAAGAGCTTTTTTAACTTGATAATTGTTGTTCTATAGTTTGATTGAGAGGTTCTACAAGCCAATTGCTCTATAATCATCTTGTGCCGGAGCTTAAATTGGTTCAATAGTATTTCTGGAGCAAAATTCTTTTACCTGTTAAGCATCTAGCCTGATCTAATCCAATTGATCTTGTCACCCAGTGTTGTATGCGTAATTATTTAGAAATCTAATTACGTTTGCACTGGAAGCTTTATTTACTGTTTTAGGGCAATGCAGTTAGGTACTGGTGGCGCTTTGCTATGCGGAATCACTGGGTTTAAGTTCTTACTAGTAATTGTGCAGTCTCTGCACTCAATTGTTTTTGCCAGTTTATCGAGGTGGATATACGACCACCATATGTTTTGTCCGAGCGATATAGTCGCATAACTCCTCGGATGCGTTGAATGTATGTCTTCTGAGACGGCATCCTTGATTGCTGTAGGGATGGCCATCCGTTCGTTGAAGTAGAGGCGAAAATATTTGACGCTCATGTCCCTACAGTTTGAGTGAAAGTATGGGCTGTTTTTTTTAAATCTGTCTTTGTCATTCCTCGGCACACAATCGCGATTTTCCTTTAACATAGCACTCTTCCTGGTCAAGAGTGCTAAGAGTCTTTTGCTTAACACTCTGTCGATTGTTTCGAACAATCTGAGATCTTCAGCTGTATCTAATGAACTAATAGAGGGAGTTGGTTCTGTTGTAGATACTTCCATCGTGGGAGGCGTCGTGTTGGCAGAGGAATTGTCCGGGAACGTTACTTTTTTTGGAGCTTTGGTTGGAGCTGATTTGGATAATGAGGCATTTGTTATCGGGTTTAATTGTTCAGATTGTTCACATTTGTTACTGTGTTACTTTTGCAAAGCATTTGCAGCAAATTTAATAACGGAATTTGATTTATTTAATGGCAGGGCAATTAGTGCAAATTGTGCTTCAGAATGTGATAAAGGCAATTGCGACGCGATTGACGTTCTTAAGATTGAGATTATTGTGATTGAGAACTTTTGTGAATTGCGAAGTAATTGACGACGAAGTATTAGAATGTGGCAAAAACGATGCAATTAACTTATTCTTTAAATTTGATTTTCTGCTTTCGGGTATAGATGTTTGCGTTGTAAATGACCTGTTTAACTTTGAATTTGGAGAATTTTGTTCTAGAGTGTTATTTTTTTTGTAATGCTGGTGGTCTATGTTGAGTAGTTTTGGTAAATGTTGCAGCCACGAAATGTTCATCGTATGCTAAAACTTTCTCTGATTTTGCAAAAAGATTCCTGCAGATGTAATCAACTAGACAATTTCTTGCTCTTGGCATTGGTTCTCTGGGATTGGCATTGGTTCTCTAAAATTTACTGGGAAACAATCGATCGATTCGTTGAGGGAGTTGTCCATTGTAGGATTTTTTTGAACGATGTTCTTTAAATGTGGATAGCAGAGCTCTATAATGTAATTACTGTATTTGAAATAGTTAATTGACAATACAATTCCCAATAGTTCCGGTTCAGTTAAACTATATCGTTCTTCTGTTGTGCTTAGAAAACGTGACGTGAGTGCATTAGGTTTCCATCAGTCTGATGTGTTTTGTTCAAGTGCTGCACCAAGTACAGAATGCGAAGCGTTGCATTTCACTCTAATTTAGGGCTATAATTGCAATTTTTGGTATTTTGTACTTTTTTTCAATTAAGTTTTGTTTTGTATGTAACTCAGTCCAAACAAATTTAGCAGACTTTTTGCTTTCAATTGGAGAAGTACCTGTTTGAGTAAATTTTTAACCCCGCCGTTCATTTTCCGGTTTAGCAAATTGATATTTTTGGACATCGATTTGCAAGTTTTCTTCAAATAATTTTTTAGGCATTTGATAACATATTCAATATGATCGTATTCTAATCCGGCATTGACTATTATAATATCGTCAAGGGAAGAAAACTTATTCTGTAGGCCTAAAAGTGTAGAGTCTATTGGTTTTGCGAATATTGCCTGTAGATCAGTGAGACCACAAAACTCAGTTCTAAATCTATATGTATGTTTTGTTCACCACAAAAAAGCCTTGAAATTACCGTAGTTTGCACTGTATTTATGTAATCGTAATCAACTGTCTGCTTATTTAAGGTCTAAGTTTGAAAAAAATGCTTTTTGTGTGTTTGTTAAATGTTGTGAGATGGAGTCTACTAACATTTCTATGTTTGGCATTTAATAATTGTTTTTCTGAAATGATTTGTTGGGAACTTTAAAATCTAATGCTAAATTTATAGATTGATTTTTTTACTGTAATTACTCTAGGTGAAGAGAAATTTTCATCAAAACAATTTGACAATTTTAAGTTATAGTCTTCTTTTTGTAATGGTTGTCTTTCTTGAGTTCAGCAGAAACTCTAATTTGTTATTTGATCGTAACCCAACGACCTTTTTGGTGCTTTGCATTAAACTTTTGATGAAAATTGGGTTCAACGACATGTGTCTTTGATAGTCAAATTGTTGAAACAAATTCAGCAATTTGCGATGCAATAGCTTGTTTTACTTTGGATGTAGAATTACCTATGTTTTTAACACACTTAGCGCTTTTTGTCTGCTTTTGTACCACTGCTAGTCCAAGTCTAATGAAAAGGATCGTCCTATGATGATTTTGTGATCATCATCTACCACAGAAAGACATGCGTCCTCAGACGTCCAATCATTGTATGTGACTGTGGTTGCGAGTTTCCCAAGGACTTTGATTAGTTCATTTGAGAAAGTTTTGAGGTCTCTCTCACATGCTGAGGCAATCCGTCGTGCTGTTGGGGTAGTCTTTAATTTGTTGCTGGCCAAAGTTTTGGTTATGATGCTTCGTACACTCCCGGAGTCGATCATCGAAATCAGGGTGATTTTTCCAAGTTGTACTTTGGCATTGAGTGAGTGGATCGAGTTGATTTGCCGTTTCACTCGAGATAGCTGTGGCATAGTTATCGGAATCATTTTCATAATTTGAATAGTTTAGTTGTTCGTACAGTTCCCTGTAACTAGTTATGTAGTTGACTGACTCTTCGTCATCACTTTTGTTAGGTGTAGATTCGATCTGATTGACGTTTGTTTGTTGGAGTTGTGACGTTTTAGACTGATATTTTGTAGCTTTTCTGCACTTTTTTTTTGCAAAAAGGTCTAAGATAACGCATTTGTTACATTTCTAGTCTCTTGCGGGGCAAGTTAGACTATGGTTATAGGTCCTGCACTGACCAGAAATTGCAGAAATGCTAGTTAACTTGTATTGATCAGGGGCATTTGTATTGCTATCGAAATCTTGTCGTTTTTGTTTATAAATTGTGGACCGTTTGCGATTTTGAAAGTTATTAACTATTTTCACTAATTGATTGTTCGTGTTGAGGTCTTGATTATTCTTTTGTTGGGTTTTGATTACCATTTCAATGTGAATGGCTATTTCCAAAGATTTGTTTTTGAGCAACAAAGCATTTCAAGTGCTTTAAATTTTGGTTTTTAGTGACACCGATTCCTTGAGAAGCTCTTTTTGTGTTTCGTAAACCAACATATTCAAGATGAATGTGTCGCGTATTCGTGTTGTTTTCTCGTCATCTAGGCTACATTTATCCACTATCTAGATGAGTTTCCTGTAGAAACCTTCAACATATTCTCCTTTATATTGTTTTGATGAGAAAAAGACGAATCTTCGTACATCATGTTTCGAGTTTATGTAAAGGAACCTTCCATGACAAGATAAAGTTCTATTATTGGTTTCTTCTCAATAAGGAAGTGTTGATATTTACTTTTGAAAATCTATGACCTTTTGTGCCGAAGCAAAGGTAGAGAAGTGAAGTAGTTTTTTGATCGCAGACATCCCATGGTTTGTCACCATACAGGATGCCGATTTCATCGGTCTCTTTGCATCTGTTCTGCCACGTTACATTCAGTTGGTGATTGCTAATTTTTCAGTCACGTTCAGTTGCATGTGTCTGATTTTCCACCAGTTCTTCGTATACAGGCTCTTGTGGGTATATGACCCCTGAAGGTGGTCCGTTTAGAGTTAACCTTGTTGAGCCCAAATCTCCCACAAAATTGTGGTGTGATTGTTGCTTTCTGCCAGAAAGCGTCTATGTGAAGAAGGGTTACTCTTCTATAGGCTGCTGACTGTGCCCATTTGTACTGCTGAAGTTTATCTTGAACTGATTGTGCCGCGCTTGACTCTCAATTAGTCAGAGTAGACAGACTCTCAATTAGTCAGAGCAGGTAATTGCGTCGCAATTGCAACTTTACTAGTTTAGATTTTGAAAATTTCTTTCAAATTTGGGAATTCAAAACGCGAATGACCAGTTGAATTATTGAGATAACTTAGTGCTAAGAGAAAAGCATAGTGCTAATTTTAAATTTTAACTGAGTTTAAGCAACATATATAAGACAATGAAATAAAATTCACAATTTAGATCAGAAAGGAAGTCAAGGGGATCATAAGACACGGAGCTGACATTTGTTAACAACTTGAGCAGACAATTTCCTGCAGAGAACATGACTAAACTCGAAATTGAACTAAATATGATGAATGAAATAAGATGAAGATAAACTGAATTAAATTACTGCCTTGAGGATGAAATTAAACCAAATATTGTAATGGATGTTTGTTTTAATATCCAGTCCGTATGACAGTGGGAAACGGTAACTGACATTATCATATTTCAAACGTTGTTCTCTTGAAGAGCGGAACTTCAAAATCAAAACAATTGCAGATGTATTCAATTAATTTATAAACATTTGGCCACGAAGACATTGGATACTAAAATTTTGCAACATTTTGAGCACTTTTTATAAAAGGTTTGAGCAGGGACGGCGTTAAATGAACCGCAGTTGAAAACGATCACGCCATCATCCTGAAATCATACAAAAAGACACACATTTTTTGAAATCTAATCAGAACGATATTAAAATTTCCAACTTTTCTGGAAAATAAAAAAGTTTTCTTGAATAGTTGAGAATAAGTTTGGGCAAAAACATGAATATTTATGATTACGGAAAACGGACAAATCGGACAACCATGCATGATTGTTAAGGACACTATTTTAGCTTAATAATCATGAAACCCTCCATAATGGGACCTTACCAACAATATAACAGAACACAATGCCGCCTTATCAATCATAAAGTTGAGCATGATGCCAACCTATCAAACATGAAAGGGGCCATAATCGTACTTAATCAACAATAAAAACGGGTCATGATTGCAGGAACAAAGAACTAATGTTGTTTGGTGCACCGCTTTGTTAAATGTTTTCAAGACTCAATGATTAGAGAACGGACTGTTAGGGAAAGTTACAAATCTTCGCGAGCCAATAGAACTGAATTTTTTCTGGATTTTTGTGAATCATCATGGAACATTTTATAATGGACAAGTTTGGTCAAACCGGGATATCACGTCGCATAGATCAACGACTACAAAATTATTTTACCAATAATATCAACAGACTTTTTGATAAATCGGTATGAAAATATCTCATTGAACTGAAAATCAGGACATTGTGAGCCATTAACTATCGGTAAAATGAACAAGCAACCATGAATTATTCGTATAATTTTACTATGTGTTTTGACTCATATAATTTAACAAGTAAATGTTCAACATCTGGTTGTAGTCGTAAAGTTTACTCTTTTAGTAAGCCAAACTTTGTAAACGATATTATATTTTAGCGTCTATGTACAATTTTGCCTCACAATATGATGTCGGGTAATTACATAGGTGATGCTATAACGAAAAAAAAGATACTAATAAATATTGAAAGCTTTATGATATATATATATATATATATATATATATATATATATATATATATATATATTTATGTATATATATATAGATATATATATATATATATATATATATATATATATATATATATATATATATATATATATATATATATATAATTCTTGGTATTCATTCTAGGACGAAATATGAGTTTTTTTGGTTTCATGCCAGTATCGTGCTGAGAAATCAGATTTGGAGAGTTTAAAACCATCTATGATCCATGTATGAAATCAAATAAAAATTCAACTTGGGCATGGCCCGCGAGGCTTGGCCAAGCGCGCTTAATGATCGTTTGTTTAAAATTCAAGTTGTTTAATTCCGTTGGGCTTATTTGCTAGACAACTGGTTTAATTTTTGGTCTCTTTTTTTTGGGTTTTTCCTGTTTGAGAAAACCCCACCAGGTAGAGATGACGCAAGTGACAAAAAAACTGTCATGTACAAAAAATTGTCAAAATAGAACACTTTTCAGATCGTTTTATGAAAGTTATTCATGCATGATTTCTTTCCTCCACAAAAAAATTAAACAAATCCCGATAGTATTATACTACCCAATTTATTTAGCTATTTTCTGGAGGCTCAATTCGGAAATAATACGTGAGCTGAACAGTGGCAAAAATGCTTATTATCTTCTTAATCCTTAATTAGTAATTCAGTATACTTTTTGGCAACTATAGTCTACAATTGGACTTTTTATTTCTCATTAACATTTTGCTAACTATTGTGGAAATTAGATAATGGTAACGGTGGAGACCAGTGACG
>NC_134469.1:2165281-2222781 GCF_964194025.1 Convolutriloba macropyga
CAGACATGTCTGATCACGCATTCACGTTGTGCCCGAGTGGCTTCAGTTAATAAATTTCATTGTTCCTACTTTCTGCAACTCAATTCAGTTTGCAAAACCTTCTCTTAATTTCCCGCTCCGCAAGTAAGCGAAACAAAAGTGAAAGTAGATCTCGCGCCGCGAATAGTCAAATAATATTCTCTCTGCAATCTCGCACCGCAAATCACCACAGTAAAATAATAACGTACGACATGGTGCAGCCAGCAACGAAAAGAACACCCCTTGGAATTGACCCTTTCTGGGACAAACCAACACCGGATCCACCACTTCGCTGGGAGAAGTGGAGGGTACAATACAAACTGGCACTCTTGGCCAAAGAAAACATCATTTTGGACACGCTACTCGGCCCAAAACCCGAAATGGTAGAGCTACCTCTAGAGCCAATCTACGAAGAGACAATTGTGGGTGCATCTGCACAATCAGAGAGGGAGAGGAACGCGCGCAACGCACAACAAAAGATGAACTGGCAAAACAAATGTCAACGACTTTTTGAGGTAGGCATCATGTGTGGCGACAAACCGTGGTCTTTGGCAGACCGAAAAACGGTCTCTCTTCTTTACTTGAGCATCGGAATAGAAGGACGTCGTATCCTTAACTGTAAGAACCCGCATATCATGATAGACACTCTAGCTACTGTCGATTTTCGGAAAATCGTGGAGGAAGCATTCATCCGCCCGCGCAACATAACATTTGACAGACATGTCTTCTTGATCACAAAACAGCTTAGAGGAGAAACTGTTGAGCATTTTTATGGTAAATTAAAAGAACTGGCGGAAAACTGTGATTTTGAGAACAAAGAAGAAACTTTGATACGCGATGTATTCATCACAAATCTGATCGATTCCGAGATCCAAAAAAAACTACTAAAACAAACGGTAGAACCGCGACGGGCGTTGGAACTCGCAATCAATATGGAACTCGGGATGCGAAACCAACATCAGATACAACAGCACAACAAAATTGTTGTTCCGGCGAATGTCAATGCTGTTCAATTCAATAATAACCCACGAAGACCGTATTGGCAGAACAATAATAATGTTCCAAAACAAAATAATAGATCAACACTCTATTGTTCGAATTGTGCCGGAGTCTGGCTCCCAAATCATCGCGAAAAGTGCATTGCAAAAGGAAAGACATGCAACAATTGCGGGTTATTAAACCACTTTGCAAAGGTCTGCCGTAAACAGCAAAGGAACATCAACGTAAAGCCTCAAGATTCCAAGAAAAAGATGGTTTGGGTGGTAGACGAAGAGCCACACCCAGGGGACTCGGTAAATTTTGTTCAACCGGCAAAACTCTATGAATCAGACTACAGCAGCGGTGAAGAAGACAACACAGTCGCAATGATTGAAACCGCAGTAGAGAAAGTTGAACCCCTCAATCTGCCGCTCAAAATCGGAAATGTCAATACAACTCTACTCGTGGACTCCGGGAGTGCATGCAGTATACTTCATCACTCACTCGCGTCGCAAGTGGTACAAAGCAGCTCCCGCGCTTTCTGGATTCACGAACCGTCACCACCACAACTACGAAACTTCTCTAGCGAACCAATACAGGTACTGGGGAAGATTCAAAGCCCCGTAACGAGCAAAGGATGGGTATGTGACACAGCAACTTTCACAGTTGTAGCCGACGGTTTAAAGTCCTTAATAGGTCGTGACTTGTTCGACCAACTTGGACTTGCTGTAACTCAATCTACACTTCTTAAAAGTAACAGTGTCAACAACATTGCATCCCCTGAATTCAAAGAACAGATAGCCAGAAAATTTCCTGGTTTGGTATCACGCATTGGACGATCAAAAAGTCATGTAGCAAAATCTAAATTCCACAAGAATTTCCAACCTAGACATCAAAAAGGTAGACGAATTCCCATCAATCTTCAAGACAAAGTTAATTCAGAACTTAGAAAATTATTAGCTGAAAAACATATTATAAAACTGTCAAGCTGCCCCGATAATTATTTCATCTCGCCTATTGTGGTTACAGTTAAAAAAGACCAAACGATAAAGCTTGCACTGGATTCAAAAGTTTTAAATAAAGCTATTCACAAGAACAAGTATCAAATCCCAAACATTGATACGCTCATTGAATCAATATCTCAACAAATAAGTGCTCCCGCTTCGCAAAACATAACGTACTTTTCTACGATTGATTTGAAATACGCATATAGTCAATTAAATCTGGACATCAATACAGCTAATCATTGTAATTTTAATATTATTAATGGAGATATGACTGGCACTTACAGATTTCAAACAGGATTTTACGGACTTACAGACATGCCAGCTGAATTTCAAAAAGCTATGGACTATACTCTAATTGGCTTAGAAAAAACATATTGCTTTTTGGATGATATTTTGATTGTTAGCAAAGGGTCTGTGAATGATCACAAAAATTATGTAATGAAATGTCTCCAACGCTTAGACGACAAAAATCTTAGAATAAATCTTCCTAAATGCCACTTTGGAAAATTAGAAATTGATTGGCTTGGGTATCATATATCACAAGAAGGTATTTCGCCCCTCGAATCTAAGACCGCGGCAATTTTGGCTCTCGAAGCACCGAAAACTTTAAAGAAACTCCGTTCATTTTGGGATCCGTTCATTATATTGGGAAATTTATCCCTAATCTAGCCCAAATAAGTCATCCTCTTCGCCCGCTACTGCGGAAGTCTTCAAAATTCATCTGGACAACCGAACATGAAAACTGTTTTCAAGAAATTAAGACTCGCATAGCGAACGCAACTGCAAATAGTCATTACAACCCGCAACTCGAAACACGCGTGAAATGCGACGCATCCCGCTCAGGCCTTGGCGCAGCTCTCGAACAATTAACTGTAGATGGGTGAAAACCAATTGCATTTGCGTCTCGATTTTTAAATTCCTGTGAAGAGCGTTATAGTGTAAATGAACTTGAACTTTTGGGTGTAGTCTGGTCAACAGAATATTTTAAAAATTACCTGTATGGAACACAATTTAAAGTAATTACCGATCACAGAGCACTTCTCTCAATTATGAAAGAACATAGATCTAATAAATCATACAATAGTAGATTGACCCGCTGGGTCGATCGTATTCTTCCTTATCAATTTGATATTGAACATCTTCCGGGGGCAAAAATGGGTTTGGTCGATTATATTTCCCGCAACCCATCTCAAAAAGCCAAAAAGATCTCTACATATGATGAAGAATTTATTGTTGTTAAATTGAAACTAATCTCGAAATCAGTTAACGCATTAGAATTAAACACTGAACACCCTGCATCACACCTACACCAGTTATTAACAAATTACACTCTTGACCCGCAAAACACATCTCAAATTGAGATACTTGATCCCGCATTACAAACTACACCTAAAATTGGGACCATTAATAATTCAATAAATTCAACTAGCACCAGCGCTACGCGAGTACGCGAACATGTATTTGGCAATTCACTCGCGCCGCGAAATCATGCTTCAAATAGTATTTGTCAATTAAACAATTTAAAGTATGCAACACTCGCGTCACAAAGTCCACTTTGCACCTCTCTCGCTCTGCAAAATACCAGCAACAACAAACAATTAATCCAAATTAGGAATAAAGTGACATACGCGCAGCGCGAGCATCAAATCACTCAATTACAAATCCCGCCAATCAAATCACAATCCACAAATAATTCTCAAAGTCACCACTCAGAATTAAAATCAGTGCTTTTTGCCTCTTGTCATTCTAGAAATCAGTTGCATCCTTCTAAACTAAAAAATTCTAATCAATCATCATCCGTATTCAATTACGTCAATTCAATAAATAATAGAATGCCTTCGAAAAAGAGAATAACCCGAGTCCGATTTAATGATGCATCCCGCGCAGCGGATCAACTTTCCACTAGCGACAACACTACGCGCCCCGCAAGTACGCGATCTAATTTGCCATCCAGCTTTTGCGCGGCGAATCAATCTACGCATAGTACACCGCATGCAGCAAGTACGGCTTTAAACAGAACTCCAACATCCCCAACTCATTCTTCTAATGCTAGTACCTCATTGACACCGAGCCCGCACGTACCCACTTTCAAATATATCGTATCCAAAATTTTCAATAAGTCTCTGATTGCCTCTCTAACTAGTAAGGACGCTGTACTTAAAGAGGTCAGAGATTGCATTTTGACCAACAACGAAACCAGATTAAAAGCAATAAACCCCTACATACACTCGTATTGGAGGGACCTGCACGTGCACTCCGGGTGCGTGCGTATTGATGAACGAGTGGCTATCCCTAACGTGCTCCGCGAAGCACTGATCGATGATATCCATGCAAGTCACCCAGGTACCTGGGGCATGATTTGTATGGCTACACATTCCTGGTGGCCGTACATGCACCGGGAACTAATAGTCAAATCCACTGAGTGCAAACCGTGCACAGTAATTGGTAAGAATCTTAAATCAGTTATTCCTGCTAAGCAATTCACTCCTCATATACCATGTGTTGAACCTAATCAAGAAATTCAAATCGATTTTGGGGGACCCATTTTTGATGAAAAGGGCAACGAGGTGTATTTTTTGGCAGCAATTGATTGCTTTTCTAAATATCCAACTGCATATATTTACGACAAAGCTAATGGACCAAATGTTTTGAAATTTTTGGACATGTATATTGACACTCATGGAATTCCAAGATCTATCCGTTTAGACCAAGCAAAATGTTTAATTGGACATCAAGTAAAGACTTTTTGTAATAAAAACAACATTGAAATTATTGAAGCGCCTGTAAATGATCATCGTGCAATCGGGTTGGTGGAACGATTAATTCAAACAATTAAGAATAGACTCGCATGTGTTAAAGAAGAGAAATCATCTACACACGCCTTTCATCTAAAGCATGCATTAAAGATAATCATTCACCAATTGCGTATATGTAAACAAAGAACAACAAAGACCTCGCCCTTCGAAGCACACTTTGGAAGAAAGCCTAATACCCCGCTAAGCGTGATTGCAACTAAACCTAATTTGTTGAACTTGTCATACAAGAGTATTATAAATCATTATTTAGACGAGGAAACAGTGATGCCAGAAAAGATCCTGCCTGACGACAAGTGGGTCAATGGATATCGCAGCGATATCGAAGTAGAACTTGGCATGACCCGAGCTACTACAGAAGTACGATCCAGGGAGCAGGCCAGTACAGATGGGGAATCAAGATTCCTCAAGACCAAGGCGATCCGCCCCATTCCCCTGAAAGAGCGTGCGATCGAATTGAATCTTGCGCGAAAAGTGCATGGCAAGAGACGCTCGAAAAAGAACTTGGAGGGTTTATACGAGGTCCTTGCCCCTGGGTCACACATTCTTAAAGTGAGCCCCACCACGTCGACCATAAAAGAACCGGGCAAGCCAGTGGTGACAGTTCGCAATAGCGATATTGCGAAATTTGGCACACAGTTGGAGAGGCAAACTCCATTGAAAGTTTATGCTGATAGACGCGGACCCCGTTCTGGAGAAAAACTCGTGGAAGAGCTGACTCACAGCCACATCAAAGAGTTCACCCGGAAGCAAAAGCGTGATAAAAAATTGAAGCACAGGAAGAGAGAACCGGGCAGCGGGGTTTCATCGCAAAGATCAAACATCTCACGCGCGATGCGGGGACGCATCCCAAATTTACCAAACTTCTCAGCGATACGCAATCAACAACTTCCACTCTCGACTAGCGAACAAACCACAACTACGGCTACTCATCCGGTCACAACATCATCTTCTACGCGTACTTCAGACCGTACTCGTCGAAGCCCATCATATTATGGCATCGAGACTTCTCCACCAGCGTCTGATATCTTGCCTCCACCGAAACGACCCCGCCGAGCGGGTGATGTGGAAAATTTTGCACCACCTGACACCATTGTCGAATCGGTACAGCAAATTGTGGAAACTCAACCCGAGGAACAAAATATGTCACCCCGTATCGGCTCTGTCTCGCCTCCCGCTACCCGAAATACGCCTCTGCTATATATGGACACCCCAACGCTGGTTCAGACGATGACAGCCCTCGATGCAGAGAAACAAGATTCTGACCATGAAGATTGGAATATGTAATGCTCGAAAACTGCAAAAACATCGTATATTGTATTAATCATTGTATTTTTAGCTATGATAACCAGTAAATATATTGTCTATTTAACCGGGGACCTTGTATTGATTTGTAAATAATGTTATTATATAAATTTTGAAAATTGTATTTTACAATTTTCTCTTGCTGCAAGGGCTGCAAGGGGTATGTGATACCAGAACATTTATTTATTCTTTAATTTTATTGATGCAGTAAAATTTATATGATGCCTTTAATTTAGTTCATTATTTTGATCTTAATCTTATGATCTTGTTTCAACTGTCTGGTTAGTTTCCCGCTTCGTGATCAGACATGTCTGATCACGCATTCACGTTGTGCCCGAGTGGCTTCAGTTAATTAATTTCATTGTTCCTACTTTCTGCAACTCAATTCAGTTTGCAAAATCTTCTCTTAATTTCCCGCTCCGCAAGTAAGCGAAACAAAAGTGAAAGTAGATCTCGCGCCGCGATTAGTCAAATAATATTCTCTCTGCAATCTCGCACCGCAAATCACCACAGCAAAATAATAAAGTACGACAACTGTTTTACCCCACTTGGCAGCCCAGCTCTTACCTCATTTTACCACATCTGGACAAATTACCCCCTCACTCCTACACCATTTTACCCCCGTGGCAGCCCAACTCTTGCAACATTTTACCCCCTCTGAACAAATTACACCCTTCCCCCACTCTTACACCATTTTACCCTCCTTGGCTGCCCAACTCTTACCTTTTTTTACCCCCTCACTCTTATATCATTTTAACCCTCTTGGCAGCCCAACTCTTACCTCATTTTACCCACCTCTGTACAAATTGCCCCCTCACTCTTACATCATTTTAACCCCTTGGCAGTCCAACTCTTACATCATTTTAGCCCCTCTGAACAAATTACCGCCTCACTCTTACACAATTTTAACCCCCCTTGGCAGCCTAACTCTTACATCTCTTTACCCTCTCTGAACAAATTACCCCCCCCCCCCACTCTTACACCATTTTAAACCCCCTTGGCAGCCTAACTCTTACATCTTTTTATGCCCCTCTGAACAAATTACCCCCCACTCTTACATCAATTTATCCCCATTGGCAGCCCAACTCGGGTTATCACATCGCATAGTATCAACGAGTATAAGGAGAAACTATAAAAATATGTCAACATACTTTTTGGATGAATTAGCATGAAATTATCCCATTGAGCAGAAATCAGGACATTGTGCAGCACTCCTTTATCCGTAGAAATGAACAGACAAACATGAATTATCCGAATATTTTGAACATAGGGATATAGTCGTAAAATTTGCTCATTTGAATTGAAAATGTTTTCTCGTTCAGCTCAAAGAAAAAATTCAAAATGTTGTGTTTGATTATATAAGTGGGAAGACCTTGCCTAATAAAACCGCTTGTTGTTCAGACATTTATTCTTCAGTCAATTTTCTTCTTCAGTGTAGAAGCATCGATTCATTATGTCACTTTGTTACATAAGAGCAGTTGCAACTTTTTTTCAGCAGGTCAGTATATTACTAAGTGAAATTGGCACCTTTTCATTGGCATGTAATAACCAAAATTGCTAATTCCTTCCCTTATTAGGCAATATATTGCAGTAGAGTCATCGTCATTGAAAACATCTTTAAGATAAACCAAATTACCCCCTCACTCTTACGCAATTTTACCTCGCTTGGCAGCCCAACTCTCACATCATTTTATGCCCTCTGAACAAATTATCCCCTCACTCTTACATCATTATACCCCCTTGGCAGCACAACTCTTACATCATTATACTCCCTCTGGACAAATTACCCCCTCACTCTTACATCATTTTAACCCCCTTGGCAGCCTGACTCTTACATCTTTTTACCCCCTCTGAACAAACTACCGCCTCACTCTTACACCATTTTACCCCCCTTGGCAGCCTGACTCTTACATCTTTTCACCCCCTCTGAACAAATTACTCCCTCACACTTACACCATTTTAACCCCCTTGTGAGCCCTACTCTTACCTCATTTTACGTCCCTCTGGACAAATTACCCCCTCACTCTAACATCATTTTAACCCCCTTGGCAGCCCAATTCTTACATCATTTTAGCCCATCTGAACAAATTACCGCCTCACTCTTACACCATTCTACCCCCCTTGGCAGCCAAATTCTTACATCTTTTTACCCCCTCTGAACAAATTACCCCCGCATTCTTCACAATTTTACCCCCTGGCACCCCAACTCTTTCATCATTTTACCCCCTCTGAACAAATTACCCCATCACTCTTACACAATTTTAACCCCCTTGTCAGCTCTACTCTTACCTCATTTTACCCACTCTGGACAAATTCCCCCTCACTCTTACACCATTTTACCCCCCTTGGCAGCCCATCTCTTACATCATTTTAACCCCTCTGAACAAAAAATCCCATCACTCTTACACAATTTTAATCCCCTTGTCAGCTCTACTCTTACCTCATTTTACCCACTCTGGACAAATTCCCCCTCACTCTTGCACCATTTTACTCCCCTTGGCAGCCCAACTCGGGGTATCACATCGCATAGTATCAACGAGTACAAGGAGAAATTATAAAAATATGTCAACATACTTTTTGGATGAATTAGCATGAATTTATCCCATTGAGCAAAAAAAAGGACATTGTGCACCACTCCTTTATCCGTAAAAATGAACAGACAAACATGAATTATCCATATATTTTGTACTCCGATTTTTGATTTATATAAAATAACAACTAAATATGCAATATATGGATATAGTCGTAAAATATTCTCATTTGAATTGAAAAGGTTTTCTCGTTCAGCTCAAAGAAAAAATTCAAAAGGCTTAGGTTTGATTATATAACTGAGAAGACCTTGCCTAACAAAACCGCTCGTTGTTCAGACATTTATTCTTCAGTCAAATTTCTTCTTCAGTGTAGATGCATCGATTCATTATGTCACTTTGTTACATTAGAGCAGTTGCAACTTTTTTTCAGCAGGTCAGTATATTACTAAGCAAAATTGGCACTTTCTCATTGGCATGTAATAACCAAAATTGCTTATTCCATCCATTATTAGGCAACATATTGCAGTAGAGTCATCGTCATTGAAAATATTTTTAAGATAAACCAAATTACCCCTCACTTTTACGCCATTTTACCTACCTTGGCAGCCCAACTCTTACATCATTTTACACCCTCTGAAAAAATTATCAACTCACTCTTACATCATTTTACCCCCCTTGGCAGCACAACTCTTACCTCATTATACCCTCTCTGAACAAATTACCCTCTCACTCTTACACCATTTTACCCACCTTGGCAGCCCAACTCTAACCTCATTTTATTCTCGCTGGACAAATTACCCCCTCACTCCTACACCATTTTACCCCATTTGGCAGCCCAACTCTTACCTCATTTTACCCCCTCTGAACAAATTATCCCCTCACTCTTACACCATTTTACCCCCCATGGCAACCCAACTCTTACGTCATTTTCCCCCTCTGAACAAATTACCCCCTGACTCCTACACATTTTACCGCCCTTGTCAGCCCTACTCTTACCTCATATTACCCCTCTGGACAAATTACCCACTCACTCTTTCATCATTTTACCCCACTTAGCAGCCCAACTCTTACCTTATTTTACCCCCCTCACTCTGATATCATTTTACGCCCCTTGGCAGCCCAACTCTTACCTCATTATATCCCCACTGGACAAATTACCCCCTCACTCTTACACATTTTAACCCCCCTGTCAGCCCTACTCTTACCTCATATTACCCCCTCTGGACAAATTACCCACTCACTTTTACACTATTTTACCCCCACTTGGCAGCCCAACTCGGGGTATCACATCGCATAGTATCAACGGGTATAAGGAGAAACTATAAAAATATGTCAACATACTTTTTGGATGAACTAGCATGAAATTATCCCATTGAGCAAAAATCAGGACATTGAGCACCACTCCTTTATCCGTAAAAATGAACAGACAAACATGAGTTATCGGTATATTTTGTACTCCAATTTTTGATTTATTTAAAATAACAACTAAATATTCAACATATGGATATAGTTGTAAAATATTCTCATTTGAATTGAAAAGGTTTTCTCGTTCAGCTCAAAGAAAAAGTTCAAAAAGAATAGGTTTGATTATATAAGTGAGAAGACCTTGCCTAACAAAACCGCTCGCTGTTCAGACCTTTGTTCTTCAGTCAAATTTCTTCTTCAGTGTAGAATCATCGATTCATTATGTTACATTAGAGCAGTCGCAACTTTTTTTCAGCCGGTCAGTATATTACAAAGTGAAATTGGCACTTTCTTATTGGCATGTAATAACCAAAATCGCTAATTCCATCCATTATTAGGCGACATATTGCAGTAGAGTCATCGTCATTGAAAATATTTTTAAGATAAACCAAATAACCCCCTCACTTTTACGCCATTTTACCTACCTTGGCAGCCCAATTCTTACATCATTTTAAACTCTCTGAACAAATTACCCCCTCACTCCTACATCATTTTACCCCCCTTGGCAGCACAACTCTTACCTCATTATACCCCCTCTGGACAAATTACCCTCTCACTCTTACACCATTTTACCCACCTTGGCAGCCCAACTCTTACCTCATTGTTCTCGCTGGACAAATTACCCCATCATTCCTACACGATTTTACCCCATTTGGCAGCCCAACTCTTACCTCATTTTACCCCATCTGGACAAATTAACCCCTCACTCGCACACCATTTTACCCCCATGGCAGACAGACTCTTACATCATTTTAGCCCCTCTGAACAAATTACCCACTCACTCTTACACCATTTTACCCCCCATGGCTGCCCAACTCTTACATCATTTTTCCCCCTCTGAACAAATTACCCCCTCACTCTTACACATTTTACCCCCCTTGTCAGCCCTACTCTTACCTCATATTACCCCCTCTGGACAAATTACCCACTCACTCTTATACCATTTTAAACCCCCTTAGCAGCCTAACTCTTACATCTTTTTACCCCCTCTGAACAAATTACCCCCCACTCTTACACCATTTTACTCCCCTTGGCAGCCCAACTCGGGGTATCACATCGCATAGTATCAAGGAGTATAAGGAGAAACTATAAAAATATGTCAACATACTTTTTGGACGATTTAGCATGAAATTATCCCATTGAGCAAAAATCAGGACATTGTGCACCACTCCTTTATCCATAAAAATGAACAGACAAACATGAATTATCCGTATTTTGTGTACTCCGATTTTTGATTTATATAAAATAACAACTAAATATTCAAGATATGGATATAGTCGTAAAATATTCTCATTTGAATTGAAAAGGTTTTCTCGTTCAGCTCAAAGAAAAGTTCAAAAAGGTTAGGTTTGATTATATAAGTGAGAAGACCTTGCCTAACAAAACCGCACGCTGTTCAGACCTTTGTTCTTCAGTCAAATTTCTTCTTCAGTGTAGAATCGTCGATTCATTATGTTAATTTGTTACATTGGAGCAGTCGCAACTTTTTTTCAGCCGGCCAGTATATTACTAAGTGAAATTGGCACTTTCTCATTGGCATGTAATAACCAAAATTGCTAATTCCATCCATTATTAGGCAACATAATGCAGTAGAGTCATCGTCATTGAAAATCTTTTTAAGATAAACCAAATTACCCCCTCGTTTTACGCCATTTTATCTACCTTGGCAGCCAATTTCTTACATTATTTTCAACCCTCTGAACAAATTATCCCCTCACTCTTACATCATTTTACCCCCCTTGGCAGCACAACACTTACATCATTATACCCCCTCTGGACAAAATAACCCCTCACTCTTACATAATTTTAACCCCCTTGACAGCCCAACTCTTACATCATTATACCCCCTCTGGACAAATTACCCTCTCACTCTTTCACCATTTTACCCACCTTGGCAGCCCAACTCTTACCTCATTTTATTCTCGATGGGCAAATTACCCCTTCACTCCTACACCATTTTACCCAATTTGGCAGCCCAACATTTACCTCATTTTACCCCATCTGGACAAATTAACCCCTCACTCGCAAACCATTTTAACCCCATGGCAGCCCAACTCTTACATCATTTTACACCCTCTGAACAATTTATCCCCTCACTCTTACATCATTTTACCCCCCTTGGCAGCACAACACTTACATCATTGTATCCCCTCTGGACAAATTAACCCCTCACTCTTACATCATTTTAACCCCCTTGACAGCGCAACTCTTACATCATTATACCCCCTCTGGACAAATTACCCTCTCACTCCTACACCATTTTACCCCATTTGGCAGCCCAACTTTTACCTCATTTTACTCTATCTGGAAAAATTAACCCCTCACTCGCAAACCATTTTAACCCCATGGCAGACAGACTCTTACCTCATTTTAGCCCCTCTGAACAAATTACCCCCTCACTCTTACACCATTTTACCCCCCATGGCAGCCCAACTCTTACATCATTTTTCCCCCTCTGAACAAATTACCCCCTCACTCTTACACATTTTACCCCCCTTGTCAGCCCTACTCTTACCTCATATTACCCCCTCTGGACAAATTACCCACGCACTCTTACACTATTTTACCCCACTTGTCAGCCCAACTCTTACCTATTTTACCCCCCTCACTCTTACATCAATTTACGCCCCTTGGCAGCCCAACTCTTACCTCATTATAACGCCTCTGGACAAATTACCCCCTCCCTCTTACACATTTTTCCCTCCTTTTCAGCCCTACTCCTACCTTATATTACGCTCTCTGAACAAATTAACCCCTCACTCTTACACCATTTTACCACCCCCCCCCCCTTGGCAGCCCAACTCTTACATCATTTTCCCCCTCTGAACAAATTACCCTCCACTCTTACACATTTTACCCCCTTGTCAGCCCGACTCTTACCTCATTTTACCCCCTCTGGACAAATTACCCACTCACTCTTACACTATTTTACCCCACTTGGCAGCCCAACTCTTACCTCATATTACGCCCTCTGAACAAATTACCTTCTCACTCTTATACCATTTTACCCCCTTGGCAGCCCAATTCTTACATCATTTTACCCCCTCTGAACAAATTACGCCCTCACTCTTACACTATTTTACCCCACTTGGCAGCCCAACTCTCACCTCATATTACGCCCTCTGAAGAAATCACCCCCTCACTCTTACATCATTTTACCCCCATTGGTAGCCCAACTCTCACCTCATTACATCCCCTCTGGACAAATTACCCCTCACTCTTACACCATTTTACCCCCTAGGCAGACCAACTCTTATATCGTTTTCCCCCTCTGAACAAATTCCCCCCTAATTTGTACACCATTTTAGCCCCCTTGTCAGCACTACTCTTTCCTAATATTATCCCCTCTGGACAAATTACCCACTCAATGTTACACTATTTTACCCCACTTGGCAGACCAACTCTTACCTCATTTTACCCCATCTGGACAAAATACCCCCCACTCTTACACCATTTTACCCCCCTTGACAGCCCAACTCTTACCTCAGTTTACCCCCTCACTCTTACATCATTTTACCCCCCTTGGCAGCCCAACTCTTACCTCATATTACCCCCTCTGAACAATTTACCCCCTCACTCTTACAACATTTTACCACCCCCCCCCTTGGCAGCCCAACTCTTACATCATTTTTCCCCTCTGAACAAATTACCCTCCACTCTTACACATTTTACCCCCTTGTCAGCCCTACTCTTACCTCATTTTACCCCCTTTGGACAAATTACCCACTCACTCTTACACTATTTTACCCCACTTGGCAGCCCAACTCTAACCTCATATTACGCCCTCTGAACAAATTACCTTCTCACTCTTATACCATTTTACCCCCTTGGCAGACCAATTCTTACATCATTTTAACCCCTCTGAACAAATTAGGCCCTCACTCTTACACTATTTTACCCCACTTGGCAGCCCAACTCTTACCTCATATTACGCCCTCTGAAAAATTTACCCCATCACTCTTACATCATTTTACCCCCATTGGTAGCCCAACTCTTACCTCATTACACCCCCTCTGGACAAATTACCCCTCACTTTTACAGCATTTTAACCCCTTGTCAGCCCTATCCTTACCTCATATTACGCCCTCTGAACAAATTACCCCTCACTCTTACACCATTTTACCCCCTAGGCAGACCAACTCTTATATCGTTTTTCCCCTTCTGAACAAATTCCCCCATCACTTGTACACCATTTTAGCCCCCTTGTCAGCACTAGTCTTTCCTCATATTACCCCCTCTGGACAAATTACCCACTCAAACTTACACTATTTTACCCCACTTGGCAGCCCAACTCTTACCTCATTTTACCCCATCTGGACAAAACACCCCCCCACTCTTACACCATTTTACCCCCCTTTGACAACCCAACTCTTACCTCAGTTTACCCCCTCACCCTTACATCATTTTACCCCCCTTGGCAGCCCAACTCTTACCTCATATTACCCCCTCTGAACAATTTACCCCCTCACTCTTATACCATTTTACCCCCCTTGCAGCCCTATTGTTACCTCATATTACCCCATCTGGACAAATTACCCCCTCACTCTTACTTAATTTTACCCCCCTTTGGCAGCCCAACGCTTACATCATTTTAGCTCCTCTGAACAAATTACCCCCACACTCTTACACCATTTTACCCCCCTTGGCAGACTAACTCTTACATCATTTTACCCCCTCTGAACAAATTACCCCCACACTCTTACACCATTTTACCCCCCTTGGCAGCCCAAATCTTACATCATTTTACGCCCTCTGAACAAATAACACCCTCACTCTTACACCATTTTGCCCCCCTTGTCAGCCCTACTCTTACCTCATATTACCCCCTCTGGACAAACTACCCCCTCAATCTTACCTCATTTTACCCCCTCTGGACGAATTACCCCCTCACTCTTACACAATTTCAGCTCACTTGGCAGCCCAACTCTTACATCATTTTGTCCCCTCTGAACAAATTACCCCCTCACTCTTACATCATTTTATCCCCATTGGCAGCCCAACTCAAGTTATCACATCGCATAGTACCAACGAGTATAAAGAAAAACTATAAAAATATGTCAACATACTTTTTGGATGAATCAGCTTGAAATTATGCCATTGAACAAAAATCAGGACATTGTGCACTAATCTTTTATCCGTAAAAATAAACAGACAAACATGAATTATTCGTATATTTTGTACTCCAAGTTTTGATTTATATAAAAAAACAACTAAATATTCAACATTTGGACATAGTCGTAAATTTTGCTCATTTGAATTGAAAAGGTTTTCTTGTTCAGGTCAAAGAAAAAATTCAAAAAAGATGGGTTTGATTATATAAGTGAGAAGACCGTGCCTAATAAAACCATTTCTTGTTCAGAATTTTATTCTACAATCAAAATTGTTCTTCAGTGTAGAAGATCGATTCATTATGTTACTTTGTTACATTAGAGCAGTCGGAACTTTTTTTCAGACGGTCAGTATATTACTTAGTGAAATTGGCACTCTTTCATTACCAAAATGGATGGAATTGGCACTTTTTCATAATCAAAAATTGCTGATTTCATCCATTATTAGTCAAAATATTGCAGTAGAGTCATCGTCATTGAAACCATTTATAAGATAAACTAAATTACCCCCTCACTCTTACGCCATTTTACCTCCCTTGGCAGCCGAACTTTTACATCATTTTACACCCTCTGAACAAACTATTCCCTCACTCTTACACCATTTTACCACCCTTGGCAGCCCAACTCTTACCTCATTATACGCCCTCTGGACAAATTACCCCCTCACTCTGACACCATTTTACCCCCCTTGCCGGCCCAACTCTTATCTCACTTTCCCTCCTCTGGACAAATCAGGCCCTCAATCTTACACCACTTTACCCCCCTTGCAGCCAAACTCTTAGCTCATTTTACCCCCTCTGGACAAATTACCTCCTCATTCTTACAGTATTTTACCTCACTTGGCAGCCCAACTCTTACATCATTTTACACCCTCTGAACATATTATCCCCTCACTCTTACACCATTTTACCCCACTTGGCAGCCCAACTCTTACCTCATTATAATCCCTCTGGACAAATTACCCCCTCAATCTTACACCATTTTACCCCCCTTGGCAGCTCAACTCCTACCCCATTTTATTCCCTCTGGTCAAATGACCCCCTCAATTTTACACCATTTTACCCCCCTTGTCAGCCCTACTCTACTCTTACCTCATATTATCCCCTCTGGACAAATTACCCACTCACTCTTACACTATTTTACCCCACTTTGCAGCCCAACTCTTACCTCATTTTACCCCATCTGGACAAATTACCCCCTAAATCTTACACTATTTTACCCCACTTGGCAGCCCAACTCTTACCTCATTTTACCCCCTCTGGACAAATTACCCCCTCACTCTTACATCATTTTACCCCCTTGGCAGCCCAATTCTTACATCGTTTTAGCCCCTCTGATCAAGTTACCCCCTCACTCTTAGACCATTCTACCCCCCTTGGCAGCCTAACTCTTACATAATTTTACCCCCTCTGAACAAATTACCCCTCACTCTTAGACCATTTTACCCCCCTTGGAAGCCCATATCTTATATCATTTTGCCCCCTCTGAACAAGTTAACCCTTCTCTCTTACATCATTTTACCCCCCTTGGCAGCCCAACTCTTACCTCATTTTACCCCATCTGGAAAAACTATCCCCTCACTCTTACACCATTTTACCCCCCGTGGCAGCCCAACTCTTACCTCACTATAATCACTCTGGACAAATTACCCCTCAATCTTACACCATTTTACCCCCCTTGAGAGCTCAACTCTTTCCTCATTTTACCCCCTCTGGACAAATCACTCCCTCAATCTTACACAATTTTAACCCCCTTGTCAGCCCTACTCTTACCTCATTACACCCCCTCTGGACAAATTACCCCTCACTCTTACAGCATTTTAACCCCCTTGTCAGCCCTATCCTTACCTCATATTACGCCCTCTGAACAAATTACCCCTCACTCTTACACCATTTTACCCCCTAGGCAGACCAACTCTCATATCTTTTTCCCCCTGTGAACAAATTCCCCCCTCACTTGTACACCATTTTAGCCCCCTTGTCAGCACTACTCTTACCTCATATTACCCCCTCTGGACAAATTACCCACTCAATCTTACACTATTTTACCCCACTTGGCAGCCCACTCTTACCTCATTTTACCCCATCTGGACAAAATACCCCCCACTCTTACACCATTTTAACCCCCTTGACAGCCCAACTCTTACCTAAGTTTACCCCCTCACTCTTATACCATTTTACCCCCCTTGCAGCCCTATTGTTACCTCATATTACCCCATCTGGACAATTTACCCCCTCACTCTTACTTCATTTTACCCCCCTTTGGCAGCCCAACTCTTACATCAATTTAGCCCCTCTGAACAAATTACCCCCACACTCTTACACCATTTTAGCCCCCTTGGCAGACTAACTCTTACATCATTTTACCCCCTCTGAACAAATTACCCCCACACTCTTACACCATTTTACCCCACTTGGCAGCCCAAATCTTACATCATTTTACGCCCTCTGAACAAATTACACCCTCACTCTTACACCATTTTGCCCCCCTTGTCAGCCCTACTCTTACCTCATATTACCCCCTCTGGACAAATTACCCCCTCAATCTTACCTCATTTTACCCCCTCTGGACGAATTACCCCCTCACTCTTACACAATTTCAGCCCCCTTGGCAGCCCATCTCTTACATCATTTTGTCCCCTCTGAACAAATTACCCCCTCACTCAAACATCATTCTACCCCCATTGGCAGCCCAATTCGGGGTATCGCATCGCATAGTACCAACGAGTATAAGGAAAAACTATAAAAAAATGTCAACAAACTTTTTGGATGAATCAGCTTGAAATTATGCCATTGAACAAAAATCAGGACATTGTGCACTAATCTTTAATCCGTAAAAATAAACAGACAAACATGAATTATTCGTATATTTTGTACTCCAAGTTTTGATTTATATAAAATAACAACTAAATATTCAACATTTGGATATAGTCGTAAATTTTGCTCATTTGAATTGAAAAGGTTTTCTTGTTCAGGTCAAAGAAAAAATTCAAAAAAGATGGGTTTGATTATATAAGTGAGAAGACCGTGCCTAATAAAACCATTTCTTGTTCAGAATTTTATTCTACAATCAAAATTCTTCTTCAGTGTAGAAGATCGATTCATTATGTTACTTTGTTACATTAGAGCAGTCGGAACTTTTTTTCAGACGGTCAGTATATTACTTAGTGAAATTGGCACTCTTTCATTACCAAAATGGATGGAATTGGCACTTTTTCATAAGCAAAAATTGCTGATTTCATCCATTATTAGTCAAAATATTGCAGTAGAGTCATCGTCATTGAAACCATTTATAAGGTAAACTAAATTACCCCCTCACTCTTACGCCATTTTACCTCCCTTGGCAGCCGAACATTTACATCATTTTACACCCTCTGAACAAATTACCCCCTCACTCTTACACCATTTTACCCCCCTTGGCGGCCCAACTCTTATCTCACTTTCCCCCCTCTGGACAAATCAGGCCCTCAATCTTACACCACTTTACCCCCCTTGCAGCCAAACTCTTAGCTCATTTTACCCCCTCTGGAAAAATTACCTCCTCATTCTTTCAGTATTTTACCTCACTTGGCAGCCCAACTCTTAAATCATTTTACGCCCTCTGAACATATTATCCCCTCACTCTTACACCATTTTCCCCCACTTGGCAGCCCAACTCTTACCTCATTATAATCCCTCTGGACAAATTACCCCCTCAATCTTACACCATTTTACCCCCCTTGGCAGCTCAACTCCTACCCCATTTTATTCCGTCTGGACAAATGACCCCCTCAATCTTACACCACTTTACCCCCCTTGCAGCCAAACTCTTAGCTCATTTTACCCCCTCTGGAAAAATTACCTCCTCATTCTTTCAGTATTTTACCTCACTTGGCAGCCCAACTCTTAAATCATTTTAAACCCTCTGAACATATTATCCCCTCACTCTTACACCATTTTCACCCACTTGGCAGCCCAAATCTTACCTCATATTATCCCCTCACTCTTACACCATTTTCCCCCACTTGGCAGCCCAACTCTTACCTCATATTATCCCCTCTGGACAAATTACCCACTCACTCTTACACCATTTTACCCCCTAGGCAGACCAACTTTTATATCGTTTTTCCCCCTCTGAACAAATTCCCCCCTCACTTGTACACCATTTTAGCCCCCTTGTCAACACTACTCTTACCTCATATTACGCCCTCTGAACAAATTACCCCTCACTCTTACACAATTTTACCCCCTAGGCAGACCAACTCTTATATCGTTTTCCCCCTCTGAACAAATTCCCCCCTCACTTGTACACCATTTTAGCCCCCTTGTCAGCACTACTCTTACCTCATATTACCCCCTCTGGACAATATACCCACTCAATCTTACACTATTTTACTCCACATTGCAGCCCAACTCTTAGCTCATTTTACCCCATCTGGACAAATTACCCCCTAATTCTTGCACTATTTTACCCCCTTGGTGGCCCAACTCTTACCTCATTTTCCCCCCTCTGGATAAATCACGCCCTCAATCTTTCACCATTTTAACCCCCATGGCAGCCCAACTCTTACGTCATTTTAGCCCCTCTGATCAAATTACCCCTCACTCCTACACCATTTTACCCACCTTGGCAGCCCAACTCTTACCTCATTATAATCCCTATGGACAAATTACCGCCTCAATCTTACCCCATTTTACCCCCCTTTGCAGCTCAACTCTTATCTCATTTTACCCCCTCTGGACAAATTACCCACTCACTCTTACACTATTTTACCCCACTTTGCAGCCCAACTATTACCTCATTTCAAACCATCTGTACAAATTACCCCCTAATTCTTATACTATTTTACCCCACTTGGCAAGCCAACCCTTACCTCATTTTACCCCCTCTGGACAAATTACCCCCTCACCTTTACATCTTTTTACCCCCCTTGGCAGCCCAACTCTTAACCCATTTTAGATTCTCTGAGCAAATTATCCCCTCACTCTTACACCATTTTAGCCCCTTGGCAGCCCAACTCTTACATCATTTTAGATTCTCTGAACAAATTATCCCCTCACTCTTACACCATTTTCACCCACTTGGCAGCCCAAATCTTACCTCATATTATCCCCTCACTCTTACACCATTTTCCCCCACTTGGCAGCCCAACTCTTACCTCATATTATCCCCTCTGGACAAATTACCCACTCACTCTTACACCATTTTACCCCCTAGGCAGACCAACTTTTATATCGTTTTTCCCCCTCTGAACAAATTCCCCCCTCACTTGTACACCATTTTAGCCCCCTTGTCAACACTACTCTTACCTCATATTACGCCCTCTGAACAAATTACCCCTCACTCTTACACAATTTTACCCCCTAGGCAGACCAACTCTTATATCGTTTTCCCCCTCTGAACAAATTCCCCCCTCACTTGTACACCATTTTAGCCCCCTTGTCAGCACTACTCTTACCTCATATTACCCCCTCTGGACAATATACCCACTCAATCTTACACTATTTTACTCCACATTGCAGCCCAACTCTTAGCTCATTTTACCCCATCTGGACAAATTACCCCCTAATTCTTGCACTATTTTACCCCCATGGCAGCCCAACTCTTACGTCATTTTAGCCCCTCTGATCAAATTACCCCTCACTCCTACACCATTTTACCCACCTTGGCAGCCCAACTCTTACCTCATTATAATCCCTATGGACAAATTACCGCCTCAATCTTACCCCATTTTACCCCCCTTTGCAGCTCAACTCTTATCTCATTTTACCCCCTCTGGACAAATTACCCACTCACTCTTACACTATTTTACCCCACTTTGCAGCCCAACTATTACCTCATTTCAAACCATCTGTACAAATTACCCCCTAATTCTTATACTATTTTACCCCACTTGGCAAGCCAACCCTTACCTCATTTTACCCCCTCTGGACAAATTACCCCCTCACCTTTACATCTTTTTACCCCCCTTGGCAGCCCAACTCTTAACCCATTTTAGATTCTCTGAACAAATTATCCCCTCACTCTTACACCATTTTAGCCCCTTGGCAGCCCAACTCTTACATCATTTTAGATTCTCTGAACAAATTATCCCCTCACTCTTACACCATTTTAGCCCCTTGGCAGCCCAACTCTTACCTCATTAAACCCCCTCTGGACAAATTACCCTCTCACTCTTACACCATTTTACCCCCTTGGCGGCCCAACTCTTACCTCATTTTCCCCCTCTGGATAAATCACCCCCTCAATCTTACACCATTTTAACCTCCTTGCAGCCAAACTCTTAGCTCATTTTACCCCCTCTGGACAAATTACCTCCTCATTTTTACAGTATTTTACCCCACTTGGCAGCCCAACTCTTAGCTCATTTTACCTCATCTGGAAAAATTAAACCTTCTCTCTCACAACATTTTAACCCCCTTGGCAGCCCAACTCTTACATCATTTTACAGCCTCTGAACAATTTATCCCCTCACTCTTACAGCATTTTACCTCCTTGGCAGCCCAACTCTTACCTCATTATAATCCCTCTGAACAAATTATACCCTCACTCTTACACAATTTTACCCCCCTTGGCAGCCCAACTCTTACCTCATTAAACCCCCTCTGGACAAATTACCCCCTCACTTTTACACCATTTTACCCCCTTGGCGGCCCAACTCTTACCTCATTTTCCCCCCTCTGGATAAATCACCCCCTCAATCTTACAATATTTTACCCCCCTTGTCAGCCCTACTCTTACCTCATATTACCCCCTCTGGACAAATTACCCACTCACTCTTACACTATTTTACCCCACTTTGCAGCCCAATTCTTACCTCATTTCAAACCATCTGGACAAAAACCCCCTAATTCTTATATTAATTTACCCCACTTGGCAACCCAACCCTTACCTCATTTTACCCCCTCTGGACAAATAACCCCCTCACTCTTACATCAATTTACCCCCCTTGGCAGCCCAACTCTTACCCCATTTTAACCCATCTGGAAAAATTAACCCTTCTCTCTTACACCATTTTACCCCCTTGGCAGCCTAACTCTTACATCATTTTAGACACTCTGAACAAAGTATCCCCTCACTCTTACACCAGTTTACACCCTTGGCGGCCCAACTCTTACCTCATTATAATCCCTCTGGACAAATTAACCCCTCAATCTTACACCATTTTACCCCCCTTGTCAGCTCTACTTTTTCCTCATATTACCCCCTCTGGACAAATTACCCACTCACTCTTACACTATTTTACCCCACTTGGCAGCCCAACTCTTACATCATTTTACCCCCTCTGAATAAATTACCCCCTCGCTCGTACAACATTTTACCCCCTTGGCGGCCCAACTCTTAACTCATTTTCCCCCCTCTGGACAAATTACCTCCTCAATCTTAAGGTATTTTACCCCACTTGGCAGCCCAACTCTTACCTCATTTTACCCCATCTGCAAAAATTAAACGTTCTCTCTTACACCATTTTCAACCTCTTGGCAGCTCAACTCTTACATCATTTTACACCCTCTGAACAAATTATCCCCTCACTCTTACACCATTTTACCCCCTTGGCGGCCCAACTCTTACCTCATTTTCCCCCCTCTGGATAAATCACCCCCTCAACCTTACACCATTTTAACCCCCTTGGCAGCCAACTCTTACCTCATTAAACCCCCTCTGGACGATTTACCCCCTCACTCTTACACCATTTTACCCCCTTGGTGGCCCAACTCTTACCTCATTTTCCCCCTTCTGGATAAATCACCCCCTCAATCTTACACCATTTTAACACCCTTGCAGCCAAACTCTTAGCTCATTTTACCCCCTCTGGACAAATTACCTCCTCATTCTTACAGTCTTTTACCCCACTTGGCAGCCCAACTCTTACCTCATTTTACCCCATCTGGAAAAATTAAATCTTCTCTCTTACACCATTTTACCCCCCTTGGCAGCCCAACTCTTACATCATTTTACACCCTCTGAACAAATTATCTCCTCACTCTTACAGCATTTTACCCCCTTGGCAGCCCAACTCTTACCTCATTATAATCCCTCTGAACAAATTATCCCCTCAGTCTTACACCATTTTACCCCCCTTGGCGACCCAACTCTTACCTCATTTTCCCCCCCTCTGGATAAATCACCCCCTCAATCTTTCACCATTTTACCCTCTTGTCAGCCCTACTCTTACCTCATATTACCCCCTCAGGACAAATAACCCACTCATTCTTACACTATTTTACCCCACTTTGCAGCCCAACTCTTACCTCATTTCAGCCCTCTGATCAACTTACCCTCTAATTCTTATCCAATTTTACCCCACTTGGCAACCCAACCTTTACCTCATTTTACCCTCTGGACAAATAATCTCCTCACTCTTACATCATTTTACCCCCCTTGGCAGCCCAACTCTTACCTCATTTTACCCCATCTGGAAAAATTAACCCTTCTCTCTTACACCATTTTACCCCCCTTGGCAGCCAACTCTTACATCATTTTAGACTTTCTGAACAAATTATCCCCTCACTCTTACACCATTTTACCCCCCTTGGCAGCCCAACTCTTACCTCATTATAATCCCTCTGGACAAATTACCCCCTCTGTCTTACACCATTTCACATCCCTTGTCAGCTCTACTTTTTCCTCATATTACCCGCTCTGAACAAATTACCCCCTCACTCTTACACCATTTTACCCCCCTTGGCAGCCCAACTCTTTCATCATTTTACCCGCTCTGAACAAGTTACCTCCTCACTCTTACTCCATTTTACTCCCCTTGGCAGGCCAACTCTTACCTCACTTTACCCCCTGTGGACAAATTACCTCCTCACTCTTACCTCATTTTATCCCCTCTGGACAAATTACCCCCTCACTCTTACACGATTTTACCCCCCTGGCGACCCAACTCTTACCTCATTTTCCCCCCTCTGGATAAATCCCCCCCTCAATCTTTCACCATTTTACCCTCTTGTCAGCCCTACTCTTACCTCATATTACCCCCTCTGGACAAATGACCCACTCATTCTTACACTATTTTACCCCACTTTGCAGCCCAACTCTTACCTCTTTTCAGCCCATCTGGTCAAATTACCCTCTAATTCTTATCCTATTTTACCCCACTTGGCAACCCAACCCTTACCTCATTTTACCCTCTGGACAAATAACCTCCTCACTCTTACATCATTTTACCCCCCTCTGCAGCCCAACTCTTACCTCATTTTACCCCATCTGGAAAAATTAACCCTTCTCTCTTACACCATTTTACCCCCCTTGGCAGCCCAACTCTTACATCATTTTAGACTTTCTGAACAAATTATCCCCTCACTCTTACAGCATTTTACCCCCCTTGGCAGCCCAACTCTTACCTCATTATAATCCCTCTGGACAAATTACCCCCTCAGTCTTACACCATTTTACATCCCTTGTCAGCTCTACTTTTTCCTCATATTACCCCCTCTGGACAAATTAACCCCTCGCTCGTACACCATTTTACCCCCTTGGCGGCCCAACTCTTAACTCATTTTCCCCCCTCTGGACAAATTACCTCCTCAATCTTAAGGTATTTTACCCCCTTGGTGGCCCAACTCTTACCTCATTTTCCCCCCTCTGGATAAATCACGCCCTCAATCTTTCACCATTTTAACCCCCTTGCAGCCAAACTCTTAGCTCATTTTACCCCCCCTGGACAAATTACCTCCTCATTCTTACAGTATTTTACCCCACTTGGCAGCCCAACTCTTACCTCATTTTACCCCATCTGGAAAAATTAAACTTTCTCTCTTACACCATTTTACCCCCCTTGGCAGCCCAACTCTTACATCATTTTACACCCTCTGAACAAATTATCTCCTCACTCTTACAGCATTTTACCCCCTTGGCAGCGCAACTCTTACCTCATTTTCCCCCCTCTGGATAAATCACCCCCTCAATCTTTCACCATTTTACCCTCTTGTCAGCCCAACTATTACCTCATTTCAGCCCATCTGGTCAAATTACCCTCTAATTCTTATCCTATTTTACCCCACTTGGCAACCCAACCCTTACCTCATTTTACCCTCTGGACAAATAACCTCCTTACTCTTACACCATTTTACCCCCCTTGGCAGCCCAACTCTTACATCATTTTAGACTTTCTGAACAAATTATCCCCTCACTCTTACACCATTTTACCCCCCTTGGCAGCCCAACTCTTACCTCATTATAATCCCTCTGGACAAATTACCCTCTCAGTCTTACACCATTTTACATCCCTTGTCAGCTCTACTTTTTCCTCATATTACCCCCTCTGGACAAATTACCCCCTCGCTCGTACACCATTTTACCCCCTTGGCGGCCCAACTCTTAACTCATTTTCCCCCCTCTGGACAAATTACCTCCTCAATCTTAAGGTATTTTACCCCCTTGGCAGCCCAACTCTTACCTCATTTTCCCCCCTCTGGATAAATCACCCCCTCAATCTTCCACCATTTTACCCTCTTGTCAGCCCAACTATTACCTCATTTCAGCCCATCTGGTCAAATTACCCTCTAATTCTTATCCTATTTTACCCCACTTGGCAACCCAACCCTTACCTCATTTTACCCTCTGGACAAATAACCTCCTCACTCTTAAATCATTTTACCCCCCTTGGCAGCCCAACTCTTACCTCATTTTACCCCATCTGGAAAAATTAACCCTTCTCTCTTACACCATTTTACCCCCCTTGGCAGCCCAACTCTTACATCATTTTAGACTTTCTGAACAAATTATCCCCTCACTCTTACACCATTTTACCCCCTTGGCAGCCCAACTCTTACCTCATTATAATCCCTCTGGACAAATTACCCCCTCAGTCTTACACCATTTTACATCCCTTGTCAGCTCTACTTTTTCCTCATATTACCCCCTCTGGACAAATTACCCCTTCGCTCGTACACCATTTTACCCCCTTGGCTGCCCAACTCTTAACTTATTTTCCCCCCTCTGGACAAATTACCTCCTCAATCTTAAGGTATTTTACCCCACTTGGCAGCCCAACTCTTACCTCATTTTACCCCATCTGCAAAAATTAAACGTTCTCTCTTACACCATTTTCAACCTCTTGGCGGCCCAACTCTTACCTCATTTTCCCCCCTCTGGATAAATCACCCCCTCAATCTTACACCATTTTAACCCCCTTGGCAGCCAACTCTTACCTCATTAAACCCCCTCTGGACGATTTACCCCCTCACTCTTACACCATTTTACCCCCTTGGTGGCCCAACTCTTACCTCATTTTCCCCCCTCTGGATAAATCACCCCCTCAATCTTACACCATTTTAACCCCTTTGCAGCCAAACTCTTAGCTCATTTTACCCCCTCTGGACAAATTACCTCCTCATTCTTACAGTATTTTACCCCACTTGGCAGCCCAACTCTTACCTTATTTTACCCCATCTGGAAAAATTAAACCTTCTCTCTTACACCATTTTACCCCCCTTGGCAGCCCAACTCTTACATCATTTTACACCCTCTGAACAAATTATCTCCTCACTCTTACAGCATTTTACCCCCTTGGCAGCCCAACTCTTACCTCATTTTCCCCCCTCTGGATAAATCACCCCCTCAATCTTTCACCATTTTACCCTCTTGTCAGCCCAACTATTACCTCATTTCAGCCCATCTGGTCAAATTACCCTCTAATTCTTATCCTATTTTACCCCACTTGGCAACCCAACCCTTACCTCATTTTACCCTCTGGACAAATAACCTCCTCACTCTTACATCATTTTACCCCCCTTGGTAGCCCAACTCTTACCTCATTTTACCCCATCTGGAAAAATTAACCCTTCTCTCTTACACCATTTTACCCCCCTTGGCAGCCCAACTCTTACATCATTTTAGACTTTCTGAACAAATTATCCCCTCACTCTTACACCATTTTACCCCCCTTGGCAGCCCAACTCTTACCTCATTATAATCCCTCTGGACAAATTACCCTCTCAGTCTTACACCATTTTACATCCCTTGTCAGCTCTACTTTATCCTCATATTACCCCCTCTGGACAAATTACCCCCTCGCTCGTACACCATTTTACCCCCTTGGCGGCCCAACTCTTAACTCATTTTCCCCCCTCTGGACAAATTACCTCCTCAATCTTAAGGTATTTTACCCCCTTGGCAGCCCAACTCTTACCTCATTTTCCCCCCTCTGGATAAATCACCCCCTCAATCTTCCACCATTTTACCCTCTTGTCAGCCCAACTATTACCTCATTTCAGCCCATCTGGTCAAATTACCCTCTAATTCTTATCCTATTTTACCCCACTTGGCAACCCAACCCTTACCTCATTTTACCCTCTGGACAAATAACCTCCTCACTCTTACATCATTTTACCCCCCTTGGCAGCCCAACTCTTACCTCATTTTACCCCATCTGGAAAAATTAACCCTTCTCTCATACACCATTTTACCCCCCTTGGCAGCCCAACTCTTACATCATTTTAGACTTTCTGAACAAATTATCCCCTCACTCTTACACCATTTTACCCCCTTGGCAGCCCAACTTTTACCTCATTATAATCCCTCTGGACAAATTACCCCCTCAGTCTTACACCATTTTACATCCCTTGTCAGCTCTACTTTTTCCTCATATTACCCCCTCTGGACAAATTACCCCCTCGCTCGTACACCATTTTACCCCCTTGGCGGCCCAACTCTTAACTCATTTTCCCCCCTCTGGACAAATTACCTCCTCAATCTTAAGGTATTTTACCCCACTTGGCAGCCCAACTCTTACCTCATTTTACCCCATCTGCAAAAATTAAACGTTCTCTCTTACACCATTTTCAACCTCTTGGCGGCCCAACTCTTACCTCATTTTCCCCCCTCTGGATAAATCACCCCCTCAATCTTACACCATTTTAACCCCTTGGCAGCCAACTCTTACCTCATTAAACCCCCTCTGGACGATTTACCCCCTCACTCTTACACCATTTTACCCCCTTGGTGGCCCAACTCTTACCTCATTTTCCCCCCTCTGGATAAATCACCCCCTCAATCTTACACCATTTTAACCCCTTTGCAGCCAAACTCTTAGCTCATTTTACCCCCTCTGGACAAATTACCTCCTCATTCTTACAGTATTTTACCCCCCTTGGCAGCCCAACTCTTACCTCATTTTACCCCATCTGGAAAAATTAACCCTTCTCTCTTACACCATTTTACCCCCCTTGGCAGCCCAACTCTTACATCATTTTAGACTTTCTGAACAAATTATCCCCTCACTCTTACACCATTTTACCCCCCTTGGCAGCCCAACTCTTACCTCATTATAATCCCTCTGGACAAATTACCCCCTCAGTCTTACACCATTTTACATCCCTTGTCAGCTCTACTTTTTCCTCATATTACCCCCTCTGGACAAATTACCCCCTCGCTCGTACACCATTTTACCCCCTTGGCGGCCCAACTCTTAACTCATTTTCCCCCCTCTGGACAAATTACCTCCTCAATCTTAAGGTATTTTACCCCACTTGGCAGCCCAACTCTTACCTCATTTTACCCCATCTGCAAAAATTAAACGTTCTCTCTTACACCATTTTCAACCTCTTGGCGGCCCAACTCTTACCTCATTTTCCCCCCTCTGGATAAATCACCCCCTCAATCTTACACCATTTTAACCCCCTTGGCAGCCAACTCTTACCTCATTAAACCCCCTCTGGACGATTTACCCCCTCACTCTTACACCATTTTACCCCCTTGGTGTCCCAACTCTTACCTCATTTTCCCCCCTCTGGATAAATCACCCCCTCAATCTTACACCATTTTAACCCCTTGGCAGCCAAACTCTTAGCTCATTTTACCCCCTCTGGACAAATTACCTCCTCATTCTTACAGTATTTTACCCCACTTGGCAGCCCAACTCTTACCTTATTTTACCCCATCTGGAAAAATTAAACCTTCTCTCTTACACCATTTTACCACCCTTGGCAGTCCAACTCTTACATCATTTTACATCCTCTGAACAAATTATCTCCTCACTCTTACAGCATTTTACCCCCTTGGCAGCCCAACTCTTACCTCATTATAATCCCTCTGAACAAATTATCCCCTCAGTCTTACACCATTTTACCCCCCTTGGCAGCCCAACTCTTACCTCATTAAACCCCCTCTGGACAAATTACCACCTCACTCTTACACCATTTTACCCCCTTGGCGACCCAACTCTTACCTCATTTTCCCCCCTATGGATAAATCACCCCCTCAATCTTTCACCATTTTACCCTCTTGTCAGCCCTACTCTTACCTCATATTACCCCTCTGGACAAATGACCCACTCACTCTTACACTAATTTACCCCACTTTGCAGCCCAACTCTTACCTCATTTCAGCCCATCTGGTCAAATTACCCTCTAATTCTTATCCTATTTTACCCCACTTGGCAACCCAACCCTTACCTCATTTTACCCTCTGGACAAATAACCTCCTCACTCTTACATCATTTTACCCCCCTTGGCAGCCCAACTCTTACCTCATTTTACCCCATCTGGAAAAATTAACCCTTCTCTCTTACACCATTTTACCCCCCTTGGCAGCCCAACTCTTACATCATTTTAGACTTTCTGAGCAAATTATCCCCTCACTCTTACACCATTTTACCCCCCTTGGCAGCGCAACTCTTACCTCATTATGATCCCTCTGGACAAATTACCCCCTCAGTCTTACACCATTTTACATCCCTTGGCAGCTCAACTCTTATCTCATTTTACCCCCTCTGGACAAATCACCCCCTCAATCTTACACCATTTTACCCGCCTTGTCAGCCTTACTTTTACCTCATATTACCCCCTAAGGACAAATTACCCTTTCACTCTTACACTATTTTAACCCACTTGGCAGCCCAACTCCTACATCATTTTACCCCTCTGAAAAAATTACCCCCTCACTCTTTCATCATTTTACCCCATTGGCAGCCCAACTCGGGGTATCACATCGCATATTATCAACGAGTATAAGGAAAAAATATAAAAAAATGTCAACATACTTTTTGAATGAATCAGCTTGAAATTATCCTATTGAGCAAAAATCTGGACATTGTGCACCACTCCTTTATCCGTAAAAATGAAATGACAAACATGAATTATCCCTATCTTTTGTACTCCAAGTTTTGATTTATATAAAATAACAACTAAATATTCAACAATTGGATATAGTCGTAAAATTTGCTCATTTGAATTGAAAAAAGTTTTCTCTTTCAGGCCAAAGAAAAAATTCAAAGAAGATGGGTTTGATAATATAAGTGAGAAGACTGTGCTTAATAAAACCATTTAGTGTTCAGACTTTTATTCTACAGTCAAATTTTTTCTTCAGTGTAGAACATCAATTCATTATGTCACTTTGTTAAAGTAGAGCAGTATGAACTTTTTTTCAGCCGGTCAGTATATTACTAAGTGAAATTGGCACTTTTTCATTGGCATGTAATAACCAAAAATTGCAGATTCCGTCCATTATTAGGCAACATATTGCAGTAGAGTCATCGTCATTGAAAACATTTTTAAGATAAACTAAATTATCCCCTCACTCTTACACCATTTTACCCCACTTGACTGCCCTAATCTTACCTCATCAAACCCCCTCTGGACAAATTACCCCCTCACTCTTACACCATTTTAACCCCCTTGCAGCCACACTCTTAGCCCATTTTACCCCCTCTGGACAAATTACCTCCTCATTCTTACAGTATTTTACCCCACTTGGCAGCCCAACTCTTACCTCATTTTACGCCATCTGGAAAAATTAAACCTTCTCTTTTACACCATTTTACCCCCCTTGGAAGCCCAATTCTTACATCATTTTACATCCTCTGAACAAATTATCCCCTCACTTTTACAGAATTTTACCCCCTTGGCAGCCCAACTCTTACCTCAATATAAATCCTCTGGACAAATTACCCGCTCAATCTTACACCATTTTACCCCCCTTAGCAGCTCAACTCTTACCTCATTTTACCCCTTCTGGACAAGTCACCCCCTCAATCTTACACCATTTTACCCCACTTGTCAGCCCTACCCTTACCTCTTATTACCCCCTCTGGACAAATTACCCACTCACTCTTACACTTTTTTACCCCACTTTGCAGCCCAACTCTTACCTCATTTTACCCCATCTGGACAAATTACCCCTAATTCTTATACTATTTTACCCCACTTGGCAACCCAACCCTTACCTAATTTTAACCCCTCAGGACAAATTACCCCCTCACTCTTACATCATTTTAGCCCCTCTGAACAAATTACCCCCTCACTCTTAGACCATTCTACCCCCCTTGGCAGTCTAACTCTTACATCATTTTTCCACCTCTGAACAAATTACCCCTCACTCTTAGACCATTTTCCCCCCTTGGAAGCCCATATCTTACATCATTTTACCCCCTCTGAACAAATTGCCCCCTCACTCTTACACCTTTTTACCCCCCTTGGCAGCCCAACTCTTACCATATTTTACCCCCTCACTCTTACACCATTTTACCCCCCTTGGCAGCCCAACTCTTATCTCTTTTTACCACCTCTGGACAAATTACCCCCTCATTCTTACACCATTTTACCCCCCTTAGCAGCCCAACATCTACCTCATTTTACCCCATCTGGAAAAATTAACCCTTCGCTCTTACACCATTTTAACGCCTTTGGCAGCCCAACTCTTACATCATTTTACACACTCTGAGCAAATTATCCCCTCACTCTTACACCTTTTTACCCCCCGTGGTAGCCCAACTCTTACCTCACTATAATCCCTCTGGACAAATTACCCCCTCATTCTTACACCATTTTACCCCCCTTGGCAGTCCAACTCTTACCTCATTTTACCCCATCTGGAAAAATTAACCCTTCGCTCTTACACCTTTTTACCACCATTGGAAGCCCATATCTTACATCATTTTACCCCCTCTGAACAAATTACCCCCTCACTCTTACACATTTTTACCCCCCTTGGCAGCCCAACTCTTACCATATTTTACCCCTCACTCTTACACCATTTTACCCCACTTGGCAGCCCAACTCTTATCTCATTTTACCCCATCTGGAAAAATTAACCCTCCGCTCTCACACCATTTTACCAACTCTTACATCGTTTTACACACTCTGAACAAATTGTCCCCTCACTCTTACACCATTTTACCCCCCGTGGCAGCCCAACTCTTACCTCACTATAATCCCTCTGGACAAATTACCCCCTCAATCTTACACCATTTTACCCCCCTTGAGAGCTCAACTCTTTCCTCATTTTACCCCCTCTGGACAAGTCACCCCCTCAATCTTACACCATTTTACCCCCCTTGTCAGCCCTACCCTTACCTCTTATTACCCCCTCTAGACAAATAACCCACTCACTCTTACACTATTTTATCCCACTTGGCGGCCCAATTCTTACATCATTTTACATCCTCTGAACAAATTATCCCCTCACTCTTACAGAATTTTACCCCCTTGGCAGCCCAACTCTTACCTCAATATAAATCCTCTGGACAAATTACCCGCTCAATCTTACACCATTTTACTCCCCTTGGCAGCTCAACTCTTACCTCATTTTACCCCTTCTGGACAAGTCACCCCCTCAATCTTACACCATTTTACCCCACTTGTCAGCCCTACCCTTACCTCTTATTACCCCCTCTGGACAAATTACTCACTCACTCTTACACTTTTTTACCCCACTTTGCAGCCCAACTCTTACCTCATTTTACCCCATCTGGACAAATTACCCCTAATTCTTATACTATTTTACCCCACTTGGCAACCCAACCCTTACCTAATTTTAACCCCTCTGGACAAATTACCCCCTCACTCTTACATCATTTTAGCCCCTCTGAACAAATTACCCCCTCACTCTTAGACCATTCTACCCCCCTTGGCAGTCTAACTCTTACATCATTTTACCACCTCTGAATAAATTACCCCTCACTCTTAGACCATTTTCCTCCCTTGGACGCCCATATCTTACATCATTTTACCCCCTCTGAACAAATTGCCCCCTCACTCTTACACCTTTTTACCCACTTGGCAGCCCAACTCTTACCATATTTTACCCCCTCACTCTTACACCATTTTACCCCCCCTGGCAGCCCAACTCTTATCTCTTCTTACCACCTCTGGACAAATTACCCCCTCATTCTTACACCATTTTACCCCCCTTAGCAGCCCAACACCTACCTCATTTTACCCCATCTGGAAAAATTAACCCTTCGCTCTTACACCATTTCAACGCCTTTGGCAGCCCAACTCTTACATCATTTTACACACTCTGAGCAAATTATCCCCTCACTCTTACACCTTTTTATCCCCCGTGGCAGCCCAACTCTTACCTCACTATAATCCCTCTGGACAAATTACGCCCTCATTCTTACACCATTTTACCCCCCTTGGCAGTCCAACTCTTACCTCATTTTACCCCATCTGGAAAAATTAACCCTTCGCTCTTACACCATTTTACCACCATTGGAAGCCCATATCTTACATCATTTTACCCCCTCTGAACAAATTACCCCCTCACTCTTGCACATTTTTACCCCCCTTGGCAGCCCAACTCTTACCATATTTTACCCCTCACTCTTACACCATTTTACCCCCCTTGGCAGCCCAACTCTTATCTCTTTTTACCACCTCTGGACAAATTACCCCCTCATTCTTACATCATTTTACCCCACTTGGCAGCCCAACTTTTACCTCATTTTACCCCATCTGGAAAAATTAACCCTCCGCTCTTACACCATTTTACCAAATCTTACATCGTTTTACACACTCTGAACAAATTGTCCCCTCACTCTTACACCATTTTACCCCCCGTGGCAGCCCAACTCTTACCTCACTATAATCCCTCTTGACAAATTACCCCCTCAATCTTACACCATTTTACCCCCCTTGAGAGCTCAACTCTTTCCTCATTTTACCCGCTCTGGACAAGTCAACCCCTCACTCTTACACCATTTTACCCCCCGTGGCAGCCCAACTCTTACCTCACTATAATCCCTCTTGACAAATTACCCCCTCAATCTTACACCATTTTACCCCCCTTGAGAGCTCAACTCTTTCCTCATTTTACCCGCTCTGGACAAGTCACCCCCTCAATCTTACATCATTTTACCCCCTCTGAAAAAATTACCCCCTCACTCTTACATCAATTTACCCCCCTTGGCAGCCAAACTCTTACATCTTTTTAGCCCCTCCGAACAAATTACCCCTTTACTCTTAGACCATTCTACCCCCCTTGGCAGCCTAACTCTTACATCATTTTAGCCCCTCTGAACAAATTACCCCCCACTCTTACACCTTTTTACCCCTTGGCAGCCCAACTCTTACCATATTTTACCCCCTTACTCTTACACCATTTTACCAACCCCCACCCCCCTTGGCAGCACAACTCTTACCTCGTTTTACACACTCTGAACAAATTATCCCCTCACTCTTACACCATTTTACCCCCCTGGCAGCCCAACTCTTACCTCACTATAATCCCTCTGGACAAATTACCCCCTCAATCTTACACCATTTTACCCCCCCCCCCCTTGGCAGCTCAACTCTTACCTCATTTTACCCCCTCTGGACAAATCATCCCCTCAATCTTACACCATTTTACCCCCCTTGGCAGAACAACTCTTATCTCTTTTTACCACCTCTGGACAAATTACCCCCTCATTCTTGCACCATTTTACACCCCTTGGCAGCCCAACTCTTACCTCATTTTACCCCATCTGGAAAAATTAACCCTTCGCTCTTACACCATTTTACCGCCCTTGGCAGCCCAACTCTTACATCATTTTACACACTCTGGAAAAATAAACCCTTCGCTCTTACACCATTTTACCCCCCTTGGCAGCCCAACTCTTATCTCTTTTTACCACATCTGGACAAATTACCCCCTCATTCTTACACCATTTCACCCCCCATTGGCAGCCCAACTCTTACCTCCTTTTACCCCATCTGGAAAAACTATCCCCTCACTCTTACACCATTTTACCCCCCGTGGCAGCCCAACTCTTACCTCACTATAATCACTCTGGACAAATAACCCACTCACTCTTACACTATTTTATTCCACTTGGCGGCCCAATTCTTACCTCATTTTACCCCTTCTGGACAAATTAACCCCTAATTCTTACACTATATTACCCGACTTGGCAACCCAACCCTTACTTCATTTTACCCCCTCTGGAAAAATTACCCCCTCACTCTTACATCATTTTACCCCCCTTGGCAGCCCAACTCTTACATCATTTTAGCCCCTCCAAACAAATTACCCCCTCACTCTTAGACCATTCTACCCCCCTTGGCAGCCTAACTCTTTCATCATTTTAGCCCCGCTGAACAAATTACCCCCTCACTCTTACACTACACCTTTTTACCCCCCTTGGCAGCCGAACTCTTACCATATTTTACCCCCTCGCTCTTACACCATTTTACCCGCCTTGGCAGCACAACTCTTACCTCATTTTACACACTCTGGACAAATTATCCCCTCACTCCTACACCATTTTACCCCCCTTGGCAGCCCAACTCACTATAATCTCACTATTACCTCAATATAATCCCTCTGGACAATTTACCCCCTCAATCTTACCCCATTTTACCCCCCCCCTGGCAGCTCAACTCTTACCTCATTTTACCCCCTCTGGACAAATCACCCCCTCAATCTTACACCATTTTACCCCCCTTGTCAGCCCTACTCTTACCTCCTATTACCCTCTCTGGACAAATAACCCACTCACTCTTACACTATTTTTCCCCACTTGGCGGCCCAACTCTTACCACATTTTACCCCTTCTGGACAAATTACCCCCTACTTCTTACACTATATTACCCAACTTGGCAGCCCAACCTTTATCTCATTTTACCCCTCTGGACAAATCACTCTTACATCATTTTACCCCCCTTGGCAGCCCAAACCCTACATCATTTTAGCCCCTCTGAACAAATTACCCCCTCACTCTTATACCATTCTACCCCCCTTGGCAGCCTAACTCTTACATCATTTTACCGCCTCTGAACAAATTACCCCTCACTCTTAGACCATTTTACCCCCCTCGGAAGCCAATATCTTACATCATTTTACCCCCCCTGAAAAAATTACCCCCTCACTCTTACACCTTTTTACCCACTTGGCGGCCCAACTCTTACCACATTTTACCCCTTCTGGACAAATTACCCCCTACTTCTTACACTATATTACCCAACTTGGCAGCCCAACCTTTATCTCATTTTACCCCTCTGGACAAATCACTCTTACATCATTTTACCCCCCTTGGCAGCCAAAACCCTACATCATTTTAGCCCCTCTGAACAAATTACCCCCTCACTCTTATACCATTCTACCCCCCTTGGCAGCCAAACTCTTATCTCATTTTGCCCCATGTGAACAAATTACCCCTCACTCTTAGACCATTTTACCCCCCTCGGAAGCCAATATCTTACATCATTTTACCCCCTCTGAACAAATTACCCCCTCACTCCTACACCATTTTACCCCCCTTAGCAGCCCAACTCCTACACTTACATCAATTTACCCGCTCTGAACAAATTACCCCCTCACTCTTAGACCATTCTACCCCACTTGGCAGCCTAACTCTTACATCATTTTACCGCCTCTGAACAAATTACCCCTCACCCTTAGACCATTTTACCCCCCTCGGAAGCCAATATCTTACATCATTTTACCCCCTCTGAACAAATTACCCCCTCACTCTTACACCATTTTACCCCCCTTAGCAGCCCAACTCTTACACTTACATCAATTTACCCGCTCTGAACAAATTACCCCCTCACTCTTACACCATTTTACCCCCCTTGGCAGACAACTCTTACATCATTTTACCCCCTCTGAACAAATTACCTCCTCACTCTTACACCATTTTACCCCCCTTGGCAGGCCAACTCTTACCTCACTTTAACCCCTGTGGACAAATTACCTCCTCACTCTTACACCATTTTACCCCCCTTAGCAGCCCAACTCCTACACTTGCATCAATTTACCCGCTCTGAACAAATTACCCCCTCACTCTTACACCATTTTACCCCCCTTGGCAGCCCAATTCTTACATCATTTTACCCCCTCTGAACAAATTACCTACTCCTTAGCAGACCAACTCTTAGACTTACATCAATTTACCCGCTCTGAACAAATTACCCCCTCACTATTACACCATTTTACCCCCCTTGGCAGCCCAACTCTTACATCATTTTACCACCTCTGAACAAATCACCTCCTCACTCTTACTCTATTTTACTCCCCTTGGCAGGCCAACTCTTACCTCACTTTACCCCCTGTGGACAAATTACCCCCTCACTCTTACCTCATTTTATCCCCTTTGGACAAATTACCCCCTTACTCTTACACCATTTTACCCCCCCTTGGCAGCCCAGCTCTGACATCATTTTACCCCCTCTGAACAAATTACCTCCTCACTCTTACTCCATTTTACTCCCTTTGGCAGGCCAACTCTTACCTCACTTTACCCCCTGTGGACAAATTACCCCCTCACTCTTACCTCATTTTATCCCCTTTGGACAAATTACCCCCTTACTCTTACACCATTTTACCCCCCCTTGGCAGCCCAGCTCTGACATCATTTTACCCCCTCTGAACAAATTACCTCCTCACTCTTACTCCATTTTACCCCCCTTGGCAGCCCAACTCTTACATCATTTTAGCCCCTCCAAACAAATTACCCCCTCACTCTTAGACCATTCTACCCCCCTTGGCAGCCTAACTCTTTCATCATTTTAGCCCCGCTGAACAAATTACCCCCTCACTCTTACACTACACCTTTTTACCCCCCTTGGCAGCCGAACTCTTACCATATTTTACCCCCTCGCTCTTACACCATTTTACCCGCCTTGGCAGCACAACTCTTACCTCATTTTACACACTCTGGACAAATTATCCCCTCACTCCTACACCATTTTACCCCCCTTGGCAGCCCAACTCACTATAATCTCACTATTACCTCAATATAATCCCTCTGGACAATTTACCCCCTCAATCTTACCCCATTTTACCCCCCCCCCCTGGCAGCTCAACTCTTACCTCATTTTACCCCCTCTGGACAAATCACCCCCTCAATCTTACACCATTTTACCCCCCTTGTCAGCCCTACTCTTACCTCCTATTACCCTCTCTGGACAAATAACCCACTCACTCTTACACTATTTTTCCCCACTTGGCGGCCCAACTCTTACCACATTTTACCCCTTCTGGACAAATTACCCCCTACTTCTTACACTATATTACCCAACTTGGCAGCCCAACCTTTATCTCATTTTACCCCTCTGGACAAATCACTCTTACATCATTTTACCCCCCTTGGCAGCCCAAACCCTACATCATTTTAGCCCCTCTGAACAAATTACCCCCTCACTCTTATACCATTCTACCCCCCTTGGCAGCCTAACTCTTACATCATTTTACCGCCTCTGAACAAATTACCCCTCACTCTTAGACCATTTTACCCCCCTCGGAAGCCAATATCTTACATCATTTTACCCCCCCTGAAAAAATTACCCCCTCACTCTTACACCTTTTTACCCCCTTGGCAGCCCAACTCTTACTTTGTTTTTCCCCCTCACTCTTACACCATTTTACCCCCCTTGGCAGCCCAACTCTTATCTCATTTTGCCCCATGTGAACAAATTACCCCTCACTCTTAGACCATTTTACCCCCCTCGGAAGCCAATATCTTACATCATTTTACCCCCTCTGAACAAATTACCCCCTCACTCCTACACCATTTTACCCCCCTTAGCAGCCCAACTCCTACACTTACATCAATTTACCCGCTCTGAACAAATTACCCCCTCACTCTTAGACCATTCTACCCCACTTGGCAGCCTAACTCTTACATCATTTTACCGCCTCTGAACAAATTACCCCTCACTCTTAGACCATTTTACCCCCCTCGGAAGCCAATATCTTACATCATTTTACCCCCTCTGAACAAATTACCCCCTCACTCTTACACCATTTTACCCCCCTTAGCAGCCCAACTCTTACACTTACATCAATTTACCCGCTCTGAACAAATTACCCCCTCACTCTTACACCATTTTACCCCCCTTGGCAGACAACTCTTACATCATTTTACCCCCTCTGAACAAATTACCTCCTCACTCTTACACCATTTTACCCCCCTTGGCAGGCCAACTCTTACCTCACTTTAACCCCTGTGGACAAATTACCTCCTCACTCTTACACCATTTTACCCCCCTTAGCAGCCCAACTCCTACACTTGCATCAATTTACCCGCTCTGAACAAATTACCCCCTCACTCTTACACCATTTTACCCCCCTTGGCAGCCCAATTCTTACATCATTTTACCCCCTCTGAGCAAATTACCTACTCACTCTTACACCATTTTACCCCCCTTAGCAGACCAACTCTTAGACTTACATCAATTTACCCGCTCTGAACAAATTACCCCCTCACTATTACACCATTTTACCCCCCTTGGCAGCCCAACTCTTACATCATTTTACCACCTCTGAACAAATCACCTCCTCACTCTTACTCTATTTTACGCCCCTTGGCAGGCCAACTCTTACCTCACTTTACCCCCTGTGGACAAATTACCCCCTCACTCTTACCTCATTTTATCCCCTTTGGACAAATTACCCCCTTACTCTTACACCATTTTACCCCCCCTTGGCAGCCCAGCTCTGACATCATTTTACCCCCTCTGAACAAATTACCTCCTCACTCTTACTCCATTTTACTCCCTTTGGCAGGCCAACTCTTACCTCACTTTACCCCCTGTGGACAAATTACCCCCTCACTCTTACCTCATTTTATCCCCTTTGGACAAATTACCCCCTCACTCTTACATCATTTTACCCCCCTTGGCAGCCAAAATCTTACATCATTTTACCCCCCTGAAAAAATTACACCCTCGCTCTTACACCTTTTTACCCCCTTGGCAGCCCAACTCTTACTTTATTTTACCCCCTCACTCTTACACCATATTACCTCCCTTGGCAGCCCAAATCTTACATCATTTTAGCCCCTCTGAACAAATTACCCTCTCACTCTTAGACCATTCTACCCCCCTTGGCAGCCTAACTCTTACATCATTTTACCCCATCTGAACAAATTACCTCCTCACTTTTACACCATTTTAACCCCCTTAGCAGCCCAACTCTTACATTTACATCATTTTACCGCCTCTGAACAAATTACCCCTCCCTCTTACACCATTTTACCCCCCTTAGCAGCCCAACTCTTACACTTGCATCAATTTACCCGCTCTGAACAAATTACCCCCTCACTCTTACACCACTTTACCCCCCTTGGCAGCCCAACTCTTACATCATTTTACCCCCCCTGAACAAATTACCTCCTCACTCTTACACCATTTTACCCCCCTTGGCAGACCAACTCTTACATCATATTACCCCATCAGAACAAATTACCTCCTCACTCTTACACCATTTTACCCCCCTTAGCAGCCCAACTCTTAAACTTACATCAATTTACCCATTCTGAACAAATTACCCCCTCAATATTACACCATTTTACCCCCCTTAGCAGCCCAACTCTTACACTTACATCAAATTACCCGCTCTGAACAAATTACCCCCTCACTCTTACACCACTTTACCCCCCTTGGCAGCCCAACTCTTACATCATTTTACCCCCTCTGAACAAATTACCTCCTCACTCTTACACCATTTTATCCCCCTTAGCAGCCCAACTCTTACACTTACATCAATTTACCCGCTCTGAATAAATTACCCCCTCACTCTTACACCACTTTACCCCCCTTGGCAGCCCAACCTTTACATCATTTTACCCCCTCTGAACAAATTACCTCCTCACTCTTACACCATTTTACCCCCCTTGGCAGACCAACTCTTACATAATATTACCCCATCAGAACAAATTACCCCCTCCCTCTTACACCATTTTACCCCCCGTAGCAGCCCAACTCTTACACTTACATCAATTTACCCGCTCTGAACAAATTACCCCCTCACTCTTACACCACTTTACCCCCCTTGGCAGCCCAACTCTTACATCATTTTACCCCCTCTGAACAAATTACCTCCTCACTCTTACACCATTTTACCCCCCTTAGCAGCCCAACTCTTACACTTACATCAATTTACCCGCGCTGAACAAATTACCCCCTCACTATTACACCATTTTACCCCCCTTGGCAGCCCAACTCTTACATCATTTTACCCCCTCTGAACAAATCACCTCCTCACTCTTACTCCATTTTACCCCCTTGGCAGGCCAATTCTTACCTCACTTTACCCCCTGTGGACAAATTACCCCCTCACTCTTACCTCATTTTATCCCATTTGGACAAATTACCCCCTCACTCTTACATCATTTTACCCCCCTTGGCAGCCCAAATCTTACATCATTTTAGCCCCTCTGAACAAATTACCCCCTCACCCTTACACCATTTTACCCCCCGTAGCAGCCCAACTCTTACACTTACATCATTTTACCCCCTCTGAACAAATTACCCCCTCCCTCTTACACCATTTTACCCCCCGTAGCAGCCCAACTCTTACACTTACATCATTTTACCCCCTCTGAACAAATTACCCCCTCCCTCTTACACCATTTTACCCCCCTTAGCAGCCCAACTCTTACACTTACATCAATTTACCCGCTCTGAACAAATTACCCCCTCACTCTTACACCACTTTACCCCCCTTGGCAGCCCAACTCTTACATCATTTTACCCCCTCTGAACAAATTACCTCCTCACTCTTACACCATTTTACCCCCCTTAGCAGCCCAACTCTTACACTTACATCAATTTACCCGCGCGGAACAAATTACCCCCTCACTATTACACCATTTTACCCCCCTTGGCAGCCCAACTCTTACATCATTTTACCCCCTCTGAACAAATCACCTCCTCACTCTTACTCCATTTTACTCCCCTTGGCAGGCCAATTCTTACCTCACTTTACCCCCTGTGGACCAATTACCCCCTCAATCTTACCTCATTTTATCCCCTTTGGACAAATTACCCCCTCACTCTTACATCATTTTACCCCCCTTGGCAGCCCAAATCTTACATCATTTTAGCCCCTCTGAACAAACTACCCCCTCACTCTTACACCATTTTACCCCCCGTAGCAGCCCAACTCTTACACTTACATCATTTTACCCCCTCTAAACAAATTACCCCCTCCCTCTTACACCATTTTACCCCCCTTAGCAGCCCAACTCTTACACTTACATCAATTTACCCGCTCTGAACAAATTACCCCCTCACTCTTACACCACTTTACCCCCCTTGGCAGCCCAACTCTTACATTATTTTACCCCCTCTGAACAAATTACCCCCTCACTCTTACACCATTTTACCCCCCGTAGCAGCCCAACTCTTACACTTACATCATTTTACCCCCTCTGAACAAATTATCCCCTCCCTCTTACACCATTTTACCTCCCTTAGCAGCCCAACTCTTACACTTACATCAATTTACCCGCGCTGAACAAATTACCCCCTCACTATTACACCATTTTACCCCCCTTGGCAGCCCAACTCTTACATCATTTTACCCCCTCTGAACAAATCACCTCCTCACTCTTACTTCATTTTACTCCCCTTGGCAGGCCAATTCTTACCTCACTTTACCCCCTGTGGACAAATTACCCCCTCACTCTTACCTCATTTTATCCCCTTTGGACAAATTACGCCCTTACTCTTACACCATTTTACCCCCCCTTGGCAGCCCAGCTCTGACATCATTTTACCCCCTCTGAACAAATTACCTCCTCACTCTTACTCCATTTTACTCCCCTTGGCAGGCCAACTCTTACCTCACTTTACCCCCTGTGGACAAAATACCCCCTCACTTTTACCTCATTTTATCCCCTTTGGACAAATTACCCCCTCACTCTTACATCATTTTACCCCCCTTGGCAGCCCAAATCTTACATCATTTTAGCCCCTCTGAACAAATTACCCCCTCACTCTTAGACCATTCTACCCCCCTTGGCAGCCTAACTCTTACATCATATTACCGCCTCTGAACAAATTACCCCTCACTCTTAGACCATTTTACCCCCCTCGGAAGCCAATATCTTAGATCATTTTACCCCCCTGAAAAAATTACCCCCCCACTCTTACACCTTTTTACCCCCTTGGCAGCCCAACTCTTACTTTATTTTAACCCCTCACTCTTACACCATATTACCCCCCTTGGCAGCCCAACTCTTATCTCATTTTACCCCATCTGAACAAATTACCTCCTCACTCTTACACCATTTTAACCCCCTTAGCAGCCCAACTCTTGCAGTTACATCATTTTAACCCCTCTGAACAAATTACCCCCTCCCTCTTACACCATTTTACCCCCCTTAGCAGCCCAACTCTTACACTTACATCAATTTACCCGCTCTGAACAAATTACCCCCTCACTCTTACACCATTTTACCCCCCTTAGCAGCCCAACTCTTACACTTACATCAATTTACCCCCTCTGAACAAATTACCTCCTCACTCTTACACCATTTTACCCCCCTTGGCAGACCAACTCTTACATCATATTATCCCATCAGAACAAATTACCTCCTCACTCTTACACCATTTTTCCCCCCTTAGCAGCCCAACTCTTACACTTACATCATTTTACCCCCTCTGAACAAATTACCCCCTCACTCTTACACCATTTTACCCCCCTTAGCAGCCCAACTCTTACACTTACATCAATTTACCCGCTCTGAACAAATTACCCCCTCACTCTTACACCAGTTTACCCCCCTTGGCAGCCCAACTCTTACATCATTTTACCCGCTCTGAACAAATTACCTCCTCACTATTACTCCATTTTACTCCCCTTGGCAGGCCAACTCTTACCTCACTTTACCCCCTGTAGACAAATTACCTCCTCACTCTTACCTCATTTTATCCCCTTTGGAAAAATTACCCCCTTACTCTTACACCATTTTACCCCCCTTGGCAGCCCAACTCTTATCTCATTTTACCCCATCTGAACAAATTACATCCTCACTCTTACACCATTTTACCCCCCTTAGCAGCCCCACTCTTACACTTACATCATTTTACCCCCTCTTAACAGATTACCCCCTCACTCTTACACCATTTTAACCCCCTTAGCAGCCCAACTCTTACACTTACATCAATTTACCCGCTTTGAACAAATTACCCCCTCACTCTTACACCATTTTACCCCCCTTGGCAGCCCAACTCTTACATCATTTTACCCCCTCTGAACAAATTACCTCCTCACTCTTACACCATTTTACCCCCTTGGCAGCCCAACTCTTACATCATTTTACCCCCTCTGAACAAATTACCTCCTCACTCTTACTCCATTTTACTCCCCTTGGCAGGCCAACTCTTACCTCACTTTACCCCCTGTGGAGAAATTACCCCCTCACTCAATCTCATTTTACCCCATCTGAACAAATTACCTCCTCACTCTTACACCATTTTAACCCCCTTAGCAGCCCAACTCTTACAGTTACATCATTTTAACCCCTCTGAACAAATTACCCCCTCCCTCTTACACCATTTTACCCCCCTTAGCAGCCCAACTCTTACACTTACATCAATTTACCCGCTCTGAACAAATTACCCCCTCACTCTTACACAACTTTACCCCCCTTGACAGCCCAACTCTTACATCATTTTACCCCCTCTGAACAAATTACCTCCTCACTCTTACACCATTTTACCCCCCTTGGCAGACCAACTCTTACATCATATTATCCCATCAGAACAAATTACCTCCTCACTCTTACACCATTTTTCCCCCCTTAGCAGCCCAACTCTTACACTTACATCATTTTACCCCCTCTGAACAAATTACCCACTCACTCTTACACCATTTTACCCCCCTTAGCAGCCCAACTCTTACACTTACATCAATTTACCCGCTCTGAACAAATTACCCCCTCACTCTTACACCAGTTTACCCCCCTTGGCAGCCCAACTCTTACATCATTTTACCCGCTCTGAACAAATTACCTCCTCACTATTACTCCATTTTACTCCCCTTGGCAGGCCAACTCTTACCTCACTTTACCCCCTGTAGACAAATTACCTCCTCACTATTACCTCATTTTATCCCCTTTGGAAAAATTACCCCCTTACTCTTACACCATTTTACCCCCCTTGGCAGCCCAACTCTTATCTCATTTTACCCCATCTGAACAAATTACATCCTCACTCTTACACCATTTTACCCCCCTTAGCAGCCCCACTCTTACACTTACATCATTTTACCCCCTCTTAACAGATTACCCCCTCACTCTTACACCATTTTAACCCCCTTAGCAGCCCAACTCTTACACTTACATCAATTTACCCGCTTTGAACAAATTACCCCCTCACTCTTACACCATTTTACCCCCCTTGGCAGCCCAACTCTTACATCATTTTACCCCCTCTGAACAAATTACCTCCTCACTCTTACACCATTTTACCCCCTTGGCAGCCCAACTCTTACATCATTTTACCCCCTCTGAACAAATTACCTCCTCACTCTTACTCCATTTTACTCCCCTTGGCAGGCCAACTCTTACCTCACTTTACCCCCTGTGGAGAAATTACCCCCTCACTCTTACCGCATTTTATCCCCTTTGGACAAATTACGCCCTTACTCTTACACCATTTTACCCCCCCTTGGCAGCCCAACTCTTACATCATTTTACCCGCTCTGAACAAATTACCTCCTCACTCTTACTCCATTTTACTCCCCTTGGCAGGCCAACTCTTACCTCACTTTTCCCCCTGTGGAGAAATTACCCCCTCACTCTTACCTCATTTTATCCCCTTTGGACAAATTACCCCCTTACTCTTACACCATTTTACCCCCCCTTGGCAGCCCAACTCTTACATCATTTTACCCGCTCTGAACAAATTACCTCCTCACTCTTACTCCATTTTACTCCCCTTGGCAGGCCAACTCTTACCTCACTTTACCCCCTGTGGACAAATTACCCCCTCACTCTTACCTCATTTTATCCCCTTTGGACAACTTACCCCCTTACTCTTACACCATCTTACTCCCCTTGGCAGCCCAACTCTTATCTCATTTTACCCCATCTGAACAAATTACATCCTCACTCTTACACCATTTTACCCCCCTTAGCAGCCCAACTCTTATACTTACATCATTTTACCCCCTCTGAACAAATTACCTCCTCACACTTACTCCTTTTTACTCCCCTTGGCAGGCCAACTCTTACCTCACTTTACCCCCTGTGGACAAATTACCCCCTCACTCTTACCTCATTTTATCCCCTTTGGTCAAATTACCCCCTCACTCTTACACCATTTTACCCCCTTGGCAGCCCAACTCTTACATCATTTTACCCCCTCTGAACAAATTACCTCCTCACTCTTACACCATTTTACCCCCTTGGCAGCCCAACTCTTACATCATTTTACCCCCTCTGAACAAATTACCTCCTCACTCTTACTCCATTTTACTCCCCTTGGCAGGCCAACTCTTACCTCACTTTACCCCCTGTGGAGAAATTACCCCCTCACTCTTACCTCATTTTATCCCCTTTGGACAAATTACCCCCTTACTCTTACACCATTTTACCCCCCCCCCCCTTGGCAGCCCAACTCTTACATCATTTTACCCGCTCTGAACAAATTACCTCCTCACTCTTACTCCATTTTACTCCCCTTGGCAGGCCAACTCTTACCTCAATTTACCCCCTGTGGACAAATTACCCCCTCACTCTTACCTCATTTTATCCCCTTTGGACAAATTGCCCCCTTACACTTACACCATCTTACTCCCCTTGGCAGCCCAATTCTTATCTCATTTTACCCCATCTGAACAAATTACATCCTCACTCTTACACCATTTTACCCCCCTTAGCAGCCCAACTCTTATACTTACATCATTTCAGCCCCTCTGAACAAATTACCCCCTCACTCTTACACCATTTTACCCCCTTAGCAGCCCAACTCTTACACTTACATCAATTTACCCGCTCTGAACAAATTACCCCCTCACTCTTACACCATTTTACCCCCCTTGGCAGCCCAACTCTTACATCATTTTACCCCCTCTGAACAAATTACCTCCTCACTCTTACACCATTTTACCCCCTTGGCAGCCCAAATCTTACATAATTTTACCCCATCTGAACAAATTACCTCCTCACTCTTACACCATTTTACCCCCCTTAGCAGCCCAACTCTTACACTTACATCATTTTACCCCCTCTGAACAAATTACCCCCTCACTCTTACACCATTTTACCCCCCTTATCAGCCCAACTCTTACACCTACATCAATTTACCCGCTCTTAACAAATTACCCCCTCACTCTTACACCATTTTACCCCCCTTGGCAGCCCGACTCTTACATCATTTTACCCCCTCTGAACAAATTACCTCCTCACTCTTACTCCTTTTTACTCCCCTTGGCAGGCCAACTCTTACCTCACTTTACCCCCTGTGGACAAATTACTCCCTCACTCTTACCTCATTTTATCCCCTTTGGTCAAATTACCCCCTTACTCTTACACCATTTTACCCCCCCCCCCTTGGCAGCCCAACTCTTACATCATTTTACCCGCTCTGAACAAATTACCTCCTCACTCTTACTCCATTTTACTCCCCTTGGCAGGCCAACTCTTACCTCATTTTACCCCCCCGTGGACAAATTAACCCCTCACTCTTAGCTCATTTTATCCCCTCTGAACAAATTACCTCCTCACTCTTACTCCTTTTTACTCCCCTTGGCGGGCCAACTCTTACCTCACTTTACCCCCTGTGGAGAAATTACCCCCTCACTCTTACCTCATTTTATCCCCTTTGGACAAATTACCCCCTTACTCTTACACCATTTTACCCCCCCTTGGCAGCCCAACTCTTACATCATTTTACCCGCTCTGAACAAATTACCTCCTCACTCTTACTCCATTTTACTCCCCTTGGCAGGCCAACTCTTACCTCACTTTACCCCCTGTGGACAAATTACCCCCTCACTCTTACCTCATTTTATCCCCTTTGGACAAATTACCCCCTTACTCTTACACCATCTTACTCCCCTTGGCAGCCCAACTCTTATCTCATTTTACCCCATCTGAACAAATTACATCCTCACTCTTACACTATTTTACCCCCCTTAGCAGCCCAACTCTTATACTTACATCATTTCACCCCCTCTGAACAAATTACCCCCTCACTCTTACACCATTTTACCCCCCTTAGCAGCCCAACTCTTACACTTACATCAATTTACCCGCTCTGAACAAATTACCCCCTCACTCTTACACCATTTTACCCCCCTTGGCAGCCCAACTCTTACATAATTTTACCCCCTCTGAACAAATTACCTCCTCACTCTTACACCATTTTACCCCCCTTGGCAGCCCAACTCTTACACTTACATCATTTTACCCCCTCTGAACAAATTACCCCCTCACTCTTACACCATTTTACCCCCCTTATCAGCCCAACTCTTACACTTACATCAATTTACCCGCTCTTAACAAATTACCCCCTCACTCTTACACCATTTTACCCCCCTTGGCAGCCCGACTCTTACATCATTTTACCCCCTCTGAACAAATTACCTCCTAACTCTTACACCATTTTACCCCCTTGGCAGCCCAAATCTTACATAATTTTACCCCATCTGAACAAATTACATCCTCACTCTTACACCATTTTACCCCCCTTAGCAGCCCAACTCTTACACTTACATCATTTTACCCCCTCTGAACAAATTACCCCCTCACTCTTACACCATTTTACCCCCCTTATCAGCCCAACTCTTACACTTACATCAATTTACCCGCTCTTAACAAATTACCCCCTCACTCTTACACCATTTTACCCCCCTTGGCAGCCCGACTCTTACATCATTTTACCCCCTCTGAACAAATTACCTCCTCACTCTTACTCCTTTTTACTCCCCTTGGCAGGCCAACTCTTACATCATTTTACCCCCTCTGAACAAATTACCTCCTCACTCTTACTCCATTTTACTCCCCTTGGCAGGCCAACTCTTACCTCACTTTACCCCCTGTGGACAAAATACCCCCTCACTCTTACCTCATTTTATCCCCTTTGGTCAAATTAACCCCTCACTCTTACACCATTTTACCCCCCTTGGCAGCCCAACTCTTACATCATTTTACCCCCTCTGAACAAATTACCTCCTCACTCTTACACCATTTTACCCCCTTGGCAGCCCAACTCTTACATCATTTTACCCCCTCTGAACAAATTACCTCCTCACTCTTACTCCATTTTACTCCCCTTGGCAGGCCAACTCTTACCTCACTTTACCCCCTGTGGAGAAATTACCCCCTCACTCTTACCTCATTTTATCCCCTTTGGACAAATTACCCCCTTACTCTTACACCATTTTACCCCCCCTTGGCAGCCCAACTCTTACATCATTTTACCCGCTCTGAACAAATTACCTCCTCACCCTTACTCCATTTTACTCCCCTTGGCAGGCCAACTCTTACCTCACTTTACCCCCTGTGGACAAATTACCCCCTCACTCTTACCTCATTTTATCCCCTTTGGACAAATTACCCCCTTACTCTTACACCATCTTACTCCCCTTGGCAGCCCAACTCTTATCTCATTTTACCCCATCTGAACAAATTACATCCTCACTCTAACACCATTTTTCCCCCCTTAGCAGCCCAACTCTTATACTTACATCATTTCACCCCCTCTGAACAAATTACCCCCTCACTCTTACACCATTTTACCCCCCTTAGCAGCCCAACTCTTACACTTACATCAATTTACCCGCTCTGAACAAATTACCCCCTCACTCTTACACCATTTTACCCCCCTTGGCAGCCCAACTCTTACGTCATTTTACCCCCTCTGAACAAATTACCTCCTCACTCTTACACCATTTTACCCCCTTGGAAGCCCAAATCTTACATAATTTTACCCCATCTGAACAATTTACCTCCTCACTCTTACACCATTTTACCCCCCTTAGCAGCCCAACTCTTACACTTACATCATTTTACCCCCTCTGAACAAATTACCCCCTCACTCTTACATCATTTTACCCCCCTTATCAGCCCAACTCTTACACTTACATCAATTTACCCGCTCTTAACAAATTACCCCCTCACTCTTACACCATTTTACCCCCCTTGGCAGCCCGACTCTTACATCATTTTACCCCCTCTGAACAAATTACCTCCTCACTCTTACTCCTTTTTACTCCCCTTGGCAGGCCAACTCTTACCTCACTTTGCCCCCTGTGGACAAATTACCCCCTCACTCTTACCTCATTTTATCCCCTTTGGTCAAATTACCCCCTTACTCTTACACCATTTTACCCCCCCCCCCCTTGGCAGCCCAACTCTTACATCATTTTACCCGCTCTGAACAAATTACCTCCTCACTCTTACTCCATTTTACTCCCCTTGGCAGGCCAACTCTTACCTCATTTTACCCCCCCGTGGACAAATTAACCCCTCACTCTTAGCTCATTTTATCCCCTCTGGACAAATTACCCCCTCACTCTTACACTATTTTACCCCCCTTGGCAGCCCAGCTCTTACCTCTTTTTACCCCTGAAAAAAAATTCCCTGAAAAGTTCTCCCATTGCAGCTCATTTCAGTTCACTCTAAATGGCTGATTTAGTCAGGGGGGGGGGGTATTTCCTCAAAATTCCTCCCATTGAAGCCCACTCTCACATGGCAATTTTAGTCGGGGGGGAGGGGGGGTAATTCCTGAAAAGTGCTCCCATTGCAGCCCACTCTTACATGGAAATTTTAGTCAGGAGGGGGGTTAATTCCCTAAAAGTCCTCCCATTGCAGCCCATTGCAGCCCACTCTTACTTGGCAATTTCATTCAGGGGGATAATTCCCGAAAAGTCCTCCCATTGCAGCCCAACTCTTACATCATTTTACCCCCTCTGAACAATTTACTCCCACACTCTTACATCAATTTACCCCCCATAGACATATTACCCCCCCCCCCCGGGTGAGCATAAATTGTTTTTGGCCCCCACGTGCACGTGCTTTTTTCTTACATAGTAACGTGGTATATTACCACATATAATTTGTAACTGGGGGTCATAAAAAATACTGGGTGGCCGAAACAGAAAAGATCCGATTTTTCTACTAGGGTTTTAACTTGTAGTTTGCGTCAATTTAAAACCCATACTATGTGCATGTACCTTCAATGTCTGCAACGCAATGAGCTGCAGTCAACTACCCAGTGTTCACTCACTATTGCCCCTCCACAGAATCCCCCCGAATGATTCCCGCCACTCGAGGGTGGAAGTTGAATTCTGACAAAGAAGGTCCTCGAATTGCTTCTTGCTCCATTTACAATCAGTGACGTCACTCCACGAAACAAAACACCATCTGCGTGTGCTAAGTTTGGTTGAATGTTTCCTCCTTCTCGTGAACAAAAGATGGAGTTTTTCATGTGGGCTTAAAATTTTTTTAAAAATTTTGAACAAATATTCTTTGTCACATCCCCCCATCTTAGTGGGCATATAAATGATTTCAGGCTCACAGGCTCAACTACATCAAGCAACCTACACTAAATATAACAAAAATCAATCGATTCTTAATTGATTTTTGCGGTCAGGAATTATGTATCATAAATAGGCTTTAACTAAAGCTTGATATGTTCATATTCTATTTTCAAAATGCAGACTAATTTAACGTTTTTACCTAAAAAATTTCCAGCACAAATTTTGAGTGGTATAATTCCACACAACATCTGATAATAAGACTACTAGAAACTTAAGTGTTGTTAATGTTGTATTAACTCTTACTTGCAATTTGTAATATCATGTGAGAATACTGCATTGGTAGACAGTTTTCAATAATCAAGTTTAAATCTTTTTAACTAGAAATTGGAATCCGTTCTGCCCCCTTCCTCCATTTTTGCCACTGTCAAATTATTCTTTGTTATATACCAAGAGGGGGGGGGGGGGCAGAACGGATCCCAATTTTTAGTTAAAAAGATTTAAGCTTGATTATTGAAAAACTGTGTACCAATGCAGTATTCTCACCTGATATTACAAATTATATTTAAGAGATACCAATTGCCGTCTTAAATTGGCTAATTATAATAATTGATCGCATTAAATTGCTCAGCTGATTTTCAAATTAAAAATGCTAAATTGTTATTTGTGATTTTAAAAATGTATAAAAATTTTTGCGATCATGCAGGAAGCATTACGAACAACATTAACAACACTTAAGATTCTAGTAGTCTCTTTTATCAGATGTTGTGTGGATTTATACCACTCAAAATTTGTGCTGGAAAACTTTTTAAGTAAAAACGATAAACTATTCTGCTTTTGAAAAAAGAATATGAACATATCAAGCTTTAGATCAACACTATTTATGATACATAATTCCTGACCGCAAAAATCAATTAAGAATCGTTTGATTTTTGTTATGTTTAGTGTAGGTTGATTGATGTAGTTTGCATGGTTATTTGCATGGAGTTGTAGTTTTTGGCTAAATGGATTTTCACTCTGATTTGCCAAAATTTGTTTCAAATACTCACAAGTAAGGGCATCAGTTGTGAGTGAAAAATAAAAATTCGCCGAGAATACAAAAATATCAATATTCAATAATTAAGTGGATACTATTTTTTTTGCTATTCAAATTAAGAAATGGGGGTAAACCACACCAAAATGTCTCTGAACCCGATCAATAATTTTTCTCAAAGAATTAATTCAGAGTTTCTATTTCTTGTTTTTAAACTAATTTCTGAATATCTTATTTGAATGATCAATTTCATTGAGGAAAACTTTTAATGAGGATTCTTTTCTACTGGAAAAAATAATTGCTTTTGTAAAGAATAAATTAGCAAATATAGACTACAACACGTTTTGTTAATTGTAGTTTTTTGCTTTAAGTTAATTTTGCTGAAGATGTTTGTGAAATTCTGAAGCAAATTCTAAAGCTCCCACATTTTCAAAGCGAATTTGTGAAACGTAATTACTCAAAAAAAGTAGCAATTTCATTTTACTTATTGGCAATTGATAAATTGTTTGCAATGAAGTTTTAAACATGGAAAGGTTTTTCCTTTTGCCAAAAATTTCATCTTTTTGAAATCAGCTCTCACAAAAAGCAAAGTTGCTCGATGTATTTTTTTCAAAAATAAGCAGATGTCTCCTCCCAACCCAACCACACCTGTTGCAACTTCACAAAATTTTTCCTCAAAAAGAGCTAGAAATTGAAGTAGAAAACTCAAAAACTGAAAAGAACAACCGAGTGAAAAAGTAGCGTGCGGGGGTGCGGGGGGGGGGGGGCTGTCTTTAGAAGTCTAATGGCGTCTCGTTGGACTGAAACTTCAGGTAAGAAAAAGAAGGAATACATTCGGCGGAAGTTTTAAGCAGATTGTGGAAAATTACAACGAAAATTTATGTTGCATGTAAAAGATCCAACATCTTTAAAAATTGAAAGCGGGAATCTAGTAAAAAAAATCAAAAAGTTGCAGCTATCAGTTTTTATCAAGTAGTGGAAGGTTTCTCAAATTAAATACAATTTTTAGTCAGTTTCGTCTGGAGATACACTCTAATCGGTAAAAACAAGTGGTAAAACAAGTGCTGGGATCAGACAAAAGTTTCCACCGTTCATTTTCTAAAAAAAATTAACTGGGTAAAGTGCTGGGATCAGACAAAGGTTTTCACCGTTCGTTTTCTAAAAAATGATCATGTTTTTTTCCCTCAGATTGTTAACCGTTTTCAAAATAAAGTACCCCGTAACTTACTCGAAGATTGATTATACTGAGTCTCTGAATTGTTTCTGATTTTTTTCCAAAAAATTGTAGAGATTGTTCTGGTAATCCTTCTGCTTCAGTACTGAAATCATAAATTTCTCTGAAAATACTCTGATTTAGTACCAAATCTCACTGAGGGTTATTTACGGGAATTTATCAACTATTACAAGCTCGACAAAGAAAGTGACAGCGACTAGCAGACCAATTAATATGATCGCTTAAGAGTAAGCACAGTCCTATTTCATAAACTTCAGTCCTAATTCACAAATTGAGAATGTTCCCTCAATATGAGAGAAATTAAAATTACTTCGCTTGTTCGATTAAAAACAGCCCAATTTAGTTCCTGTAGGCGCTTTTAATGATGTTTAAAAAGCTATTGAATTTTAGCGGTTTCGGAAAAAACCTACGGAAAAAACCCCAACCCAAATGTAGATAGGAAAAACCTCATGGCAAGAAATCCCCATGGAAAAAAACCTACGGAAAAAACCCCAACCCAAATGTAGATAGGAAAAACCTCATGGAAAGAAATCCCTATGGAAAAAAAAACCTACGGAAATAAACCCCCACTGGACAGTAAAAGATGTAATTTCAATCAAATTAAATTAAATGATTGATATTCTAACACAATTACACAGATAAAAATGGAATTTCTCTTTGGATTTTTAGAGTGTTTTTTCTAAAGAAGGAAACATTTCCCCAATATAACTTGACGAGAATAAACTTTTACAAGCAGAACGAAAAGAAAATAGATAACTTTATTTCTCATCATAGTAATGTTTTTTATAATAATTATCCAAAGAAAATTGGAATCACCAGTGTTATAATGCTTAATAATATATATTCTCAATGAACTAATAAACAATAATGAACCAGATAAACTATAAATTTGCTTAGCATTTCTTTTTGTTTGTCTCTCATTGCTCAGAGTTTTAATCAAATTCCGGATCAAATGAACTCGCATTTGGAGCCTTTATTTTGTATGTATGAATGACGATAGATAGAATCAAATTTTGAAATGAAAATACCAGTCCTCCCACGGCAATTTACTATAACATATGTCCTAATTCTTGCCATATCCGTTTATCTTGCAAGATCTTGCTGAAAATTATAATCTTCCAAGATCTTGCTAAGTGTCAGTAGTTAACTTGTCTTGCATCTTACAAAATAACCCTGACTTAGCAAGAATTTTGTAGGGCACCAGTCTGAAGGAGACGGTTGTTATCTAGTAATAAACTTGCACGAGGCTTTCAAAATTATGGTACTTTCAGGAAAACAGCTACATCAGCGCAGCTATAAACGATATTCTACTTTGAGTCAGTGTGTAAAGAAACGAAAGCACCTTTCAAAAGATATCTGTTCTATATTTGAAGTTAACTTTAATACTTAAACTCCGCGTGACTTTATCAACATCAGGGGTCTTGCATTAATAAAAACATTCTAGCAACCGAGGTTTCCCAAACTAAGGAAAACTTGTTAAGGTCGTAGTAATGCACCGTATAAGTCTTAGAAGAAAATCGTACTAAGTTCTTGTCATGCTTACTACGGCATCGTTCACGTGCTGCTTTAAGGACGCATCGAGATTAATAAGGTTTGGTAGTAAGGCCTTATCAAGCTAAATAGTGTGCAAAAAACAATTAAGTACCCTGACAACTGTCGGAAAACTCTCTAGTCAGGTTTTTTCAGCTATCTTTTCAAATTTTGACATAAAAAATTTTATACTTTTCATTTTATTTTTCAAAAAATGGTTTATTAATGACAGTTGGGGGTATTGAGATAATTATATAACTATAAAACAATACCTTAGAAGAATTACATAACTTGATGTGTTCCTATAGAGCGCCCTACTAAGTTTTTAAATTTCAAATTGACTTTAAGTTAAAATTGGCCAGTTAAAATTTATTGAACCATGGGGGGTGCTTAAGGAACAATTTATCTTAAAAACAATACATTAAAAAACGAGGAAAACTTGATAAGAGCTAACCCGGCGCTGAACTAAGTTCAGATTTCCTTAGGTGTTAAAATTAAAAACCAGTTCTGCTGAGATGGTTAGCGTCTACTGAGACGATGGCTTGCAGAGGAGGGTTGGTAATCCAGTGCATTGACGTCATCCGCAACCTCCACGTGGTGCCTCTGGGTAACTGATACCAGCTCAAATGGCGGTAGTCAGTAAAGCGGATAATCTGAGGAGTGCTCTGAACAAGCAAGCTAGGATTCAATACAAACTATTTTTTGATTTCTCTGTCAGTTTGGTACTCATCAGCGCAGCAATGAGCCTGAGATGAAGGAGTTGAGGCAGCACTATGAATAGCTACCTAGAAAAAAGGGAACAAAAGTAGTTGTTGGTTGGGCCATATTAAAAATGACTCCTGGCGTCATGCTTAACCAAATTCTAACCGTTGGAAATGTCTCCAAAGAGCAAAAGATGTTCCTACAGACTCGAAAAAAATAGCCTAATTGAAATCTAGACTAGTAGGCGAAAATGACTATTTAGCGGTGGCTTGGCACTCAAAGTCTCCTGTGAACTCTCATCGAGCTGAATCTCCTTGCTAGCAGGCAACGAATGCAGTTTTTGTATGGTTGGGATCTGAGGGAGTTTGAGTTTGCTACACTGTATTCACCGAAAGTTGATGGGTAGTGGAGGAGTAAACTGTGTGATTTCTCAGAGGACAATTAGTACCTGAATAGTAGTGATCCAATCGTGATTGCATTGCTAAAAAGATAACGAAAGGCTACACTAGTTGTTTGGTTAAGACATCTTATGGTCTGATATGTGTCGGAAGATTAAATAAAGAATATTTGACGCTTTCTCGACTCAAAAACTCAAAGAGCTGCACCCGTGAGGGTCTTCACACAGTTGCTTTCATGACAGGATGTGATCCTGTAAAGGTCTGATGACTGAATAGCTAATGATCCGTCCAAAGGGGAGGTGCACTCACATCTCAAGAGCCTTAATAATTAATGTGAAAGAAATATTCTTTACAATTTCGTCAATTTAGGAGATGAAAATTGGGTTACTGTGCCATAAAAAATGCCTGTGGCCGTATACGACGTCTTACTAAGTTTCGTAAGCTGTATACAGCACCGCATAATTCTTATTAAGTTTGCCGAAGTTTAGACTAAAGTGGGCAACCTGGAAAAGTTCTTAAACCTATAAATCTACTAGTCTTTTGACCTGCTTCTGATTCAATCGAAGCACCTATGATCAGAGCGATATTATTCTAGAAAATTTTGGGTTTTTCTAGAGGTTGTCTTGATGTCAGTGAACATCGTTACCTTTTGAAGTGCAAAGGTAAACAAGGCTTGGGTGAATTTTGTCGAATTCGTCATTCTGATTCGAGCCCATCTTTGAAGATATGGTTTGTCAACAGGGGAACTAAAAAAGAGCTGAAAGAAATGAAAGACGAAAAAACGTAGAAGTTGTAATATTTCAGAAATTATGCGTTGTTCTCTGTTAAAACTGATTTAATGGGTAGGATTGCAAATTTATAATGTATTCCAACTCTCTAAATAAATAAAATATGTCATTTTTCATTGTATCGGTAGGTTGCGAGACCCCGCGGAACTTTGTCCAAGGCAATAAATATGTGGGATGTACCGCTGTAGG
>NC_134469.1:2227781-2262781 GCF_964194025.1 Convolutriloba macropyga
GCAATATCACAATTTTTGTCATTCTCTATCAAGGGAACTTTGTGGAAGTGCTCGCGTTTTTTAGGCAATCCACAGTAAATGGCGATCTTCTTCTTTCGTTACGAAACGAAAGCCAACCAAGAATAACAACTGTGCAACTGTGCTGAATACTTGACTCAAGACTTGCTAAGACCTAACACTTGAGTTAAGGCGTGCCAAGTATAAAAAGTGACATGATCAGAGTTTCGATACAGCGCTGATCCAAGACTTGCAATTTCACTGAATCAGTACTGATTAAGACAATGCGTTCAGTCCAGGAACTCTGATCTCTTTGATCTGGCAATTAAAAAAGAACAGTATGGAGATTGAAGTGCTTTCGAATTACACAAGGTAAGGTGAATTGGCAAAGTATATTTGGATCTACTCTTTTCCCCCCCTCCCCAGCTGAGCTGAGTAGAGTCTGGGTATATAACCCAGATTTTGGTCCAGACCCAAATTGAGCTATGATCAGACCCAATCCAGCGCACATCCCTGTGTTCCCAGACCGAAATTATGGGTTCTGGAAAGGGGTTCGAGCGCACAATAGTCTGGAACATGGTTTGGTTTCGGTCTGTTCAGAGGTCAGTTCGGTCTGTACGGTCTGATAATAGTCTTTATAGTCTCAATTCCGTCTGATCAGAGGACATTTTGGTCTGGAAAGTCTGATCAGACATCATTTTGGTCTGGATGGTCTGATCAGAGGTAAACTTGGTCAGGAAAGTCTGATCAGAGGTCATTTCAGTCTGCATAGTCTGACCATAGCTCAACTTGGGTCTGGACCTAAACCTGGGAACTTCTACGCCCTCAAGCGCATGTGCTATTTTTTCCAAATAACGTGCTATATAACAACAAATAAATTGCAATAGGGGGCATAGAAAGCACTAGGGGGCAGGATTGATCCATAAATTTGTTTTTTGGGATACATTTGGGCTTTTGAGCCTCTTCTGAGTCGGCCACACTTCAGGTTTTCAACATCTCATAATTAGCTCACATTTATTTTTATTATTATTATTATTATTATTATTATTATTATTATTATTATTATTATTATTATTATTATTATTATCATTTTTATTATTATTATTATTATTATTATTATTTTTATTATTATTTTTATTATTATTAATATTATTATTATTTTTATTATTAAATTGACTTGGTACCTGCGATGCGGGAATCGCTTTGTTAATTAATTACAAAAACAGGACCAATTAACAGGATGCTGATGGTATTTAAAGTTCACAGCCTTTAATTTCAATTGAGAGTTCAACTCCTTCCGAAAAAACACTGTTGGACATGTCCCGTCAAAAGTTGAGATGTCATTTCGCTGGGTGAGAACATTTGCATATTTCGCAACTCTCAAAAACAAAATACTCTTCCAATTTGACTGATTTCGTCCAATTAAACTTCGTCATCAAAAACTGCTTTGCTGCCGAACGGTTACTGCGTGGTCCCTTGAAAATTTTCCAGTAATCATGAAACTCAAGGGCAGTATCACAGTTCTAAATTTTGTTCAGCTTAAAAAGAACATTTCGAACCAAAAGAAAACTGTTTGGCAACAAATTGTTGTAAATGAGGCTCTCATTGTAGTCACTACCGGTACAAAATTTTTTGTTCAAAGCCCACTTGAGCGCTCGTCTTTGACTCTTTTCTAGTTTTCTGCAATTTGGCCAATTTGAGAAACATACATTTGACGTGTAAGGGAGAATCCATAAAATGTAACTTTTGTATAAACTTACTTTTACTCTCGTATTTGTAGAAAAGGCAAAGTTTCTTTTCAAGAAAAAGAGCTTTTGGTGTACCTTCGATAGCCGCTAATTAATATGAGTGTCCCATTTCAAATTATTAATAATAAATATACCAAGATCATTCACGGAAGATTTGCATGTAACTTCTGTATCATCTGCATACAAGAGGAGACTAGACTGATTTACCTATTTTTACATCAAAACATATAGCTTCAAACTTTGCATTGTTGGATTCCAAACTGTTTTCTTTTGACCATTTGTATAATTATAAAATAACTCTTGACCTTTAATGGAGAAACTGTATTTTTCGTAAACAAAACTGTTTGTCAGATTTGTGTTCCGCTGATATAGTGTTTTTTCTTTTTGTAGTCTTCAACGGAGAGAAATTTTTTAACGACAACTCCAGAACCTTTTAACTTCGAAACAGATAGGAAGATCGTTCTGAAAGTCCAAGCATTATGAATTTTCACTACAATATGCCTGTTCTTCTCGTTTACTAGTTTCCCTAATCTGAAGCAATCATGAATTACGACATTTTTTAGCCCCATAATTTGCTCGAAAATAGACATTACTTGTTTTTTGTCAGCATTCATTGCTTCAATTCTCGAGATATGGTCCTGATTCTCCTGTATTCCAAAAATTTTTAGTTTGTCGCTCATGTTTTTTCCGATTGTTGATTATATTGAGATTGTGCTTGGCTATTTTGTTTCAAGGAACCCACGCTGCTCTTTAAGTCTTTGACTTCATTTTGTAGCTGCTCAATTTTAGCTTTGCAAGAGTTTTGTTTCAATTGGTTAATATCGTTTCTGATTTCAGACAGTTCTTGTTGAATTTGTGTAAAAAGTGATTGAATATTATCTGACAAAGAATCAATATCAGCGTTTGTTAGTGGAAGTTGACCTTTCTGCTCGCAATTTCCACAAGACCAATTTATGACCTTAATTTTTCCCAAAACTGCCAAAATGCTGTTTGGTAAATTTGAACAGGAATCATGAAACCACGTTTTGCAGGCCGAACACTGTAGACAAAAACTATCACAATTTTTCTGGCAGGATCCGCAGGGAAATCTAATAAACTGGTGTGCGCATTAGGCTTCGCCTTTTTGTTTTTTGTAATCTTTAGAATTGCATAAAAAATTGGCGTTGGGGAATGGTTTCAATTGTTTTCACAGGCCAACCGCTCCAGAAAATTTCGGGGGGGAGGGGGGACGTACTGAGCTGCTTTCACAGTTAGACCACACAGGAAACTTGGACAAAAAATAGGTATGATCTCACCGGAGAACTGATATTAAGCACTTGGGCTAGCCCCCGTAGACCCAGATAAATTACACTCCACTTGAACTCCACACAATAGATTGTAACAGAGGTATGTAAGTTTAATTGAATAAGAATGCTCAATTTTCAGGTTCAAGATTCCATCAACTCAGCAACTTAATTTCATAGCAACATTCAACTGCTCATAATGCTAAGCAACGATACCGATTATAGCAAATAGAATCACGATCAAGCAAATGAGTTCTCAAACAAGAGCGTACTCTCAATGAAAGCATACATTTCAGGCACACTCGCAAAAAAGTCTTTCCCGTTGCACCTCTCGCCCGGGTTCGAACCCGGGTCTGGCACAGAGTAACTGAAAATGCCCATAATGCAAAGTGGAGTTAAAGAGTCCAGGTCGAAAAGATAAAGAGGTCCTCCTTCGTCTAAATGACACATTCCGCTAAATGGTGCAATTGGTTCTACTGCAATGAGATCAGGAGATGAGGGCCGAAAGTCGAAAGGGTTGATTGGCAGAATCTTCTTAGTGAAGTAAGCTTCCATTAGAGTGGTCGGATACTGTGTCAGAATATACAGGCAACTGATTTTTTATTAATCACCATGAAAACTTAAGAAAAAACCAAATCGAGAAAATGCCGAGCCGGGCAACGCTAACCAAAAACCGGCCAAAAAAATTTTTTGACAAGCAATTAATTTAATAGAAAAAATGTCGAAATCCTAACATTTTCTGTGTCTTTCCCCATTATAGCCCCCCACCCAGCTTGCTGGTCTTATAATCTATAGCCCCGAAATCAGGGTAATTATACCACAAGGGGGGTATAATGGGACAGACCCCACTTTCTCTTCGGTATTTTGGATGTTTTCTGTTTGTACCCAGTACCTCAGTAAGTATGTCATTATGCAAAGATATTGCAGGTTCAGTTAGAGTGCAAAAATATGCACCCACAAATAGGGGCGGGGGGCACAAAAGTTATGCACCCACAGTTACAGAGCACGTGTCATTGAATTTTAAATCATTATTTAAAATATGGCAGGTGCTTCTGGGGGGGGGGGGGGGGGGGTTGCAAATAATATGCACCCGACTAAGCTGGGCGAGGGGGGCACAAACGGAAAAGATCCAAAAGAGGATGTTTTCCTATTGTTTCCTTCTCATTTTAGAGGTTGCTTATTATAGGCAGTTCCCAAGCCTACATGTCTATTTTTGCATCTTTTCCGTTTGTGACCCACCAAGCTTAGTGGGTGCATATTATTGGCATTTCCAGACGCACGTGCCATTTTTCCACATAATGAGGGACTATATAATGACACGTACTCCGTAACTGAGGGTACAAAAGTTATTGTGGGGACACAAATGAAAAAGATCCAATTTTTATTATGATATGTAGTGGCAGGTTTTCTAAAACTGCTCTATAAAACTTTCGAGCAAATTCATCTGCAATGTAAGCATTGTTTGTTTTTGTGCTTGCAGTTAGTTATTATCATCCTGAAAAAAACCTAAAGGTCACTCTTCTCTTTCACTCAATCCTCTTTGTCAAATGCTATTGGTTTTTCATTCAAGAAACAACTTTTTAGTTGGTTTCTCAGCTATTCTCTCTTCTAGTTGACTAAGCAGGGGGGGGGGGGGGGGGCAAAAACAGAAGAGATACCCTTTTTCTAATACCTCGTTTTCTATATTTTTCTCTTCTAATTCCAATATAATGAAGTAAGGGGGTTTTTACCCGTTTTGAGGACAACGACGAAAAAACGACAATATTTTGTAAGAAGTTGTCGTTTTTCGTCGTTTTGTCGTCGTTTTCTTCGTTTTCATTAGTTTTCGTCGTTTTAGTCGTCTTTTAAGTGTAAGAAATGATCGTTTCTTCGTCGTTTTTTTGTCGTTTCTTACGTCGTTTTTTTCAATTAAAACCGTCGTTTTTTTTATTAATTTTTCGTCGTTTTTTTGTCGTTTCTTACGTCGTTTTTTTTGTTAATAGAAATCGTCGTTTTTTGATCGTTTTATCGTCGTTTAATTGCTCTTGAACTATTTTTTCTCTATTAGATCGTTTTGGCATAAAATTATTTTGGCCTGATAGCGCAGAGGTCAGTGCATTAGGTAAATGTATCAGGAGTCAGGAGTTCAACGGTTCGAATCCCAACAGCGATAGTTTTTTCGTCGTTTTTTTGAAAAACGATCATTTTCTACATAAAAATAACGACGAAATAACGAACAGAACGACAATTACCACGTATGGGCTTTGATCATTTTTGTCTAATGAAAACGATTAAAAAACGACGATTTCTTACAAGTGAAAAACAAAATTCCTCAACACGGGTAAGTCAAGTCCCAAAACGATTAGCTCAGTTTCATCTTATTTCTTGTGCTCTCTTCACAATCCCCTTTGCTGATTTTTGATTCTAGTTTTGCATAAAATACAGACAATAAAAAACAGACGGTAAATTTGCGAATCAGTTTTTCAACTAATGGTTATTATGCCAATTGACAGCACAGCGCTAGCCAAAAATCTGCCAAGCACAAAAAATTCATTTTTGATGAGCATTTTGAATCCATACTCTTTCTTTTCTAATCAGTGTTTTGTATGTTTCCCGTGTTGAAAAGCCCGTACCATTACATAATACGTCATTATGTAAAAATATTGCAGGTGCAAGTGGCATTTTATGATTTTCTAGCGGATTATTTGATTTAAAGCAGTTCAAATTCCCGTGTTTCTCGCCATAATTGTTTCCCAGCAATCCTACAAGGTCATATTTGATTCTTGGTAACAATGCAAAGTCATATATGATTTGTATGAAATCTTGACAATCATACTAAGATCAGAAAAAAGTGATTCATGCTTAAAATAGAAAAAAAACAGAGCAAAAAAACGAGTCTTACCATACTTTTAGCCAGTAAGTGAACAAACGACCAAACAATGCCTACATTTGCAAAAGCATCTTAGTAACCATACTAAGGCATTAATAGTTTTATGGAATCTCGACAACCATACTAAGATCATAAGTAAAAATAAATGCCGCTTAAAAACGAAAAAAAAGCAACATATACATACATTTCTGGAGCCATAAACCAAAGAAATCTAAAAGTAATAATGTTATCAGAGGTAAACTAGGTAGCAAGACATCTTAAGAGCTCCTAGAGAAACCTAAATTGTCGGGCAAAATATTTTTGACCCCAGTTTTATGCTTGTAGCTATTCGTTCAACTCAGTACGAAAACCATTCTGCCATTTAAGGTCCCTAAAAAGTTTGGAGCCCTAATTAAACTGCCTCAAAACAATTTTTGTGGGGCCAATTATTTATATTTTAAAACTGTCTAATACATCAGAATTGCTGCCATTATGCTATATACGTTTTTAAGGGCAGATATTTGTCTTGTGTAACGTTTTTGAAAAAAAAATCTCTCTCAAAAAATTGTTTTTTAGTATTTATGGAAATGAGCTTTAATGTTTTTTTTCAGTTTTTTTTCTGTTTATGTTGAGACTGTTTTCCATGTCCAATACTGAAAGATCCCTACTTCCAGTAAAATTGCCCTTCGATTTGTAGCTCATTTTTCTCGTTTTTTTCTTTAGTTTGGCAAAAGAGGTTCCCGCAAATTGTCTAGAATTATTTACAACAAAACCCGCAAAGTCAATCTAACCGAATTGAATGAATGTTTCAAAAGATTCAAGTATAAACTTCATACGGCAACGCTCATCAAATTTACTTCACAACTGTTTGAACTATTTATATTTCTAGATGATTTTAACTGATTCTATAATTCATATGCAGCTCTAAAATCTTAGAATTTTAACTGCAATAAATTTTCCGAGTATTTCCACCTTCTACCCGCTTATTGCATACAAACATTGAAGAAAAAATGCTAAAATGTTTTTGCCGGTAAATCTCCAAAAAATCTACAAATGCTCATTAGATTGCAAATATATGAGCAGAGAATTCCATGTAGTTTAAATTAATTAACAAGACAAGTGGGAAATGTCTTGTATTAGAAAACAAATGACTGATATTAATAATACAAAGTCACTGAATTTTAAAGTCACTTTAATATCTTTTTTTAAAGATTTTTGGGGTTCATAACTTCTGATTAAATACGATAACAAATTTTTATGAGAACAATCTCATCAACTAAGAAATTAATAGTTGTTCTTTTGTTGTTCTTTATTGGATGCTAAAAAAATGAACAAAGCTTTTTTTTCTGTAATAGCCGTTATTTATTATCGTAAAAAATCTAAAGCTCACTTTTTGGTTTCTTTATTTCCTCAGGTAGATGACTGCCCTTTCTTTATTTGCTAAAGTGATCAACAAACGTGAAAGAAAGAAAAAAGTTTTCAGGCGTGTTTTCGATTTCATTGTTTTCACAATTTGTATCAATGTGTTCACTTTAACCCCCATTTAAACTTGCATTGAACATAAAAAAAGTAAAAAAAAAGTTTTTTTTTTTACTTTTTCTAATAAATTTTGTCAAACTCATTTGCCTCCCTCGGCATTTGTTACAGATCGATTTGTGGCTCCCATACCACAGGCCGCTAGTTTCAGCCCATAATCGTCCGTTGAGGGACACAACATCAGGCTAACACACTCGTTTGCTCGAGGAGGAGTTACAGGTTCCGAAAGTTTCAACAGTCCAATATCGAAAAAGGGTCTGCTTCCTGGCTTGTAGCTGAAATTGTCAAAAGTTACAATTCATATTAACTACCCGGTGAAATGAAAAAAGGCAATATGGGTATAAGATGTTTTGATTTTAATAATTTATAATTTGAAAAATAATAATCAAAAATTTTGTAATTCGAAAAATTTTGTCAACAGAAAAATCTTAGGAGGCCCAGAAAACTGATCCAGTTTTAGATTTAGATCCCAACTAATAAAAAAAAAACCATGTTCGACGGAAACGTCGTATGAAATGACGGCGCCAAATAGCCTATGAAATGACTGAAAATCGACTTTAGCGAACAGCTGGACTTTAACTCGACACAAAATATGCTCTGGATTTTTTCAAGACCCCAATTTGTCAATCTCGACTTTTGCTTTACTAAAATTGTTCTCACTGGACTTGAACGTGACCCAAAAATTCAAGGCCAAAGTTTTTTTCACTAAAAAAAACTGACAACTAAAAATTGGCTCAGCTATTCTAAAATCGTGAGTCGAGGAAAAGCCTTTTCACAAGTGTCCTCTAATGTTTCGAAAATTTTGTCCGCTGTTTTTTTTTCGCTCACCAATGCTATTAACATAGTCTGCAAGTAAGCTCCATCATCTTTTGAATTTCGAGTACCACAAATCATTAAAAATCTACGTTTTACTTCATAACTGATATTTTATAGTTTTTGAATTAGAAAAAAAACGGATAATGCCACATTTTCATCATGGGGGTTACTCTGAAAAAAAAACCAGTACCCTTTTAAGCTGCTAAATTTTATTCTGTCAAGAATCGTCCTTATGATAAATTGCTATCGTCTTGATGGGTCCGATCATTACGGAGAATCTGGAACTGTCTGTATAGACGAGGCCAGGAAATTGACCGTGACCAACCTGAGAAAAAAAGTGAACATTCGAAATCAAAAAATAAAGAAAACTTGACGTACCTGCTGTGTCTGACGTACTTAATCACATGATACACAGTGTATATTTCCTCATCATCTGAAAAATCGCCCACCTCCACCCGAATCTGATCAGCTGACCTCAAATAGTAGGCTTGAATAAGTTAAAGTTATCAGTTTGAGTTAAAAATTATTTTGAGTTTATTAAATCTACAGTGTCAATAAAGCAAAAAATGCAACCCTAGTTCATGTTTCTTTTTGATTTCGCGTATCCTTTTCTTTTTGGTTTTCTTTTCAGTGTTCTGGAGCTAATGTAACCAGCAGTAAGACTTTACCCTATTATTGCGAGATCTTTCAAGATTTCTGTCCGATATGCAAGAAGCTTGCAAGACAACCGTCGATTTGGCAAGCTTCTTTTAAAATCAGCTGTGAAATCATCCTCTGATTGTTTTTGGCAACGAAAAATTTGGCTAAATTTCTTTTTTGTTTGCGGAAATAAGGTGGTTGTTATCTTCATTATCTTGCTTCAATTTTGGATTTCTCAGTAAACTAATTAACTGACAAATAGAAAATTATAATTTTTACAACAGTTGTTTGACAAATAATCATGCCTAGTGATTTTTCATTCAATTTCTCAGTCAATTTGTTGGCAGCATGATCTTTTAATGCAAAAAAATTTAGAGTATATACGTACCTAATATAAAATCAGAAAAGATTCAGAGCATTTTTGCAGAGAAAAATTTCAGATAAGACCGAGTTAGAACCTCTCCGAATCAGAAGAAAAGTCAGAATAAGATTCTCAGATTAGATGAACAATAAGAGAACATTTCTGAATAAGCTTCAAATCACAGTTTAATCGGGAAATATTTTGTCACCAGCACGCAAACAGAATAAGCAAAGTTCTTTGTTCAATGTATATAGGCTATGACGCCATTTTGAGCTTATTTTCCGAACTAAACGTGCCATAGTTTGCAACAAGGAATAACTTTTAGCAAAATGTCGAAAACTTTTGGAAGATTAGGAAAATTTGCTCGCAAAAACGCAGTTCAAAAGTTTCATTTTTTTGGAAAATCTGGTTTAATGCAACTATCAAAAAACTGTTTTCCCCTGCGAATAGCATAACTTTTAATCACTGCACAACTTGTGCAGACAAAAATTGAAATATTGTCTAATGACTTCATTGCTCTACGCCTCGGTTCGTTACTTTCTTAGAAAAATAGAGCAGTATACTTTATTGTAAATTTTCTTCAGAGTTTTTCGACCCTAGTGAAAACTCATTGTTGAATACTCAAAACTCCTACTCAATAAACAGAAATTCCAATAACTGAACAAAAAAATAAGTTGTCTGGTCTCTCAGAGGCTCCAAAAAGATGTCTACTCAGATGTATAATCGTTTCTTTGTTATTTTTTCTTGACAACCGGCGTTTTCGTTTTTTTTTGTTTCTTTTTTGTTTTCTGTGAACAAAGTTTAAAATAAAAGTCTTACAACGGTTTTATTTGATTCAGGGATTTGAACGTCACTGCTTAATAATACTATGTTTGAACAACAATGGAAGCATTTTACTGTAGGTATACTCAAAAAATGAAGAGAAATAGATCACTCAAAACGCGAGAAAACAATTAGAATTTTCAAATACAGACGATTTATTTTCAATTTTCCGACAACATTAATAAATGGTTTAGAAAAATTTTTCTCCCGCTTGGTTACATATCAAACTGAAATAATTTTCTTTCCCTAAAACGAAATTTAAAATGATCACCATCTTGATCGACAATTTGAGAATCCAGAAGAAAATTTTACGTCAGATTGACGAGTAAATTACCCTTATAATCATTTGGTTAAAAATTAGAACTCAGGTATAATACATAAAATATTTATCTCGACTACAAATTTCTAATCCCAAATTAGCGGTTTTCGTATTATGCTCAAAATAAAAACAACTTCACAAAAAGCTAATGTTTTTTTCGAATGATAGACGTTTACATTGTTGAAGCAGATGATGTCATATCATTTTTCAAAATTTGGTTTGATAATGGTTGCTTGCTTTTAATTTCATAAATTGTTTTGACCTAAACCTTTTGATAACAAATCCGGGCCTCGAATGCAATTATCTGAACAAACTGAACAAAAAGTAGTTTCCGAAAGAATTTCACTGCTTAATATCGAAAACTTATTTGAATTACTAGCAAATCTGCTAGTAAAATGTCAGATTTAATTATTAGATCTTTTGAGCTTCCAATTTTTAAGCTTAACTTGTTATACCAAGTTAACTGTCACTTTAGCGGTTGTAATTATGAGTTGTTACGATTTTTAAATAATTATTCACTCGAGTTCAAATGTTAGAGTACTTAGAATCTGAACACAACTGTTTGCGCTTCAAGTGGTAACTGACGACCGAGTCACATAGTTTCTTGAACAGAAATTGGAGGGATATCGGTTTGATCGCAATTGGAAAGGTCACTGAAAAAGACAACCAATCCACATTTTTCATTATGATACTATAAGAGCTGATTGAACTTCATTTTTCTGTTAGCCATTATCATATCAAAAAACTATTTGGGTATTCAGGACTGACAAAAACAAACTTCATAAATTCATGTAAAGTTTTGTCTGATATACAAGTTTTGTATACCAATTATAAACAGCAACGTTTTGAAATTTTGGCTGCCTTGTTAGCCGGAGAAACAAAAATTCCTGGATGGGGAAATGTGTTACTGTCAATTCAATCAAATCAAAAGATTCGTATATTTTATTACGTATCTTTGAACTTGGTTTTTCTAATTTTATTTCATCATTTTTTTGCAATCGGCAATATCTGGACTCTTCTTTAAAATAATAAAACCGAATTGTATCTTATCGATAATGATATTTTTCTGGTCAAATTTTCTTTTTTAACGGAATGAGATAGTCCGTTTGTGAAATGAAGGTCACGTTGAAGATAATTGAAGATTTCGCTGAGCACTTTCTAAGCTTCCTTTTAACTATATTGTTGCTATGCAGCTTAAACTATGGTTGCTCAAACTGAGATTTTCCCCGAAGGTTGAGAAGTAATTTCTTCTGAAATAAAAATATGAATTCTTTCATTAACCAATTTTTTCCCAATTTGAATTTTTCAGAAGTACACTTATTTTCACATGACCATATTTCTCTTAACAGCACTCACAATTTCCACACAATTTTGTTGAACTTCTTTTGATGTTCATTGGAAAAATGCACTGTAATCCTGAATTAACAACCCTAAACAAAATTTGATTGAGCCGCATTCATGTCTAATATTTGCAAGAAAAATGATTCGACTATATATTGCTTTTAAATTGATTTAAAACGTAAAATCAAATAATCAATGTCTATTAGCGGGGGGAGAACATGGACCTCCATTGTTGTTTTATTTCAACTGGTCAGACCATGATCAGTTGAAACCAAATTCGAATAGCAATACGATGTAGTTTCTTTTATTTGACAAAGTGATGCCCAAAATGCTCAAAACATATCTGTTCAAAACTTATCTTTATCTTGATAATAATGTAATTTCTTGCTCGCACCCTTTGGTGTATTAAACAGGGAGATTTTGGTTAATGGTCTTAGCTTCAGATGACTCGAGAAACTCTCATATGACAGTATTAATATCATCTCTTCTTTTGGCTCCATTGTCTCAAAGGCCACATAGGAACGCGTCCCCTAGAACGGCCTATTTTATTTGATAATCGAGTCTTCAAACAACTAGGTTTGTGGCTAAAGTTTTCGTAATTTCATTCTTCAAGTAAAAAAACGCAATAAAATCGAATATATAAGTCAGACTTTGTGCATTCCACAGATGTATGTTTACTGTTCCAACGATTTTGTCCGTTGGTCTTAAAAGAAACTATGATTCCAATACTCATGAAAAAACAAAGCAAAGATGCGATGGGCGACTTTTGGTTATCAAGTATCAACGCACATATTGTTTCGAAAATTTTTTCTGAAAAAAATAACAATCTTATTAACGAAACCCAGTTTTTTTTTAAAAAAAAATTTCAGCTCTTTTGCATTTTATGAGAACAATAGAGTAGAATGAATATTTTTTCTATAAAACTAGAAATGCAGCACTCGTTGCCATGCAATATCTGTTAATTGTTGTTTCAACCAAAAATGTTGAAATTCGTCACAATACTGAACAACAGATTGAAAACCTGGAAATTATCAAAAGATAGATCTGATGTAGGTTTGTGTCATGTCAAAACGTCCGCCTCTGTCTGTTTAAAAGTCCCTTTAATTTTTGATGTAAAATTTCCAATTCGTTGTTGAATGTTTTAAGCTCAAGATTTCTTGACTCGCACGCATAAACCAAAATTAAACGTGTGGCATTCAGACATCAAACAGCAATATTTCGATTGTTCGATTGTTTCCGTCCCGGTTTCAAATATTTGACCAGCAATGACAAATTATTCGGTGATGCGATTTTCTATGAAAAAGTTTCGGAAAGAAATTTGATTCTGAAAAGCTTCCCGAATTTTCAGAGTTTGTTCCGATTATATGTGAAACCAAGGGAATGTTCTCGTAGCCTAGGTAACTAATGTCGGCTATAACTTGATCTATCCATCGACTTCGATAGGTAGTTGGGAAAATTTTTTGTTGGGAAAATTTTTTCCGAAAAAAATAACAATCTCATTAACGAAACCCAGTTTTTTTTTAAAAAAAAATTTCAGCTCTTTTGCATTTTATGAGAACAATAGAGTAAAATGAATATTTTTTCTATAAAACTAGAAATGCAGCAGTCGTTGCCATGCAATATCTGTTAATTGTTGTTTCAGCCAAAAATATTGAAATTCGTCACAATACTGAACAACAGATTGAAAACCTGGAAATTATCAAAAGATAGATCTGATGTAGGTTTGTGTCATGTCAAAGCGTCCGCCTCTGTCTGTTTAAAAAACCCTTTAATTTTTGATGTAAAATTTCCAGTTCTTTGTTGAATGTTTTAAGCTCAAGATTTCTTGACTCGCACGCATAAACCAAAATTAAACGTGTGGCATTCAGACATCAAATAGCAATATTTCGATTGTTTGATTGTTTCCGTCCCGGTTTCAAAAATTTGACCAGCAATGACAAATTATTCGGTGATGCGATTTTCTATGAATAAGTTTCGGAAAGAAATTTGATTCTGAAAAGCTTCCCGAATTTTCAGAGTTTGTTCCGATTATATGTGAAACCAAGGGAATGTTCTCGTAGCCTAGGTAACTAATGTCGGCTATAACTTGATCTATCCATCGACTTCGATAGGTAGTTGGGAAAATTTTTTGTTGGGAAAATTTTTTCCGAAAAAAATAACAATCTCATTAACGAAACCCAGTTTTTTTTTAAAAAAAATTTCAGCTCTTTTGCATTTTATGAGAACAATAGAGTAAAATGAATATTTTTTCTATAAAACTAGAAATGCAGCAGTCGTTGCCATGCAATATCTGTTAATTGTTGTTTCAGCCAAAAATATTGAAATTCGTCACAATACTGAACAACAGATTGAAAACCTGGAAATTATCAAAAGATAGATCTGATGTAGGTTTGTGTCATGTCAAAACGTCCGCCTCTGTCTGTTTAAAAAACCCTTTAATTTTTGATGTAAAATTTCCAGTTCTTTGTTGAATGTTTTAAGCTCAAGATTTCTTGACTCGCACGCATAAACCAAAATTAAACGTGTGGCATTCAGACATAAAACAGCAATATTTCGATTGTTTGATTGCTTCCGTCCCGGTTTCAAATAACTGACCAGCAATGACAAATTATTCGGTGATGCGATTTTCTATGAATAAGTTTCGTAAAGAACTTTGATTCTGAAAAGCTTCCCGAATTTTCAGAGTTGGTTCCGATTATATGTGAAACTAAGGGGTTGTTCTCGTAGCCTAGGTAACTAATGTCGGCTATAAGTTGATCTATCATTCGACTTCGATAGGTAGTTGCATTTTCTGTTCGTCTTTCAAATCGGTTCGTTGGTTTTGTGTTTGAATAATCTGATTCTCATCAAAGTTTCCGTTTGCTTTTAGTTATTTTTGTTTTTGCACAATTTTAATTTTCCCCTGTTTTTTCTTCCAAATTTTTTATAGTGTTTATCAGCTTTAACACCTCGTTACTCATTTCTCAGTTCATTTTTTTGTTCGTGAAGCTTCATCAACCTATAATTTGGTTGGCTTCTTGTTTTACACATCACTTTAAACTTTTTTGCAAATGAGCTCTAATTTCATGATCCGCTTTTTCTGGTAAATTATTCTCAAAAAATTTCAGTTTAATATTTGTAGGCGGTTATTTTTCTTCCCATGCTTAGTATTAGGAATAGATTTTCAATACAGGGAAACTAATATGATCACACCTCTCGCACAACGTTATATGTGATTTAAAATGACAACTTAAAACATGCAGAAAAACAAAAAAAATTTTACACTAACCCGCACAGTCATCAAGGCAATGCGCGGCAGTTATTACCCAATTGGGATCAATAAGAGCTCCCCCGCAGAACAAGTTATCGGTGGGCAATTGTACCCTGACGTAAAAGTTTCTAGGCTGGCTTTTAACACCATTTATAATAGATACGCGGGTAGACTTTTTGAGCTGTCTGCTTGGCTCATTTTCTACGTCAACTATTAACGACAATGTCGAACTCGATATGAGTATAATTCTCAGCTGTAAATTGAGAAACATTGTTTTAGAAGTCATGACAAATGATTGTTTGCGTTTATCAATTTTATATTATAAACAGCGAGTTATAAGGCCAGTTTGAACTCATTTTCTGGGCTAATATTTGGGACGATTTGAAGTTGAAGTTGACGACTATCAGATGACGTAACCCTTTGGTAAACATTTGGTAGGCAGAATATAAATAACAGGGTATTTTAATTGTTATGTTCAAACAAGCTTGGTTAAAGGGCTGTCCCACTTTTTCAGCCCTATCTCTTTACACCGACATGTCATATAACCCCGGTCATTTATTTCCTCTGTCTCCCCCTACCAACCCCAATTTAATTCCTCTGTATATGCTTATTAAGACTATTTACATTACATATTACCCGGTGAATCGAAACTTGGTACATCTTGATAAGAAACATACTAAATCTTGGTAAATCTTGCCAAGATCTTGCCATGGTACTTACCAAGAAAATATCAAGATATGTACGAACTTGCAAGTTTTTTGCATGGCTGTCATGAAAAAAGATCTTGGCAAAATTTCCAAGAAAGATTAACCATGACATGGCAAGAAATATCAAGTATTAAAAATTCAATAGCACCCAAAAACAAGATGTAGCAGGAAATCATAAGATTAAGCAAGAATTATCAAGAAATAGCAAGAATTATCAAGAATTATCAAGAATGTCGGAAAATACTGCTCCCGTTAGTTTATTAACCAACAAATGAGCCGCTTTTTTCCCGCAGAATAAAATTTTTAAGTGGATGCTAGCTCGGTATGTACATAGTACTCACCTTATACAGGACCGCCACCGTGAAGGCCCCACTAAGGTCCCAAAAAATTTAAAAATTTGTAACATAACATAAGGAAAAAAAACAAGCGTTGAAAAAACAAGACAACAAAAAAACAACACTCGGCAATTTGAATACATACAAAGCAACTACAGTATTTAAGCATCTAACATCAAATACGAAAAACAAAAAAGTCAGCTTAAAAACCAAAAACTTTTATAACTCCATTTTTTTATAAGAACAATAATTCTGACAGTTTAGGCTCATTGACACTCTTTATGCAATTGATAGTAACAATTAAAATCCCAAAAGAGCAAAAAAAACTGAAAAAAGATAAAGTTTCAAGTTTTAAACTAAGAGCCATTTTGAGAGGTAAAAGTTTTCGACAACGAAAGACAACACTTGATTTACAGAACCCAAATTTGAAAAAACTACTAATTTTTAATTTAAGAAACGTCTACTAATGATCTCTATCAGGTTTTGAACGAAAAAAGACACAGCATAAAAGAGAGCAGTTGAAAAACATAATGTTGCGGAAAAGAGCAATCACTATCATCTGATCGCTAATTACTCTTCTCAATCAAATCAGATATTAACTTTAGCAATGCTCTAGGTCAATTAACAGCAGTTATCGAGAGCAGAGGACAAATGACTTCAAAATTCTTTCTATGAAATAATAAAAGTAATCGTCTGATAGTAAGTAACAATTGTGCAGTTCTACATGATATTTTAATTTCGTGTTTTGTCATTGAAATGGATGTGCCTTGTGATTTTTTTGTTAATTTTACCACTAATTGCTATTTGTCACGCAGTGCTTATTCTAACTACACCGAGTCATTGCTAATTTTTTGTCTATATTGTCTGGTCATGGCCGATTTTTCTATAGATTTCCGGATCATATTTCCAACCCCGCATTTCGGGTTGCTTAGAAAAAAATTTTCTATGTGTCAGGAATTATCAAGATCTTATCAAGTTACGCCAAGAAAATTTCTTGACTTGTCTTGATAAGATCTTGCCAAGATCTTATCAAGGTGTTCCATGAAATTTTGTCTATCAAGAAGTTGGCAAGAGGTTTCAAGTTTTGAACAGATCTTGCATGGCATGGCAAGGTATATCAAGTTTCGTTTTACTGGGTAGAGTTTGATTAAGGAATGTATAGAAACCATAAATGAGGGATTTGTAGGATCTAGGCAGAGAATTTTTGGGTGAATAGTGTTCTTTGTGAAATGACTGAGGGGTGAAATAACCTGTACTTAACTTTCAGAGTAATTCATTACTGAACTAGGAGATTTATCAGAGACAAATCAGTACTGATTGAGTGTGTCCATGTCACATCTTGTTCTGATATTCTCTGATTCAGACGCTGGTTTTTTTCTGATTCAGACTCTGAATCAGATTCTGAATCAGACTATGATTTTTGTCTAATTTAGGTTAATTTCATATTTATTTATCATTTCGAATTTGGTTTTTTCTAAAAGATTGTCAGATGGAAGTTGTTTAGGTAAATTACCATTTTCTTACAAATAAATAGGTAATTATTGTACTTTTTGGTGTTTAGGCTAAACTTCCTGAACTTATTTGCGCAATTGGGTTATGCAATAAACTTTCACCTCAACAAATCAAATTCGGGTTTTCGACAGAACAAAGAAAACTTTTCCAGGTGCCATATTTAGCATGTGTTTTCAACTTTACAATTATATTAAAATAATTAAAATTGGGTTAGTTGAACGAGAAACCGACACCAATTAATGTATTTGTGTCTTATGGGTTCAAACCTTGATCACTCACACTGAAAAAGCTCGTCTACTACCTGCAATCCAAGAAATCCCAGTTCCAGCCTGACGTTTTTTTTGCCAGAAGAACAGGTTAATGAGTAAATTGTTATTACACGTGTTCAGATAATGTTTATGAAATACAGTTAAGTGAGTTATTTCTTTCATACAGGAGGGATGTGACATCGAACAGCTCAGTTTAGGAGACGCTACGATAAAATGAAGCAACGGGATCGTTTGATATCAAAATGAGAAAAAAAATCTGCGTTCGCTTTTCATTAAAATTTTTAAAGGTGAGTTCAAGCAAGGCTAAAAGTTCCCATTATCTCTAACTAATGTTTGTTTTCTTATTTTTTTGGGCATTATGTTCATCTAAAGGTATCTTAGGTCAGCCACAGTCAAACGCTCTTCACTGTGGATAGTCTTAGGTCACAAAAAATTGATTCTTTCAGCATTAGAAAATTCGCGCAATCATAAACTGCACAAAGATTGGATTTTAATTTTTTGTCTAATGAATTTAAAGCTTTGAGAACTGTTTTGAACCATAAATTTCTCTTTTCTGTTCTGCCATCTATGTCACCAGCCTCTCATTTGTCTAATGGTTCATTCTAGGTCACGAATCTCTGCAGAAAGTGGGAAAAGTAAGCTAAATTAACTTTTATGCGGACGGACGCACATACGGGGACCTTATCGATACCTGAATTGACAGATCAATTTTTGATGAAAATCTGTTATATATAGGAGTAGTAAATAAAATAGAAAATAGTTAATTTACTACTGTATTGCAGCAGTTTCATTTTTTCATGTTTGGAACAAAACGTTATTTTTAGAAAAATAAGTTAAGAACACTGTTTTTGAAGGACACTCTTTAGCGTTTAAAAAAAACAATTATAGCGTCTTCTTTCATTGACCACCCGGGTTGTTCTTCCCGGGTTGTTCTTGCTATAACATGACCATATTAATGTCCATAAATGCCTTAAAAAAGTTATTTCAAGATCTTACCGATGTTTTCAAACGTTGCCATCTTAAGGTTACTCTTCAACCATAGAAATGAAAGTTAACGCTGAATCCATATTTCTTTTATGAATTCATCGAAAGTTATTCTGCAAGATATTAAAGCCGTAAAATCGTTATTCTAATGTAACGGTGGTACCAATTTATGATCATAATATGGTAATGATGCTACCATACAACGATCAATCTATGATAGTGATGGCAGCATCTTATGTACATAATATGGCAACAAAGGTACCGTTATGTGGTCATGCTATGGTAACAACAATTTCCTTGAAGCATAAGTTTTTTGTTTGCAATTGAATCCCTGTCTGTTTTTCTGGACCAAAAACCATCATTGCTTCTCCTGTTTAAAATTTCTTATAAATACCGAAGCCTCATTGTTGGTAATGGAAACATTGTTACAATAGGAAGATTCATGAGAAAGTTTTCTATGGCATGTTTTTACATTTGACGTTTGTGAAAAATTCTCTGAGGTGCTTCAACACAGTAACAAAATAAACATTTAAAAGCCTGGACCCTAGTGCCATAGCAAATCAAAGCTGAAACATTGTATTACAATTGTATGTCGTCGGCCCAGAACTGTTTCAGTGTATCCTAAGAGTAGATGCTACCTCATTGTGTGCAGTCTATTCGCATAGATACTTTTTTCTGAAAATAAACTGATCGTCCGTGGATTCGATTCCCATGATGTTCAGGGGAAAAATCATGAAAAACTGAAATTTTTGAAAAAAAATTGAAATTTTTGGCGATGCACATATTGAGCATGACCGGGACTTAAAATTTTAAAACGTTGCAATAAAATCTTAAGATTAGAGAAAATACCCACCAAAAACAGTAATTACGAGCCAAAACCAGAAAAAAACACGCCGAGTGCCTGGAACCTGAAAAACTTGGACCGAAATTGCAGATTGTTATGGTTTTTATTTCGGATTATAACGGAGTGTTTTATGAATGCCTAAGTCTTAGCTCCGACAAAAACCGATACAGTTCTGGGCGACAATATACAATTGGAGTACAATGTTTCAGTATTGATTTGCTATGGCACTAGGGTCCGGTTTAATGTCTCTCTCAGTCTTGTACTGCCGAAAAGAAAAAAATGTCTATACGAAAGATTAAAAAAATGGCAAATCGGAAGAAGAGCCTATCATTTGATTAGAGCATTCAAGTCCGAGCTGAATCAAAAAGAACATTAAACAACAAATGCAGTCGTCAAGTTCAAAAAATTTGTTCACTATTTGTCTTCACACCAAGCTATATTACACAATTACTGGTCAATAAACGTTAGACATGACAAGAAACTCAAAATCTAACTCAAACTGGACCTCTCTTAATGTCATTGAAACTGATTTTTTCAGCATTATTTAAGAAATAATCAGCAATCTTGCAGGAAGTTCTTTGTAATTCGTGTCCAATGATTTTCTGTCTCCGTTGCCAAGAACTCGACTCAACTTCTGTCAAAATTATACTGAAAAAGTCACAAACATCTCTCTCTCTCACACACTCCCTCTTCCTCTCTCTCTCTCTCTCTCTCTCTCTCTCTCTGTTTCTTTCTCTCTCTCTCTCTCTCTCTCTCTCTCTCTCTCTCTGCAGTCAAGCAAGAGAAACCGGAAGTTTGGTCATTACAAAAATAATCTTTAGCAAGCTGCTGGGCGTGTTTGTCGAGAGTACTTGCAGAAAATGAAACTGACTGTTGGAGAAACTGATAAACTGCTGACTTTTTGTTATTTTTTATTTGATGTTTTGAAGATTTAACAAACATATTTATAGAGATACAATTGTTTGTTGTGTGTCTCCTGATTTCTAGCCTATTAGCAACCAAGGCCTTCCCTGGATTTTCCCCTTTTTTCACAGTCTGGAATTGGGCCGTCCAGAGTTTTCGCAGAATGTTTTTTGACTCTGTATGATAAACGAAAAATTTGGATTTTTGACTAATCAGAGTGTTTTCATAGAGTCTTTTTTACTATAATTTTTTCTGAACAGGTTGAAAAGTGACATGATCATAATCTGTTCATAGTAAAAATGCAGACTGCGAAAACTCTGATTCAGCGCTGACTTACAATGTTACTATGATCCGAGTGCTCTCTGCTGTTCAAGTGGGCAATTTAAATTTTGTGATTTTTCTCTACTGGGTTTCAATTTGATTAATAGCCGCCCTCATCTTCTCAGCCGGCTATTATAGCGCTCCTATTTTTTACAATTCAAAGAATTTGAATTGTATTGGGGCGCTGTCTTTTTTTAAAGATCTGTTCACACATTTTTATGATTTTTGAAGTCAAATTGGAGTAGTGATTTTGGTCACGCCGAAACAGGAAGTGGAGCGAAAAAGCGAGTGGTTTTGCGGCGTGAATTTTTTTCGCTCTAAATTTAAAGTAGAGTGAGAAAACGGTGTTTGAACAAAAATTCGCTTTCTCGCTAGTGGTTTTTTGTTCACATGCGGCAATTTCACTTTAATTTTTACTGTTTTTTCGGTTTCTTGGATCGGTTTTTTTTCTAAATGGTTTTCCCAATCCATTTATAGTCCGTTCAAGGTCTATTTTTCTGTTTAGTCAGTGAAAATTCTTTGAATTGTGCGTCAGGACTTGTCCTGCTATGTTTTTTACTTCGTCGAATAAAAAAATGTTTCGCTTCACCTCATTTTGCCGCCTTTTCAACATTTTGCTTGAAATATTTTTGACTTCTCTAGGCTAGTTTCTCTCTTCTCTCATTCTGCCAAAAGTGATTTTGAACATCAGTTGCTCAGCAAAGCAATTCAAAATGAACAGAGTTAGTACAAAATTGGATGTCAGAAATAAAAACGGGATAAACCCATAAAGCCCAATTTTAGATGCCCGCTATTTGAGCGTCGCTCCTATAAGTTTTATTTACCATCTCTAATGCTTATTGTTATTGATAGTAGCCCCTGTAGCCTCTCTCTAAGAAACAGAAGTATGTTCAACTACGAAATGCCATCAAAATAAATCGGACTTAAAAAACGTTTTTGTACAAAAATCTTTTTTTTTCAATATCTTCTGTTATGTCAATCCCAATCATGCTTATTGGAATCAACGGCGGCTATTTTCCGGCAATCTGCCGGGTATGTTTGTTTTTGGTGTTATAGTTGATCCTAAGTGTTTAATTGCGGGATTCTTAGAGTTGTCTTTGAATTAATGTCTGCTTTTTTCAAGGGCAGGACCATGAGCGTGTAATCAAATTATCCAGTTAACGTTGAAAACATTTAATAAAATCATTAACTTGCTTTAACGACTGTTAAGTATTGCTGATAATCTCAGCTTAGTTGTAAATTGTGGTAATTAACAATATTCGTCTATCAACAAATAAAAGAGTCATTTTTGTCACACTCCAATTGATCATCTGTAAAAACATTTTAAGTCACTCTACTCAAACAAATTTTCAGAACTCATCAATTTCGCCGTGTTTGTTGCTGAAAAAAAACAATTTGTTCAAAAGTTGATTTGAACTGATTTTTTATAAAGTAAACAAAACTATGGAAAATAGTTTCGAGCTGATCAAATTATCCTGAGCTAAACTTATTTCAACTTAATGAACAAATTTATGCGAACTTGATTTGTGAATTTGTTCGGCTGAACCAAAACAAACAAATATTGGTCAGCGCATTTGTGAACCAGTTAAAGTCATAATCAACGACTTCAAAATGAAGTTTAATAATTGTCCATTTTCAAATTTGTTCACAATTCTATTGTTTTTCATCAAACATTTTGCTATCAACGAAACTTCTGTGGCAATAAAAAATGCAAAAAATGTAGAAAAAAATTTAAAATTGAGTTCTTTCGTCAATAGTTTTATTATAAATGGTTTTGATAGCCCTCCGAGGCCATTTTATGTCCGACTGAAAGAGACGTCCGGCTTTTGTGGGGGGACCTTGGTCGCAAAAAGATGGATCCTCACTTCAGCGCATTGTGTCTACAACAAACAGCGTGAGATTACGCTTTTTCCATAAATAAAGTGATTACTGGACAACGTTGCTTATAGAAACAACTTCTACTTTTTAGATGTTTTATTAACACACCCGTATGCACCATTAGCCACCCAGATGTATAAATTGCAGAAAACTAAAATTTCAAATCTTTTCGCTAAATTTTCTTCCTTTTCTCCCGTGTTGAGGACTGAGGACGCCGAAAAAACGACAATATTTTGTAAGAATTCGTAGTTTTCGTCGTTTTTTTTTTTTAAAAAAAACGATCATTTCCTACATAAAAATAACGATGAAATAACAAACAAAACGACAATTACCACGTAAGGGCTTTGATCGTTTTTGTCTAATGAAAACGAATAAAAAACGACGATTTCTTACAAATGAAAAAACAAAATTCCTCAACACCGGCTCCAACCAAACAAGCATTTTTCTTATGCTGTCCCACTAATATCGGGTTTTTTTCAGCTAACCGTTCAACAATTGGTTATCATATTATTGAGATGAAACTTGCTTTTAGTTTGCTTTTTTTGATTTTTTTTCTAGTAAACGTTCATCGTTTTTCATTTTTCAGGAAAACTTCGTAGCCGGTTCATCTAATCGCGATACTCGATAGCTTCAAAGTTATCAAAATCATTAGTTTCTGATGCCGTTTAGTGCTAAAATATCTCAAAATAAACAAAATAACAAAATATCCGCGTTAACCCCTAACAGCGGCCCGTTTTGGTTTATCCGGTATTGTTTTTTGTCATCTGTGTTCGGTCACCGCAAGTAGTAAAATAAATTTTGTCTTGGATGGTGTTAATATTTTATTTCAGCGACAAATATCTTGGCTGAGCTGGGTGATTTCTCAATGATGTATGAAGAGAAAAGCAAAAGATACATTGACAATATCTTCATACACCCAAAGTAAGCCCATAGTTTATAAACTTCAAATCGGAACTCCCGGACCCGAGTGTCATAGTATATCAGTACTGATTCATACTAATCCAATACTAAAAGTTTAAACCAGTACTGAATCACGAAAAGAGTTTTTTTCTTTGGCAGTATGTTCAGAATAAACTCAGAATCGTTTTTTGCAATGAATTTTTGAATGAAATTAATATGAACACAATGAGGAATAGTATGTTTTTGATTCCTCATTGTGTTCATACTAATTTCATTAAAAAATGAAAATTTCGAAAATCTGGAATTGTGCATGAAGCATGAGAGCATGCAATTGAGCACAAAACAGTCAAGCAAAAAGCGAATAGAGTTGATATGTGCATCCCCAGTGATTGTGGAATTTTTATCGTGTAACATCTCGTAAGATGCTGATCAAAAATCTTTATCGTGTAAGATCTCATCTGGTCTTACACGATGAAAATTCTGCCCTACGTGAAGTTTATTCATGTAAGATCTGATCAGATACTTATCAGATCTCATAAGATAACAATTCAATTTTGCTGAATTGCTATTTTATAAGATCTGATAAGTATCTCATCAGATTTTATAAGAAAATAATTCAATTGTGCGGAATTGTTATCTTACAAGATCTGATAAGTATCTTATCTGATATTACACGATAAAAGTTTACGTAGGGCTGAAATTTTATCTTATAAGATCTAATAAGACATGTTTTAATGATTTCAATATAATCGTATAACGTAGTCAAGTTCCTATGAAAATAAGAAAAACGGTTAACTAGTTATTTTTGAAACAAAAAAATGTTTGTTTATTCTACTTCGACGGCACTGTTATTCTGAGTTTTAACTAGGCACTATGGCTAAAATTAGCAGTCTAAGATTTTACAGACTAGTTTGATTATAATTGCCTCAAAAAAGCCCCAGCACTCGAATAACCTTTTTCACAATATCTTATAAGTCTCAAAAGACTATATATGATAACTTTCTCTTTGTTGCTCTGACACTTAAGTGTTGCTTGCAAGCTCTAGTTTTCTGGCTACTGCTTGAAAGCAACCTCGAATCGTCTTCAATATGAAGAATATATGTCATACTTAAACAATTTTTATCGTTTGAGATCTGATAAAAAATCTGATCAAAAAGATTTGTCATAGTTTTCCAAATGATAATCTTACAAGATCATATACGATTCTTATAAGATCTTACACGATAAAACATATTTTATCAGGCAGAATTTTTAATCGTGTAAGACCTTATCAGGCCTGATTAAAAATTCTTATCCTGTAAGTCCTGATAGAATTGTCTTACAAAGTCTTAGTCAGGCGACGCATAATCTTATAAGTACTTATGAGAGAATTTTGTAAGAAATTTGTAAGATCTTGAACACTAAAAAATCTCATATGTGTGGGGTCCAAACTATTTGTGATGTTAGGGAAGGAGGGGGGGGGGGGGGTTGGGTGGTTGGGTGGATGATTGGCTGACTTAAATGAATAAAGGTTGATAAGTCTATACCTCCCATAAAAATCAGAAAAGCAGGCATCAAAGTTGTGTACTGTATCTATTTGCTAGGATGAGCTCCGCGACCTAAGAAAGGTATTGGCCAGCGGGACTTGGGTCGAGGATTGGGGGTGCCGACCAACCAGAGTGAAAACGGGCGTCGACCAGACCAACTAGACCCCGGCTACTTTTGGTCATAGCCAACAGACTTTACCACCAACCTTTGGCTAGACTCTGCTAAACATGCAGAAGCATACAAGAGCAATCAATTTTGTCCAAGAACAAGAATTGAGAATAGGTTTTTTCTGGTATTAGTGAAAAAATCGTCAATATAAAGAACGCCGCCGTTTTCAGCAACTCATTTAGCGAAGTACCAAAACCATCTACATATTGATGCTGGTTACAAAAACGGCTGTTAATTCTTTTTTAAAATTTTGACTCGTTTTGCAGTAGACAGGTTCTTGTTGTGACTAATGCTTTGGATTTTGATGTGTGTTTTGACTAGACCAAGCAAAATATTAAAATTAGCCGGACTTGGGTCTTGGAACTTATCCTGGTTTATCGCTTTTCGTTGGTTTTTTCTTGTCTTTAATCAAAATTTGCCGAAATCAGCGATAATGCGAATATCACTGACCAAATTGCCATTCCTTAGTCGTTAAATCTGGCAGCGCATTCTAGCGACAATAGCATGAAAGCAAAATGGGCTACTTTTTTTCCAAAAATCGCGTCGCTAGCTTTCGCACCAGTTTGTACCATTCTTTTGTCATCTCGTTGATTACGTTTTGGTTACAAATTATTCGGCTGCTAAATTCTTCCGGTTTGGTTATTAATCAATCCTACTTAATAGTTTCCAAAATCCCTCAGTTAAAACAAATATCTTTTCTAAAAAAATCATAAGAATGGGTAGACGCCGACACCAAATGTGCGGAAAAAAGTGACTAGATTAGAATTAATTACACTTGTCTTTAATATTTGCACACTGTAAATTGCAAAAACTAGCATCCAAAAACGACAGTCCAAAAACAGCAAAACGAGAGCCCTGTAGGCAGCTAATAAAATAGTTTTATAGGATTCCAAATGATGTCGTGAGATTTGGTATTTTTGTTTGTTTAACGTCCAAATGTGAAAGGAGGCGGATGTGCCCTCGTTTTTAGTTAGCCATGGATGTTAATGCAAGTGAACAGCATTATGGCCAAGGCAGTTTTTGCCCAGCTTTCTTTTACGTTTTGCTCTCTCCTCAAAAAATTCACTTCTTCTTGGCTGCTGCGTTCCCCCAAACATTTGGCTAGACTCTGCTAAACATACAGAAGCATACAAGAGCAATCAATTTTGTCCAAGAACAAGAATTGAGTATAGGTTTTTTCTGGTATTAGTGAAAAAATCGTCAATATAAAGACCGCCGCCATTTTCAGCAAATCATTTAGCGAAGTACCAAAACCATCTACATATTGATGCTGGTTACAAAAACGGCTGTTAATTTTTTTTATAATGTCGACTCGTTTTGCAGTAGACAGGTTCTTGTTGTGACTAATTCTTTGGATTTTGATGTGTGTTTTCACTAGACCAAGCAAAATATTAAAATTAGCCGGACTTGGGTCTTGGACCTTATCCTGGTTTATCGCTTTTGGTTGGTTTTTTCTTGTCTTTAAACAAAATTTGCCGAAATCAGCGATAATGCGAATATCACTGACCAAATTGCCATTCCTTTGTCGTTAAATTCTGGCAGCGCATTCTAGCGACAATAGCATGAAAGCAAAATTGGCTACTATTTCCCAAAAATCGCGTCGCTAGCTTTCGCACCAGTTTGTACCATTCTTTTGTCATCTCGTTGATTACGTTTTGGTTACAAATTATTCGGTTGCTAAATTCTTCCGGTTTGGTTATTAATCAATCCTACTTAATAGTTTCAAAAATCCCTCAGTTAAAACATATATCTTTTCTAAAAAAAATCATAAGAATGGGTAGACGCCGACACCAAATGTGCGGAAAAAAGTGACTAGATTAGAATTAATTACACTTGTCTTTAATATTTGCACACTGTAAATTGCAAAAACTAGCATCCAAAAACGATAGTCCAAAAACAGCAAAACGAGAGCCCTGAAGGCAGCTACTAAAATAGTTTTATAGGATTCCAAATGATGTCGTGAGATTTGGTATTTTTTTTTGTTTAACGTCCACATGTGAAAAGAGGCGGATGTGCCCTCGTTTTTAGTTAGCCATGGATGTTAATGCAAGTGAACAGCATTATGGCCAAGGCAGTTTTTGCTCAGCTTTCTTTTACGTTTTGCTCCCTCCTCAAAAAATTCACTTCTTCTTGGCTGCTGCGTTCCCCCAAAACTAACGTAGTTTCTAATTTTTAAATACAAAATTTGACATAAAATTGCCAATTTGAAGCTTTTGAGCTCATTGAGGTAATTTTTTTTTTACATATGTTGAACAAACAACAAACATTACAGTGCAGAGGTATACCCAAATCGTCACGGGCAGATATGCCCGATGTGTGTATCTCGTCTTCGTTTTTACTATGTTAATACATTGAAAGTAGTACAATATTGCGGAAAATAGCTACTTTAGCAGAAACCGGCAAAATGGAAGGGAATATCGTATCCCGTGTTTGGAAAAGTGTCCTAATTTTAGCCGCGGAATACAAGTACAAACTTAATTACCTATTTTTTGCGCGAGTTGTATCACGCATCCGCTCAATTTACGTATCAATTTTTCGCACACAATGTAGCTCGATTTCGCATATAATCCGCAATCAAGCCTAACTTAATTACTACTTATTTAATTAAGCCTTACTTATTACTACTAGTAGTACTTTATTACTACTTATAGTACTTTATTACTACTTATTACTACTTATTAGTACTATTTATTACTACTTATTAAAATTGGCCAGTCCCACATTGATATACAAAGCCTTTGATGTGCGAGGGATTTTTCGGAACAAAATCAGTTTTTGTGGTTGCATGTATTTAAAGCGCTTTAAAGCTTTGAAAACTTTAACTAAATCTTTATTAAAGTGCTTATTGCATGCTCAAAATGCGCGCGAATATTAGATACCTAAATTGAGCGGAAACGTACTACAAGATTTGTTACCTACTTTTCGCACCGAATGTTCTTCTATTTCGCAAAATTGGCGGAACCCCTTTTGCGAAAAGTAAGATACAATACAAAGGATGTCATCTAATTTCGTTCATTTTATGTAACTAATTTTCGAGCCAATTTTACTAAGGAATCAATATTAAAAAAGAAATTTGGCAACAATGTGTACCTTAACTATGAACATTTTGAATTCAATCGTTTGAGGTAAGAGTCCACATAGCAATTGAGTACTGAAAACAATAGAAAAAACTAATCAAATCAAAGCCTCTTAAGTCTGTTTGGTAAAAATCTGTTTGCTTAATCTGGTACCGAAAATTAAAAGAAAGAGTCTACAAATCGATTTTTTAGTATTCTTATATCGAAAAAATACGATGTAATAAACATAATACGTTTTCATTTCCACAAATCTCTAAGGATTGCCGGATAAACGTAAAAGGACAAGAACTGGTGAGACAATTGTAGAACTCTGTTGAAAACTGGGAAACGAATGGTGAACTATGAATGATTGATTACATGGGAATCCACTATGGTCAAAATGTGATTACAAAGAAACTATATATACTTTTTTGATATAAATAAAGAGATAAAAAAGATTCTTGTACAATAGTGTGCATGTCTTTCACGTATATTTAATTTATCAAATGATGAGCATGCTGGTAGAAAACAACAAATAGCCTATTTGAAATGCTATAAAATATCATTTGAAACTCACAAGCGATGTCAGTTTTTTGGACTCATTTAAATTGTCCTTAAATGCTACAACTGATCACAAACTTGAAGGAACTGTGGCAAATTGTGGCTGAAAAATACATAAATTGACACAAATAGCGACATAAAACATGCTTAAAAAGTGGCAATGTTTTTGGCACAACTTTTTTAAGAACCACTTTTGGTCATTTTTTGGAAGTTTAAACTTACTCTGTAAACTTATTCTGCAATGCTTTCTCGGGCATGTTTTAGAACAATCTCTGATCTATTCTGTCCCCCCCCTCCAGTGTTTTTTATGACCCCCAGTTATAAATTATATGTTGTTATATAGCACGTTACTATGTAAGAAAATAGCACGTGCGCCTGGGGTCATAAAAAATTTATGCGCTCACTAAGCTGGGGGGGGGGGGGGGAATCAGAATAGATCCGTAATCTCAATGGATATAGTTGGCAAGTGAACTGCAAATATAACTTATTTTAGGTCGAATGAGAGTTACATTTGTGGCGATGCCAGGAAATCGTACATACTTGTAGAGCCACCAGTAGACACACATGATCTCCTATAACCGGCTAACCCGGCTGCTGAATTCATTACGCAAGCCAAAACTTAGCAAATTATAGATATTGCGTTTTTGTGCTCTACCTCCTCTTGAATAGTCTATTTTAGGCAAGAATGCTCATATAACAGCCAAATACCCAATGGCCAATGTTTTCAGGAGTCAACAGTGACAAAAGTCATATTAAGTTCCTATCCTAGTTGAGAAGACCGAACAAAAACGACGCAAGAAATGTTCGGTATGTTTGGTTTATACGTAAGAAATGGTCGGCATGTTCCGTTTGTTCGGCATGTTCGGTTTCAATTGTAAGAAATTGTCGTTATGTTTGGTCTAGAACGTAAAAAAGCTTCGGTATGTTCGGTTTTGCAAGATTTGGTATGTTCGGTTCTAAACGACGACCGAACAGAAACGACGATGCCGACAAAAAAATCGTAAAGGCTTTTGTCGTTTTTGGCTAGAAAAAAACGACGATACCGACGGTTTCTTACGTTTTCTAACCAAAGATTTCTCAACTAGGGTAACAGGAGAAGGGGGCTTGTTTAGTTGGGTTTTATACTGATAGATCACTTTACGATTTCGTTCTAGTTACCGTCGTGACCAAATATCGCCCAACAACGATCTAGCACTTCTAAAATTGCACACTCAAGTCCAAAACGAAACCTGGGTTTCCAACATCTGCACCCAAGACGACTGCAACCCTGTTGGGATGATCTTAGGAGCTTGTGGGATGGGTCTGACATCTACTCCCCAAATATCGATGGACTTTCCAGCCAGACTGCAGGAGATGCACTTCCACGAGGCCACATTTTCGAGTGTGAACCCATTTGAGATGGCAACTTGTCCTGACACGACTATTTGCACCTTTCCCATCATAGAAGGTATTTTAAAAATTTTTTTTAGAATAATCATAGATAGAATTTACATTTGCTGAACGTAATTTATGCGTCCAAGCCGAAAATATTGGAATTAGATCACGTGAATACTCGTGACAAAATAAAAGCAGTTTCCGCACAAAATAAAAGCCCAGTCCAGTGTCAAAAGTAATATATGAATCGTGTAAAGTGGGGGACAAAAGTTTGTCACTCAATTCAACAAATTACAAAATTAATTGACATTTGCCTTTTCGTACATTGACCAAGAAATGTGAAGCGGAAAATTTAAAAAAGTAATAGTTCGCTTTTTTGTAACAAGTGAAATGAAATTTTAACAATGCGGTTAAATATACTTGCAACAAAACAATACTTCAATTCAATCAAGCACAAATTGAAAACCATCACTCAATTGTGATAAAGATATCAAGTATACATTTTCGAATTGTTTCTTCATAAAAAAAATTATAAAAGCTCTTTCTTACTATGCAAGGGATTTTTTTTTATGTGAGACCAAACAATCATTCAAACTTTCTTAAATTTTTCATTCCTTGCTAACTGAAGCCCTTGTGGTAATTTATTCCATTTTTAAACGTATTGCCGAACAATCGAATTCAATCTGAAAATGGTTTGATATTCTACAAGGAAGTCTGATTAGCAATATTTTTGCTATTATGAGCTCAGATGGAAGGATTATTGCCTGTATTAGCAGATATCTTGCGCTGTCAACCTGTTACGGTAGATAGCACACTTTAACGACCGTTCATCTGTCAGTTAAAGCGTTGCAGGTCTTTTTCAGAAACTTTCTTTGTGTCGTGAGAGATGCATTTTATTAGGAAAGGATCACAAATGGGCATTGTTGCGTGGAAAAAATTTCTTCTGTTTTATGTGAAATTTTTCTGATTTTTCCACGCAAACTAATTTCCCTTCCACGATAGATAACAGTTATGTCATTTGCCAATTGAGTTGCTTTTATGGTAGATTAAAAATGGTTACACTTGTCACACTGTGAATTACAATTCCAAAATCAGAAAACAAGCCATTAAGTTTTACTCTTTGCAAGACGTTTTTTTTTTACATTTTTGCTTCTCGTGGAAACCATACAATTCAAAATTTTAACGGAAAACGCTATTTGAAATTGAACCGAGCGCCTCGGGAAGATTTAGAAAAATATCTAGCGTTTCTTTCCTTTGATCTAAGTTACACGAAACTGTTTCAACTAGTTGTAGAACTGCTAAGTTTATTCTGATATCCAAATCGCTCTTTATTAATTTTTTTTATGTTTATCAAAGAAATTTGTCACTTGAATCAGCAGCCGCTCAAAAATTTGTGCTCAATTATAGAAATAGGCAGACTATTTATACTATCTGATTTAAATATTTTGGTGTTACATAGGATAGTTTATTTTAGTTGAAAACATTGTATCTTTAATGCAATTTTTGAGGCAATCTCTAGATGTACTCCAATAGCATTTTTTGCATGACTTTACGACGGAACTGATATTATGAACTGCTATTTCATCAGTTCTTGCTGCTCTATTTTTCTCCAGCGGGTCATTGACTGATAACATTTTTTTTCTAGTCATGAATGTGAGCCCAGGTCCTTGAAAGTTATAAAAGTTTATACAATGTAAGATTTTTCGAAGACCACTTTATTAGCAATAAATCTATTCAGACAACTGACGATATTCTTGGGATCCCTTGAAACTCCGTCACTAGCTAATCTCATTGAATTAATTTTGACATGTTTTTTCGCTCGGACAGATCTTTTGTTAAAAGGCTTTCATTATTTGCTACTTGTTGGTAGGTTTCCGAGAAAAGTAATGCAAAAACTGTTGTGCACCATAAATGCTTAACATGTTTTTACATCTCCCATTAAGATTTTTTTAATTAGTCAAACGAAAAAAGTTCTTTTGGGCACACAATTTCTTCAAATCGTGCCAAAACAATGGCTTAGATTTCATAATCTTTGTTTGGCTTATATTAATGGTTTCAACCCTTGAGTGTTTTATCATCAATTTTCTCAAAAGTATCGATGAATTTATCAAGCCATTCAATGTCACTCTCACAATGATACATTTGCCACCATTCTGCAAGAACAACATATCTGTTGAAATTTGAACTCGATTAAAATGTATCAAGATATCACTCTCAGGTATCAAAAAGTCTCAGGTATCACAGGTACCAAAAGTTTGATTTAAAGATGACGAGAAAATAATCGGAGCTAAAAAGGTTTGTTGCAATTGATCATCTAATCATTCAAAATGAAAAAGATTATCAAAACATTTGATTCCATCCGCAGGTTAAAATTTTAGAATCTTGAATTTGATGAAAAATGTCTTTTATCTTTTTCTTTCATGTTCACATATTTCAAGTAATCTTCGTAAGCAAAAAATCTTTGTTAGTTATGCTTCCGTCCTCCGTTAGTTTGATACAGAATTAGACCTAAAAATAATCACCAAGATGTTTGATTTCGCAAAATGAAATGTTAAAAGTTAGATTTTAATTGGAAGGTCTCTTACTCTAAAACAAGCGGATTGAGAAAACTTGCATGGAGCACTTCAAAAAATTGAGTTAAAAATGGCTGTAAATTTAAAGAACAAAATTGATACTTCTCTCCTTTGAAGTTTTCTTTAATGATTAATAAAAGTATTTGAAGCCGTTAAAATTGTTCCCAGTATTAAAACCTGTGAGTTGTCAAAGCGATTAAAAACAAACATTTCTTGGAAGAGACAAGTAATATATGAATCAGCTTCTTCTTAATAATAGCAAGCTTTATCTTTGTTCAAATAAACCTTTTAAAATGTTCATTCCTAGATTAGAACAATGTTTTAAGAGGCAAAAAGAGTTGTTTTAAGTTTAAGACAATTTTTTTTTCATTTTGATGATCAAAAGTCTGTTAAAAATTTTGAGTGAAAAGTCTTGGTACTTTTTTTGGCTTACGATACTGCAAGCCCAATATTCACTTAGAAGTTCCAATTACTTCTTACAGGTTTTTCACTGCCCTCGCTGACTGATGATAATACTCCATCAATGCTGATATCTTTTCAATCTTGTGATAAGTGTTGTATTGGTTTACTTTATTTGATAGGCTTTGAACTTTTGCTGAAGGATAAAAATGAATAGCTGTGCTTGGGTTTTGATCTCTTGCTTAGCATTTTTTTGATATACATTTTTTTATTTAGTGGTTGGATGATGGATGAAAGCGTTTTAATCATGTACTTGTGGTCATCGTTTGATAAAATTCACAGATTCAATTATTAGGTGCTATCTTTTTGTCCATTTGTCATAGTTTTTTAACAAAAGTTATAATTGTTTGTGTGTTACAAAAAGCGCATGCTTATCAGTTCTGACTTCAATATTTCAATTTTCTTTTATTTTAGTTTAGTTGTTAAAGTACTGTATAGCAAGAGACAATATACGATAACAAAAAGAATGAGGAGAAGTTTTACTTCTGTATAATACAAAAAGGTAAAAAAGTGAAAGGTTTTGGAAATGAAACCCTATTGGATGGGGGCATTTTGAGTACTGAAGGTTATAATGTAAAGCGAACATGCTAATGTATATTCTATGCTGCAGAGATCGTCGCTGCACGGGAGGTTCTGCAACGTGAAATTCATTAAGGTGTCATTGATTATTCATAAAATATTATTAGATATGACAGTTACTCTTGCCTTGGCGTTTTGTAAACGGATAAAAAAATTAGTAAAATCATCACCCTCCTGTTTTATATGTCGTTTCTTTTTTATAAAACAGTAACAGTCTTGCGTGGCCTTAACACCATATCAGTGTTGTTTTTTTAACAGTCACATCTTAATTTTTTCAATCGTCAAATCTATAAACAACTTTTTGTAAACCATAACATAATAAATAATGTAAAAAGCAGTAATCTGATAAGCTTCAATTAGATATAAGTTTGAGTGTTTTTTAAACTTGTGTTAGTAAGTTAGTAAAGATTTGCTACAAATAAAATTATTCACTAAACTGAAGCGTAACTCAAATGTCCGACAATACAACTTATTCTTCAGGTAATTAAAAAGACCTATGGCAATCTCCAAAGCTGTAGAATGCTTCGCATTTTGAATTTCAAAACAACACGCATTTATGGAGGTTGTTGGATGCGTGCTTCAAGTTCAGATATAATCGACAGAAAACAGCTTGTTTGCTGCTACAACGTTAGCTCAACGGTACGATGTCTAGAAAATGGTTTACCTTATGGCTCACTGCTGGGCCCGATTTTGTTTTTCATCTTCATAAATGATTTGGCTGATGTTCTCGCTTTAACAGTTCTTTTTTTGCCCTTGATTTGAAGATGTTGACTATTAACAGAACTTTCTGCAAGATTCAGTAAGATCAGGATTACTTTGAAAGTTGCGTACAGGAAAAAAAAATGAAGCAAGCCATGAACAAACGTTCACAAATGATATTCAGAGGAGCTGCAAAGAACTTCAGATTGACAGGACAGAAAATTGAATCAGTAAAAATAGTCAAAATAGTCAAAGTTCTAGCAATTAACTATCAGCAGACCTAATATAAAATTTTCAAATAGAAGAGAGACTGAATAAGGCCAGCCAACAAAGTTTTCGTATCCTCAAAGACAAAACGTGTGTATATAAATTGCAAAATTATGAGTATTGA